>NC_140545.1:7084422-7661922 GCF_057382185.1 Mchenga conophoros
CACCTGCTGTCCTTATGCCCCACTTCAGCATAACCCACAGTATGCTAACATTAGTGACAGCCCAGCTACACATACACACACTCCCACCGTCCCTAACTCCCTAGTGAGCTGAAACTGAAAAATCTAAAAATAGTGATTGCACTGAGCTCATTGGCAAGAAATCAAGGAAGGGAAAATGGGAGGGAAAGCACCTGCAGTCAAAAATAGCAGAAGTCATGTCGATCAGACTATTTATAGAGCTCAACTGGGGCAAAAGCTGCCATGAAATTATAATAAGTGATGGTTTGAGCTTTCAGGAGTGTTTTCAGTTTAAATTTCAGCAGTACTAAAAAAGGACAAAAAAAAGAGACAATTGCATTATAAACATAAAAGAGAAGCAGGGAGAATCACCTTTTTTTCTTGGTTGTTGTTTGTTTGTTTTTTAACAAACGGATAACGGAGAACAAAAAGAATCAGAGAGACAAAAGAGAGGTGAAATGCAATCTTGTAATAGACACTGCTCAATAAGACTAGGGGAATACCAGATGGCCACAATATAACATAAAGTCAGTTAAACAAGGGTACTAATTCATAAACCATTGTGAATCAGTTTCACCTGCTTTGGTGCAAATGACAGTGACGACGGGTGCGCTGGAGAGATAAAAACAAGGCTGCGTAAGCAGTCCAGCTCATACATGTTAGCACACACACACACACACACACACACACACACACACACACACACACATATATATGCTGTCCCAAGAAGATGGAACGTCTTGGTTTGAATGGTCCGCAGTTAACGTCTCATGCTACCAGTGTGCTTTCTACATTTTATGTCCACAGAACAGACGATTTTAAAAGACTCTAGTTGTAGTTCTTTTTTATAGCCTTTACCTACTGAAAAAGATCAACAACTTCAGCAGAGACGGAGAAAAATGACAGAGGTATAGGTTTCCATAAACATGGAAGGTCTCTATGAAAGACAAATAGATTTAGTCAAGGTATTGTTATTATTATTTAGTTCTGAAAGCGCACACTTGGGTGTCTTTGTCATACATTTTAAAGACTTACAGCAGCCAGTCCATTTTATCACAGTGCCTTAAAGTAACTCAATTTATGTAACAGTACATGCAGTCATTAGTCTTATTCTACTTGCATGCAGAAAAGTTTACTCATTTCAATCATTCCTGGCAAAATAATACACAGCCAGAATAAGTAAGAGAGAAACAAGTTTGTTTGTTTTATAAGGATTTTCAGTATTCCCTGATGAAAAGGGCTATGGGGCATTAGAAGACTAAAGGTATAAGAGGAAGCAAGTTTAGTATTTGGGGAAATGAAGCTTAATTAAATTTTATGCCAAGCCAAACAAGCTTTTTTTTTTTTTTTTTTTTTACTTCAGTGAAAAGGTTAAAAACAACAAGCATTGCACTGTTCATGGGTAACAAAATTACCCATCTCTAAAGGTCACATTAAGTTGTGGTCACGTACAGGAGTATTTTTAGCTGATACAGTGACTTTGAGGACTCTTGAAGTAGCAGTCTAAGTAACACCGAGTAATAACACAATCTGTCCCACTGTTGAGCATTGGTAGATAGCTTTTGTTATGTTTAGTCAGAGCCAGGGTGGCTGCTTCAAGGTTTCCACTCTTTGTGCCAAACTAACTGCTAACTGTCAGACACGTTTTGTGTAATCACACTTTCATGCTAGCTCAGAAGAAAAGGTTTTAATTCTCTGGAGGATCTTTAACACAGAGACAGTAAATACCACGGCTTACTATTTCTGGGAAATAGCTGATGATACTATTTTGTACCATGCAAAAGTCTTGAGCCAGTCCTTGTTTCTTTATGCTTTGCTAGGTAAACCTGGCAATAGGTGCAACGATTTACTGAAACAGGCAAATGTACATGTACATAAGGCAAAAATAGAGTTTGTACGATTCTAACAGGCTTGAAAGTCATTGTTTGGTATGACACCTATATTTCTATACAGCCTGAACACAAGAGTTCTTTTAATTTTTTTAACTAGTCTACAGAAATAGTTCTCTAGTCTTCTCGAAGGACATTCTTATTTGGATGCTGTGTGTGTTGTAGACACTGTATATTGTATCTCCTCCAAAGACACTGATGACGACTGGACCCAAAAATTTCAGATTTATATTTTTCACTCAATAAGAACTGTTGCGACTGATTTTCAGTTCTGTTCTTTTAATTTTGCATACAGCCTTTTCTCCCTTAACAGGGGCTTCCTGACAGCCACCCTTTCACTGAGACCATTTTTGATGAGGCTTCACTGAACATTAGACATAGGCATCTTGCTCCTCTCCTATTTCCTTTGTTTTCCACTTTTGCAGTTTCCCCAGATTTTTTAAGGACACACAGCACACTAATGCTAATAATATTTGGGGAATTAGCTTGTTAGTGCCAAAATACTATTTTATCCCTCTCAAATGGTACAGGTCCCAAAGCTTTTGCAGTTCATCAACCCGACCATGTTCAAAAAGTGAACTTTTTTTTTTGCCTTTGCCATCCGAAGGTCATGACAGTGTGACCTGACAGAAAATGACAATGAATCAAGATTTTTGCACAGATTTGACCTTTTAATGGCATGTGGTCCTAAGCTCGATCAGCTGTTTCAGTTTTCAATAAATTGCATGCTCGAAAAAATGTTTTGTCTCACTCCCATTTCTTCTTAATGCATGTTCAAGGTCTACTTGGAACCTTGTTAAGATCCTACCATGCAAAATATGAGTTTTTGCCATTTTTCAAGTGGTCTTAAACTTTTGATTGGGACTTTATAATCGTTAGTATTTTAGAGATACTGATTCAACAAAAGAACTGGAAACAAATTATGTGTTTTTGTGCCTAAAGATATCATTTAAAATAAAATATTTGCTATTTTGTTTGGTGTGTGTAGACAAAATGCTTTATTATGTCGATTATGACTGATTCACAGGTCAGTATTAAGTTACCAAAAAAAATAAAATTCCTCTAAAAACGGTCGGCCTACGTTTATTACTCAACACTATTTTAAAAATTACAAGTCTGGCTCTTTGGAAGCAGAATATAAAGAAATGAGGGGGGAATCAAGACTTTTGCACAAGACCTTTTATGTGGCCAAAATGTAAGGATGTGGAAGCCAAATACACAAAAACATTTCACTTCCACATCCTTCCATTTTGATTTGTTCTGCTCACAATCATCTGACTTACGATGCTTTTTTTGCTTTTTGATCTGTTTGTCTTTCCAACTCCCACAGTCCCATCTCTCCTGTTAGGGAAAATTTGGGTGTTAATTGGACTGACGTGTTGAACCTTATTTCCTGCACATGACGTTTCTCGTGTACACACCAAAGACCAACAATTATGAAAAGGTTTACTGCCATCAGTAGAGTCAGAGTCAATCTCATCTCATGCTTATGCCTCCAGTAAATAGTCATAAAGCCAGAAATAGCACCGATCGAGCCTTGTCCTCCTCCTCTTGCTCATATAAATAAACATGCACGCATTTGTGCTCAATGATCTGTTCCATGGATGTGCACATTCACAGGCAATGCTCATTCTAACACATGCAGACCTGCACACAAAGGGCTCGTGTTTGTGTACATGCACTTTCTTCATAACTCATTCACACACGCGTTTCTCTTTTGCCCTGCCCTTGTTTATTTGACAAGCTACATCAGATCCCTGGCAGCCTAGGCTCCATTTAGATTTCCATTTATAGTGTTGAGGATGAATTATTAAAATCACCAGGAGATTTTTTAGCCTCTCTTTTGATAAAATTGAGGTCTGAATAGAAACTACAATGAGTGTAATAACTGCTACAATTCCCTCCTATTAAAACAAAAGCAATGAGCAGCTTACGTGAGGCAGAAAACCAGGTAATGAATGCATGGAGGGAGAGGCAGACAATGGGCAAACCAAATGCAGGTTTTGTGAAATGGAAATCAGGGGACTGACAGACACTTTTGAAAAGGCCAACCAAAGGTGACATGCATTTGATGAACACTTCTATCTGCAGGGGCATCATCAGAGAAGTCTTGAATAAATGTGCTGTGGTTTATAAAGGTTTATAAAGGCTAACACTGCACCTTCAACTGTGACCTGATGGTCAAATGAGTCACTGCTGCACTTGTGGCATGACAACACACCTATAACAATCCTTTTTCACGCTTCACTCTCAACCACAGCAGCTTTCTTCCTGCAAATTTCTTATTACACGCTCATGGTACTTGAAACATGGAAGGACATAGTGTCATGCACTACTGTCTTGCAGGCGGGAGTTAAAATGCATTTTTGTAGAATACATGTGTTATTTTCAAAAATCAAAGATTTATTATTTCTATTTGTACTTATTATCATACTATTTGTTTTCTTCTTTGTTCTTCTGTTGCTAGTATTATTGCCTTTGGGGTTTTTTTTTTCAGTATTCTACAAATACTTCTAGTTTAATTATAAGTTCTGGTGTAAACTCTATGAAATTTGTACAAGTGCACTTGAGGGAATAATGACCCTAACCCAAATTTGAAACTGCCCACCCATCTCAAGAAAATGGAGTGCAGTACATCATTAATAACAACAACGACAACTCAAACAAAACATTAAGTAGAATTTGAATTGCTCAGTTACAAAATATGGAGTGAAAATCTTAATCACGACACTTAAAAATAATGTGAACCTTAACACAAACTACATTGCTTTGTTTAGAATATGGTTTTAAAAGCTCCTCGCTTGTGTAAAATTGCAAAAAGATAGCTTCTCATTAATATTAATGACTTAAACAGATGGCGCATGAGCTCGGTGTTTGCATAAAAACAAGGTTTGGATCGTTATGTGTTGGAGAGCCTGAACAAACAGCAGGCATCTCTCTCCTGTCTGCAGGTAAGCATGCAGTCTTTGCTTGCTGGCAGTAAGTGCTGAGTCAGGCATACTCATCCCAGAGATACTCATCTCAGAGATCTTGTGGGAATAAGATCATTCAGCCCTGCTCACTGCTGAAGGATAATACCCAAACACTATGAGGATTTGAATGCTTTCTAAAGAGTCTGACATGTTGAATTCCTAAACAATGGGCAGTATCTTTGAGCTTTCCAAAAACCATGTCTGTGAAGACAGTCTTTAATATATAATCTTAAAAGTATTAGTATACTTTTTCATATTTGTCATTTTTTTCAGCTATCTGGAAAATTTTACAGTGGTTTTGGATCAAAGATCAGTCTGACCCAACTCAACATTTTCTATATATGAAGGCTCCATTGATCCAGTCTTGTAATGGCCCTTTTACATGTCACGATAAAGAAAAATTACTAATGGAAATGTTATCAGCAGTTAGAAGAGACCGAGCTAAAAATAACTAGCCTTTAAAAGATGATATCGCAGCAAAAATGCAATAAAATCCATGCCTTGATTATTTTCCATTAGAATACTGTAAAAAAACAGACTTGACTGTCAGTGTTTGTGAATGTAATTACTCTGTACTAAGGGATATGGATATAAAATAAAGTATAACATCACAAATTATGTATCAAGGTTTTAAAAGATAGGCAGACTTTAGAAGGAGATTGGACGATACCAACCTTAAGGGCAGGGACAGGCAGGGGCTTATTGTCCTTGTCCAGGGAGATGAAGGTGAAGAAAGCTGAGACAGCACGATATTTCCCCTTCTCTGCCTCCACCACTGAGGACGCGTCTACCAACACCTCAATCTCCATTGATTTGTTACTGACAAATGTGAGTCGTCCCGTCACCGTCACCACACACCCTTGGGAAGAAGAGGAAAAGGATATTGAGCACTCTGATTTTCAGTGTTTTAAAATAAAACCTAAATATGTTGCCATTTAGAGACATTTTCATTTTTTTGATCTTTACCATAACATTTTCTACTATTTCTCAGACATAGCAGTTATTTTAAGGCTTCACTTAGTCTTATAAAGGTGAAAAAAAGAAGTTGCACAAGGCATCAGGTTTTCACAAAAACACAGCATTCCAACCGCTACATCAAAAATACTGAATAATGTAAGTAAACTCATACTAAATAGCTTTAATTACACTGAATATGATCTATATAATAAACTAGCAGAGGAAGATTTCAGCTCTGGTCTTGCAGTCTCTATCACATTGTTGCATCATGGACTTTTCGAGACAGGCCGGCGACCTCTGGCTAAAAGCTCACGCTGAAGTAATATTGAAGCTGCACTTTCTCAGATATCTAATCAACCAACTGTCTTTCACTCAAAAATGTGCTCTCTACCTTTTGTCACTGCAGCGAGGTGGGAAAAAAAGTCATCAAATAATATTACAGAGCATTGTTGATGTATTTCATTATTCTCTTTGATGTGCCTGTACTGTAATATTACTGCAGTTGCCATAGAGACAAGGAAAGAAGGTGTTACTCCTGCAGTCAGGAACAGATCGCAAGTATATGAGTGAGATCTTATAAAATAGTCAAAGTCCTAAATAATAAATGATGCACATAAAAAAAGGGGGGGAAAGGCTTTTATCAGTGTATGAGCTGCAAAGCACTCTGACACGATGACAACAACACAAGAATTCTATCAGAATTAGACTTGACTGTTGTTCAGTTACAGATCTCGTATTCATGCAGGATACTCTGCAAAATTCATGGGTATGAGTTCGGTTTTCTTGACAAATAAGCCTCTGTTGTCAAAAGATATGCTTATAGAGTCAATAATTAGGCTTTTTGCAGTAAACCCAGGTTTGTTACCCTAACCCATCCATCCATCCACCCTCTTATCCAATTCAGGATCACAGGGGCCTGGAGCATATCCCAGCTGTGACAGGTTGAGAGGCCATGTACACCCTAGATAGGCTGTCAGGCTATCACTTGGCTGACACCAAGAGACAGACAAGCATTCACGCTCACATTCGAACCTAGGGCCAATTTAGAATAGCTAGTTACCCTAACATGAATGTCTTTGAAGTGTGAGAGGAGGCCCAGAGCGTGTGGAAAGAAAACACACACAGGAACAACGAGACTACATTTATAAAGCAGTTTTTAAGGCTTTAACAAACAAACTTTTTGTGTTTGTTTTGATTATGGTTTTCTGTGATGCAGCCTAGAACTGAAGTACTGAGGGTAAAAAGAAAAAAAATGGAGATGGCAAAGAAATGCAAAACTGCACACAGGTTCAGAGTAGGCACACATGAGACAATAACACAGTCAAACTTTATGCCATGCAAAAAATGTCCAAAATCTTAAATTACAAACAACAAGAATTCTAATGATATACGGAGCTTAGCAAATTGATTATCACCACCAAATACAAGGTTTAAGCCACAGCTGCCTTAAATTAACAGTATTATTAATTACCAAAATCACTTTTAAGTTTCTGTAATGTTTAATCCAACAATATGCACAAGGTCTTTAATCAAGTTGAGAAAATTCAACTTTCTAGATTTTTATATATGTTAAGATGACTATTACGCTATCATTATCACACATTCAGTAACCTTGGATGCTGAGATATTTAGGAAACGGCAACAAGGTGATCATGAAAATCCATATGGGTAAAGAACTTTAAACAGATAATAACGTGCAGTAACTGCGGTGAGGTCTTTTCAGCATACCTGGCAACCGAGACCACAAATTTAAAGCATTTCATTTCTCTCTTGTCGACTGACCTTTAGAGGATTTTTTTAATGCTCCCATTTGTCAAGTCTCATTTAAATAAACTACCTCTTACTAAGATTTATTAGGCTCAGTGAAACAACCTCTGCTCAGTGACATTACACAAAAATGAGGCTTGATGATGGGTGATTTTGAAGACCTTCAGATTAATGCAGAATGTAGCTCTTGACTTGTGCAGCATTGGAGGTCAGCCAACCAAAACAACTGGCAGAGTCCCATGTCTGAAGAGCTGATAAAGATAATCTGCTTTGATGAAGGTACCCAGTCCATGTCCAGGCTCAGTGCTGTGTGCATGTAATGTAATACCACACAACAACAGATTTGTTATTTTAGCGGATGAAGATGGATGGATGGATGGAGTCTAGGCTTTTCTATTAGTCTTTTCACTGACTAACAAATAGCACTGAAGACAAAAACACATTTGAGTGTCTTTCCACGGGTCTTTTTTTTTTTCTTTAGCTAGACAGTACATGAAAATGTCGGGGTTTTAACAAATAATGCTTTCAATGAAATGAAATGTACACTTAATAAACAAGAACAACATTGTGACCACTCACGATGACACACTGGTGCTTTTATTTTTTCTTCTGTATCACATTTTCACTCTCACCATCAGCGCTCCAGTCCCTGTCTCTGAAATGTCCTTTCATCCAACCTTTTGAAGTTTCAAGCCTTTCTTCTCATTATTTGTATCTCTGGTTGTTTTGCTATAATGGATCACAGAAAAGACCCCTGCCTGAACCCTCCTATGGTACATTATTGACTAGTATATTATCACCAGTGCATCCTCATCAGTGCCTCAATATTTGAATTATTAAGTCTGCTTTTTTTTCTATAATTCTGGTGTTCTTTGTGTCTTCTGTGATTTTTCAAAGGTGGACCTCTGAGGCAGTTCAAATCAGTTCTTATCTATGGTGCTTAAAGTGAAAAGTCCACCGTCCTCTCAGGTATCACAACTAGGTAAATTTTTGTAATTTTTCTACTGTATTACCACAATTAAAATTAAGCTATCCAGATGTCTGGCACTTAGTGACCAGGACCTTAACAAGACATTTGTGTGTTCCTTTATATATTTATGTGGCAAAGGTTGAAATGCTAGCACCAAACAGTTGGGAGCAATTCAACTGTCAAAAGAAACAGTAGCAAGATGAAAATGCATAAAAATAAAATGACAAAATAAATCCAGAGGTAGAGACGACAAAGCTAGTGGCTGTTTTTTAGGATCCTTTTTGTTTTGATACTTATTTCCATTATTTCCCTAAACTTAACTTTTTTTTTTTTGCCTGACCAGCTAGAGCAAAAATGAGAACTGTAGAAGTGACATAACCCCTAAGTCACAGTGGAGCCAGGGGAAATCATGTCAGCACTAACTGAACTGTGAGGACAGATGAAGGTAGCAAGTGGAGCAACTAGGGGCAGATGAAAGATGTGGTCATGGATCTCCACCACTCTGTGCTGTTCACCCCCCCCCCCCCCCCCCCCCCGAACTGAACTGAGGAGGTTGCAGTTATACTGTATTGTCAGACATGTATCATACGTATGTCTGTTATGTGTGCCTTTTTTAGGAGACTATGTTCCTGCCTTCTTAGAATTGCTTTTATTATGACTGTCCCTGAAGGACTTTGGATAAGCGAACTTATCCAGGAAGTCCTGGCAATAAATTCTGCACTCCAGTGTTCGACTGGACACATTTTCCAACTGAAATATCAAAGGCTACATGGATAAAGGTATTTAGAGGCTTAGAATTTGTTCATCTGAACCTTTCAGACTGTAAGGCGCTTACAGCAAATACAGTATAAATAGACAAAGTTTGGTAATGGAAAATAGTTAGGTCATTATTAACAGTGGTGTGTGTTTCCAGATGTAGTGGCAGCTCTACAAAACACAGTTGGCCTTGGATAGCAACCGTGTGACAGCTGTTAACGTTGGCTTAGTTGATTTAAAACAGCACCGCCAGAGGCTAAATTGAAAAACGCTTTAGAGTTTCCATTTTATCATCTCTGGTCAAAAGGCGAGAAAACGTTTTGCAGCATTCCTCTTGGTAAAGCAAATGGACAAGACAAAAAAAAAGCAATAATCACGCAGAAATATCTCCCTGCATCTCTGGATATTTGTAAGTATCAGAGATTTAAAAGTATGAGTGTATTCTCTGTGTTATCCTCACCTTTCTTGATCTTGCGATGGAAATTGATGGCATCCACTGAGGCAGTGACAATATTGGTATTGCAGTGACGAGCTGCCACAATGCCAGCGACCTCATCCATCAGCTTCATGGTCACACCTGTGTCAAACACACACACTTTTAATTTATTGCATGCAGTCCAGCCAAAAAAGAAGCTGCGTAGATAACCCTTTTGCACCACATTTTCTTACTCCACTGTGGCTCTCTTGAACAATAAGACACTAATGACACCACCCGTCCATCAGTTCTGTAGCGATGCTACATGTGAATATTAGCTAATGTGCTCCACTCTCTGCTCAAGCTACAAAATAGCTTTGTTGTTTGTGAGTAATAAAAATACATTTTCAGGGTCAAGAATGAAGCAAAACTGACCAACATGTGATTGTGAGCCTGTACAACCTGTAGCATCCAGCACTCTTTTCATCCCCAGTGAAACTTGACACTCGCTTGTCTTTAAATCGACAAAAGCTTTTAAAAGAAAATGTAGTCATCAAGCTGCCGCCAAGTTCGAGACACGGTTTCACTGAGAAGAGATTATTGGATGTGGAAGCTAATGGGATTCCTAATGCAATTAGAAAACTATCCACCTAAAGTTAAATGCCAAATAATGAACAAGTCTGCTTGCCATTTTCTCAACATTACCTTTTCTTTCAGACGCATTAGTCTAATGTGTATGAGCTGACTGTCTACCAGAAGTGTTTCCAGCCAGCTCACGGTAAGCTGAAAGATGTCATCAGGGCTCAATTAAATAAAAGCCATTATTAATTTTTACGTTTCCCCCATGTTTGGTAATTCTTCAAATTACAGCTTGTTTATCCACTGTAAACAACATATAATGAAAAGACAAATTGAAAAAACACTTACAGACACTACACGGGTCATTTGTCTGCACCATTAAAACAGGATAAATGATATTACATTTTTATTTACATTTTAAATTAAAACAGGACAGAGTAACATTACCAAAACCTATTTTTTATGTTAAATCTAAGTAACAATATTTTCTCAAATTAGTACATACAAATAGT
This sequence comes from Mchenga conophoros, assembly GCF_057382185.1. Lineage (NCBI taxonomy): Eukaryota > Metazoa > Chordata > Actinopteri > Cichliformes > Cichlidae > Mchenga > Mchenga conophoros. The sequence goes on from NC_140545.1 coordinate 7,095,258, forward strand.
TTACAGGCAGTAATTGTGCCATTTTTCCTTCATTGCAATGTTTGACTGTATACTAGAGCAGGGCGATATGGCCAAAAATATTTATCACGATATATATTTGAAAATTTGCGATAACGATATAACTGACGATATAATTGATGCGAGACAAAATACAACTCCACAACATTACTAGCGCAAAAAGACAACCTTCCATTTATTTTCACTTAAACAAGAAGCTGGTTTTTATGTACATTAAAGCTTTATAAAAATGTAACAGTGCAAATGCAAATTCCTTGCTGAAAGTTTAACCAAAAGGCATTTCCAGTAGAAATGGGCTGACATATCCTGAGCATAACCACGTATAATATCCACTGAAGTTAAAAAGAGGTGCTTTGCAACATTAAACTGCAGTGTGCAGTACCTATTTTTCGGACCATAAGGTGCACGGGATTATAAGGCACATTAAGCGAAACAAAGCAGTCAGATAAATCAAACTTTATTAAACTCATTCTTCTTGCTTCCTCCAATTCTGTACCATTGATTCATTAATGTTGAATTCTCTGGCAGCGGCTCTATTCCCATGTTGTTGCAGTATACTAACGACTAACCTCGTATTGTGGACGGATTATCTCAGTTGTTCTCCTGACTGAAGATTGGTCCGTTTACAGCATCCTGCCATGCGATTGCATTTGTCTCTAACCATGAGGAACCTTAACGTTAACTTTTATAAGTGGAAAAGTGTTAGTGTTCGTCCTCCAGCTTCACTGTTTATGTTATGCTAACATAGCTGTGTCGCTAGTGATCACGTAGCACATCATTATATACCAGCTAGCCCAACTTCAGTAACCCTACAAACGTCACTGCTGTTTAGTTTTCTGTCTTCATTTATGTTGGAAGTGATAGCAGAGCTGTACGTTTGATTTTTTTCAGAAATCTCTCAGTCAGAACATGCTATATCATGCTTAGGTAACTAGCGAAACTAGCGAGCTAACTTCCGCTAGCTTCCTGCTAACTTCTAACTCCGTTAAATGTAATACATTTTGTTTTCATGGATGCCTGGAAGTTAAACTTCATAGTTACACCTGGTAAAGCAGCAATGCTGATCGTTTTATTAAAGATGAAAGAATTTAGACAGTTTTTAACTCTTAGTGATGCTGCAGTGTTCGTTTGACCTGAAGTATACGGAGTTTAGGACCTAGATTACTCCCAGATTTAAGGGCATCTTAGTCCGACAAATACGACAATAACGATGGCCGCTTGCATGTTCTGCAAAAAAATGTGCTTTGTCGTGTATCTGACGGACAAACACCAAACCAGTTCCACATCACGGAAGTTGCACCATTTTTACAAACCAATTCTGGTTCATCTGTTTCACTCAACAATCGGCCATGTGCGTATGAAAACAAAGGCACTGCGCATGCGCGTTTTACTCATATTCTATCGCGATATTTCATTTTCCTATCGTTGCCTAACATTATACCGGTATTACCGTGAACGGTATAATATGGCCCAGCCCTACTGTATACAATGACCACTGGTCCTGCACTGCTTTTTCTGAGGCACAGTGTGAGTCTAATAAAACGGGTATAGTAAAACTCACTACTGTATATATTCAGACAAACTGGCAAACTGTTTATACAGCCCTGCACATAATGAGTGTCCTAAGAAGCCTGAAGAGATTGAAGAGTGTAAAATTATTATTCCTGCACAAAACGTCTGAACCGGTGTTGGCCAGGCAAGAAGCACAAAGTTAGGAAAAATTGCCGTCTGGCTAAGATCTAATTTCCAGTAAAACTGCAACGCGTCGTTGTTACTGTTACAGATCAAATAAACATTAATTAGTGAGCTACAGTCACGCTTCAGGCAGAGCCAGTAAGCCCTGCGTGTTTGAAACGCATACAGAGATAAATGTTTGTGTTTGCTGTGAGCAGTCAATGTGTTTAGCCCAATCTTGGTAAAAACAGGGTGCTTGTAACTATCTGGAACACAACCTGCACAAAGACAAAGAGCTGTTTCTCAAGAAAATGAAAACATGTGGTCGTAACACATGTGAAGAAGACTTGGATAGATTGTTTGCCGCAGTTTGTTATTACAGTCGTTATCAATGACTGGGTACTCAGTCTCAGCCCTGCAGCTATTCCAAAGTGCAACAGTGAAGTCTGTTCTCTGTGAGAGATGAAACAACAAAAGCTCAACAGCCTCCTTTTAAAGTCAACAGGAAGGTGTGCATTTGATTAAGATGTAGACAGATTTAGTGAAAAGTATCACATTTCAAACAATTCAACAACAAAAAAGTTTACAGACCACCTTTTCACTTGCAAATAAATCTTGGAAATAGTCTGATGTACAAGAAAACAGTTTGAAATCAAAGTTTAGAGATTACACGAACAACACGCAACTTGTGTCAAATGCAAAGGAAGCAGTTGTTAGTTGAGCTCTCGCAGAAAGCAAGTGTGTGGCTTAAAATGAACAGAAAAAAATAAAGAGGATGGCGTCTGCTTGTCTGTTCTGTTAAAGAGTGTGTGCACTCTGTGAAAGAGTATGTGCACTCTTTCACATGTGCTTTTGTGCACCTACGCTCATTTGAAGACAGACGTACCCTCCGCTAGACACTCCGGTTGCCTCAGTCGTTCCCTCTGAGCTGCTTTTTGTATAGCTTGTGTTACAGCAAATCAATAAGTGTGCTTTCTGATTGCTGATTTGGCTCCCGAGGGTTCATACCATCTGCACTGTGTAGCTCTGTTTGTGACAGCCAAATGTGTGGGAGTACAAACAGAATGTACCGCTTCTCCAAAATGCAGCATTCACTGTAAAAAGTGGGCCCACTGAGTTGATTAAGAACTAAACACGCTATTACTGAGACATGCTCTTACCCCCAAATCATGTTCAGAGAATAATGGTCATTTTATTTACCGTCCCAGTGTCTGCAAAATGACACTGTCCAGCTAAGTAGAACCATTACAGACTGTACTAGTTCATGACTTTCCAACAGGACGTTTTAAAATAGAAAATGGATTAGCGCTGACTCTGATGTGTGATTATTTGGTTCAACTCAAACCCAAAACAAAAAACGGCTGATTGATTAAGTATATTTGTCAAAAGTGCTCTCTGATTGAGGCTGATGATATGACTACATTTAAGGAAATGCTGTTGCCACACATAAATGGGACAATAGCATGTTAAGCTAAAATGTGTTTGGGCAAACAAAATTATGTCCTTAAATCTGTTGCAAAGTTGTTTTTAATTGGGGTTTTCTTTTTTTAAAGCAACTTTTTTTTTTTTATCTTGTTTTGTGTTTTGCTTTGTTTTTGTTTTTTTCATTTCTGCTATGTTGTGAAAATTGATGGGATCTCACCTAAGATTGAAAATTTCCCCTGGGTACAAGGCACAGCAGGCTACTACAATTCAAAGCCTGTAGCGGTCGTGTCTGAGCATGTAACACTTAATGGAGATGGATCCTGACCTGAACAAGATGATAAAATTGAAAGTAAATGCTGCATTACATCAAAGTGGTAAACTTCCCGACTTTAGTTTGTTAGGATCCCCCTCTAACTGAAAGTTCCTCTCAGCTCATTCCATTTTATCTACCAACAAATTTAATCATTACCTTATAAAAAAAAATTCAAAAAGGGAGACAATAAAAAATTTTCATAGTACTGTTTGCATGCAAAATAGGTCACATAATCACCCGGCTCTGCGGTTTTACTCCATCCTAACATTTATAACAACTTCTAGCTGTTGTGGATTTCAGCTGCATTTATTTTCTCCGTCTCACAGCTCTGATCGATGTTTTTAAACAGAGGAAGCAGCTGTTTTCAGGAAAAATCCCCCACCCAGGACTAGACTACATGCGAAGTTAGTAACCGGCTCATTAACAGAGTAAAGCATTTAACAGCAAAAGGCCAGATATTTCACTGTTACAGAATCTGATCTGAAATATCAGTTTCTGTAAGTAGATATTAAAGATTCTACACATAGTAAGTAAACAGCTGTCCTTCCCTTTGCTACATTATGTGTTTTATCATTTAGGATTTTAGGAAGACTTTTTATTTAAAGGTCATTTCAGTTTTTGAATGATGAGCTTCTTAGTTATAATAATATTGATATTTGGCTTAGCAAAATCTTGCTTCCCTGACATAAACTGATAACCATCCAGGCATCGGGCTGTTTTTCAGCTGTTAATGAACTGCAACATTTTATGTAAATCTTTTCCACTAAAGTTAAGGCATTTGGTAGTGAAAAGATAATTTATTGTATTATACATCAATCATACACTCAGATTTGTTACAAAGTTATTACAATTGAAGCTGAAATCTGGGAGTAGAATTTAAGGCAGCAATCTAACTGAGCCAGATAAGCAGTAAGTAGATAGTGCAGCTCCATTTTCTATATTAATGTCTTGTTTGTCGTCATTTCAAACAACAAAGTATCTGAGTCGGAAGCAGCCATGCGTCAACAGATAAACCCAGAGACTTCTGGCGGCTAAGAATAACTACAAGCACTTTTTCGCTAAAAGTTTAATGACCTTGCTGAGAGGCAATTATGAAGAATCGTCAACATTATCTACATTTTTAAAATTCGTTAAGTTTACGTTTGTTTTTTTCCACAACATATGCTTGTCAAATTACAGGAAAATGCTTTAGCACTTCCCAGACTAGTTCATTAGCATTACTCATCAGCAGCAGTAAAGTTATAGGCTGTATTTACTTCAGAGCGCTGCTATTAAATTAAGTTGTTGTTGGGGAAAAGCAGTGCGTGCCAGTGTGTATAAAGAACATGGGGGACGCTAGGACCCCAGTTGTTTTATTAAAAAGCTGACCAGAGCTACAAAAAAACCAAAAAATTTTGTAACGTGGACAGGACATGATGGATAGAATAGAATAGAAAGCATTAAATACAGAAAACATTAAATATATAATAAAAACATGTTTTATACACATAAAATCAATGAGATATAACTTCTTTCATATAGCCCTTTACTTTTTCATCTGCATCCTACTACATGCCACGTGTCGCCTATTTAAAGTGCTTACTTACTGTGTATAGTTCCTTATTAATCCAACATTTAAGCACATAAGTGGCTGTGTAACATGTGCATGAAATATGCAACTTTTAGTGTACATGAACTACATGAAAACGTACATAGGAGGAGCATCATGGACAATGCATTATTGACACTTAAAGGTTCACTTCTGTCTGGCAGACATTTTTTGTACTAATTGAAATAAATTTTAAAAGCTAATTTTAAAAAAGCTAAACTGCAATTTTGGTAAATGCAGTGTCTTATTTACTGTCCACAGAAGAGACAACAGTCAAAATCAGGTAACTGCTGACAACTCATTTTAGCTGCACATATTCCACATTTCTTGAACCCAAATAAATGCTTGCATATCATTTATTTCTTCCAAGATCAGCTTGGATTCCCGAACTACCAAGTGCAACAAAACCCTATGACTACAATGTTGTGCCACATCAAGTTAAAGACTGCACTGTCCTTGGGGACCAAAGATGCTTGTCTTGATTAATCACTACCGTCAGAGGAACTGCTAATGCAACTCCTGCACAAATCTCTCTGTACAGTCAATGTAAAAGGTTAAAGTGAGGCTCAATGTGAGACTGCAAAAGAGGACATGCAAGGCCAAGTCAGCCCTGGGCCTGGCGTTACACATTCACAGAATGACATGGCACACTATGACTCTCCCTTTGCCGTAGGGTGGGAACACAGAAGGCGGGAGGGGGAGGGGCAGCGTGTGTGTGAAGAGGAAAGACAGCTCACTCCAATGGGAAAAAAAGGGCAATTAGCAACAAAGTCCGTAGTGCAGCCCAGTTTGCCACGGGGCAGAATACCTCAGTGATTAGATTCCTTGTGACGATTTTCCCAAATCTTCACGGACAATGCTCTCCATAGGCAACAGGCACAATGAGAACAATGAAGGAAGTCTTCCAGGCAGCTCTTGTTGCCCATCAACTCTCTGTACTAACTTCAAGCACTTTTAATTAGAACCAGCTCCGCACATTACGCAAGGCACCCATGGATGAAAGGCAGAGACATGTGAGACCAAAGGATATCGACAGCAAAGCATGAGAGACCTCAGCCTCTCTTATGCGTTCTCTCATGGCCTCCTATACTCACCCCTTCGATAACTGCGTCTTTATTTTTTTCTGTCCTGCATTTTGTCTGTCCTCATCTACAGCTGACAATTTTGTCCACAATTTTGCCCCCACCCCCCAACACGTGCTTTAATCATGGACAGTATCAAATGGTTCAAACTGCCTCCTAATGAGCTGTTACTATAGAAACAGCTCTTGTTAACATTACTGCCATGCAGCAACCCACCCACATCTTCTTACAAAGTCCCATACGCTACATTTTTTGTATATTTTAACGTTCTGGGTGAGCTTTATTAAACAGCGTGTGCCTCCTAAAAAATGCTATATGTGCTAATTACAATCACGGTCATAGTTACCATTTACCTGATGCCACAGAAAATGACTCATAAAATTCCTGTAATGGAATTTCTCTGAAAAAAAAACCCCAAAACATGTTTTTCGATAAAGGGATTCGCCACCTATGAAGGTGTGTTTCATCTTCTCCTGTCAATTATTTTTCAACATGTAAACCTTGGCCTTCATTAGAGTGATTGACATGGCTGCTTTCTGTTAAGAAATACCTACTAATTAATGGTAAGTAACATACGAATAAAATACTAGGATTTCATTCACCAAAACAGCAACATAGTTTGGAGGACAACCATAAAAATGGATACATGTAAGATTTATTATAATTTCACCTGGTGAGTTATAAAAAACAAACTTATATGAGAGGGAAAACTATCTATAGAGACTAAAGAGCTTTTTGAGGAGCTATAAAAAGTTCAGTTCATTCATTTGTAAATTTGGGCATTATAAAGTGGAGGTTTCTGGCCTGTCTCAAGCGGCCTTTCCAGGAACTACAGTTTTTGATATTTTCATCTTTCCTTAATTCATAGTTTTCACTACTGCGCTATTTTGTTTTATCTGTATTGTTCCTTTAAGATGCCTCTCTGAGTACCTTGGTTGTAATGTGGTTATCTTACTAACTGTTGCTTTTTTTATCAATTCAAAACTGTTTAGCTAGTCTTATTTGACCTCCAGAGAGCTGTGTTCAGTGTGTATATTTTGTCTTTTTCGGGGCACTCTCTTCTAATCCCTAGAGATGGTTGTGTGGGAAAATCCAAGTAGATCAGCAGTTTCGGAAATAGACCAACAACTGCTGAAGTCATTTAAATCGCATTTCTTCCCTTTTTTTAATGCTCGGTTTTAACCTTATTGGTTCATCTTGATTATACGGGCATACCTGAATGCACTGAGTAGCTGCCATATTAGAGTTTTGCTTTGACAAGCAGTGGAGTAGGTGTACCTAACAAAGTGGTCGGTGAGTGTGCGTATCCATGTGAATTGGACATACAGACTGGATCAGCAGAAGACCATACGAACTGGACAGGAAACCAACTTTAACAAGAGACAATTGGCTCAAGTCACTTTCCTATTCCAAAAAAACAAACCAAAAAAAGCAAAAAACAAGATAAACACATAATACACTATATATTTGTTTGGCAATTTTTGAGCATGGACATGCTTTAAAATTGACTACACAAGTTAATGAATCGCCTCTTTTTATTTTCAGAGAAAGTCTGACCTGCTTAGACCCCACAATTAGTGCAACTTATAGTTGAGGTATATCAGCAGAATTCAGTTGAGGGGGCAGAGTGACTTTATTGGGTAGGCAGAGATAAATAAACTCACATAGGATCCAACACAGGCTTGTTATACCAGTCTATCAGCTTGTGATGCACTGAATCAATTTGCGATAGTTAAAGTTGGTGCATTTTCTCTCTTCTATTGATTTCAAGATATTGTTTAGCACAATTAAACCAACGCTTCTCTAACACTACTCCCTGCTAATGCCTGGTTTTAACATCATGTAGCTCCTGTGCTTTCCTTCTATGAATATGACCATAAGCAGTTTCAAATATTTTACTCGTAATTTTTTAAAAGGTTTTTGTAATGCATGTGTTTTTGAACAACCAAAGAATCCTTTCTTTCATATAAACCTGCACAGTATTGGAGATCGTCTGATTGTTGAGGTTTTCTCTGAATTATTGTAGGGTCGTTGCCTTGCAATATAAAGCACCTTGATATGACTGTTGTTGTGATATAAATAAAACTAAATTTGAAATTGAACTTAATTATAGATCAAACTTGATTTAAAATCAGTATTAAATATTTGCTTTCTTACTGTGATGCATTGGTTTAGCTCTGCAGGAGTGGTTTTCTGAGATATCATTGATGTTTTTTGGTTTTGTTTCTTTTTTTTCTTTTTTTTAGAGATTCGGAAAGCGAAAGTACCTGTGCACAGAACCACAACGTGCAGATGCACACATTAATTGGTGGCATGAGAGACATTCTGTCTATTAGCAGTCCACGATTTCTTCATAACATGGCATATGCGTGGACAAACATTACAAAACACAGCTTACAGTGTTGTCTTTTTATTTTTCTCTCGCTTTGTTTTTTTTGTTCTAGTTGTTTTAATCGGGTAGCAGTGGTGTCCACCTGTGGCAATCAGCTGCTGTTTCCATAGAAACAGGTGGCACGCTTCCTTAGAACACAATGGGTGGAGGGAGCGGGCAGAGAGAGAAGGGAGAGAGAGAGAGAAGGGGGGCAGGATATAATAAGGAGAAGTAAGCAGATGGTAAAGGATAAGCAACAAAACAAAGAAAAGTTTAAAAAAAAAAAGGAAAAGGAAGACCTTTCACCATAGATTGTGAAAGCACCAGAACTGCATTTCAAAATCCACTGATGTGTTTTCTCATTTATTCCTGGCACTATGTAGTCATGCATATAGTTTTGGATTTGTGTGACTAATTTTTGAGACATCTGTCTCTAAACCACCTGCTGGGATGAAAGGAACCAACTGTGCTTCTCAAACAGTGCTCTATATCACCACATACCTCAAAGGGACTATATTCCTCAGTAGAAATCAGTTTTAAAAATAAACTTTTGAAAACATATTGGAAGTTTGTTGAATAATATCCAAACTACATTGCATCCGCATGCTAGAAACCAAAACAGGTCAAGAGGTAATTGATTTATTTAGGAAACCAGCGGGCCTTCCTCAGCTGTTAGACATGGCTGTTTTAGGGTCAGGATTACCAGTTGATCTAGGGGTGACATAAGTGGTTCCAGCCAATCACGTCTAACAACTCAGGAACACCCACTCCTTTTCTGTACAGACTCCTTACCCAAGTGGAGAAAAGACTGTAAGGTATTGAGAGCGTACACCCTGGCTCTGTGACCTCACTTGGTTATGTAAACAAATTAAGTGCAGTGAAGGCAGCAGAAGCGAACAACAGGGAACACTGCCTAACAAGCAACGGCATGTACAGAAAAAGTCGGCAGCGTGTGCATACGTGCGTTCTAAATGACCTGCATGCTTGTTCCACATTTGATTTTTAATTGGGCAGAGTTCTCAGCAAACCCTCTTAATTAAAAAGGCAACCGTGACACGTGCGAGACTTATATGTCCCACCTTGCTCCCCCGCCCCCGCTGCCCCGTCCTGTCTCCTTTTCACCTCTCTCTTTCTCAGTCAACATCTCTCTTCTGCTTCTCTTCCTCCTTATATATACTGTGTCTCTCTGATGGCCTCTTTACATAGCTGACCTCAATAGAAATGTCAGCATGAGGCAAGAACATCGAAGCCCAAACAATATATCTCAACTGATAAAAGGCATCTGGTCTGCGCTGATAAAATGCTGTTTTTTCTTTTTTTAGAAGGGCAGCCTGAATGCCTTCTAGTAAGAGTTTGCTTATTATAAGGTTGGAACATCAGATAAGCAGATTTTTGTTGTTACAGTTGGCTTAAACATCAAATCTGACTATGCTACCCTCGTTGCGTTCATTGTTCGTCTTGCCTTTAATCTTAGTTCGCTTTCTGTTTGCACAGTGCTTTGTTTCTCTTTTTCTCTAAAGTACACTGAAAAAAGGTTGTTTTTAGGGGAAGTGTGGATAAAACCCAGCAGCATCCAGAAGGAAACCAAAAAAAACTAAAAAGATCTGTTCAGGGTTGTACAGACACAGATTTTCAGTTATAATACTATTAAAAAATAGTTTCGCTACATAAAAATGGTTGAATTTTTGAAGCAAGAAATTTTAACATGCCCGAAATCCACACACCTCAAGTAGCATGAAGTACAGATAACAAGCACATGTACCTCCTGCTACAAAGAGCTCCGCTCACTGTTTCAGTGGTTTATTTCCTGCTTCGTTGTTCAGCATTTTGTTTTTTCCCTCATTGCATTCCTCCTCATAACACCAGAGTGCCGTTATGCAAGTAACACAGAACGACAGCCACCCAAGTAGTTACTTAAGCAATGCAACAGTGCACACATGCACATAAATGTTCTCCATTCGCTTAGGACACCAAGAGCACTAAAAGCAAGAAAAATGCTTCTCAAGGACGTTTCTCCTTGGATTAAATCAGCAGTTCTTCGACTGTGCCTCTGTTATGCGGGGGGTTAAAGGTAAAGTCAGTCGTGCTAATCCAAGTGCTTATTTTTACAAATTCAGCAAATAGTTTTTCATGGTCCACAAGCTGTCTGTTCTGTGTGCACACTACAATAACAGGGATAGTTTTTGCACAAATTCCTCTACAAATGGGAGAAATAACTTCTCACTCACAGACCTCATAGCTTTAGTCACAGCTTTGTGTTCCATCAAACTAATAACAGGGATCCTTCACACTCAGAATACTTCTATCAATCCCTGCATGCTTTCCATGAGGGTTAATTCAGATACATTTAAAAACACCTTTACCTCCTTTTTAACCTGCTCAGGTGGAATGGTAGCTTCCAAAGCATATCTGACTTTAAGTCTTTTCTTCCCTGTTCATAGGGGAAGTTTTTACCCAAGGAAGCAATTTGTCATTGTCTTGGGTTTTATATGTAGATTCCTTTTTCATTATTATCCTCCTATTATAGTTTACTTCCTGTCTTCCTTTCCTTTTCCACTTGTATGACCAGTCCCTTCTTACCAGTTTGTCCTTGAAGGATTTTGTCCAAATTCTTCTTGTATTTGATCTGTGTTGCTTCTTTCTCTGTCATTATTATTTGTTCTTTCATCCTGCCTTTGTGTCCTCTTATATGAACAGACACTGTTACTGTAAGAACAGACTCAAATATAGCACTGCTCATGGAAAAGCTCAAGGAAGAACAATGAGCCCAACCAGAAGAAATGTTCCTTTACAACAGTGTTGGTTTTGAGGATTGTTTCACGTATGCTTTTCTGCATGTTTCCAGTAACCCCCAAGCTAGGGCTAATATGAGGCTGAAAGTATAAACCTTGAGCCAGTCTCTCCACTTGATCTGCTAACTTCAGACAGTTGTTTACTTGGCAGAGCATTGAATCTGGCAGTTACCCATCTGATCCTGCCCACCAAGTTTTCCTGGAGCCACTCTTTCATAACCCCCTGGGTTATGAAGGGGAGTAGAAGCCTCTCCTGCTTCTAAATGTGCTGGACCAGCCAATGCTTTTCCTGTCCTTGAGTTTTTTGCCAGTCCATTTGACCCTTCTAATTTACAAATTAACTAGCAACTATTTCTGCATATGTGTCAGCTGAGGTTTTACCTGTTCTCAATCGCAGGCAGTCAATATCTGCTGTGTCACGGTGTCTGCTTCTGAGGAAAAAGTCCCCTTGCAGTCTGCCTGTGGATCATCAGTGCAGTACCTAAATCAATCTAACAGCTAACTCTCACTAATACTTGATGCTGTGCTTGAGTTCTTTTCTGTTGCTTGTTTGACAACATTATATAAGATGTATTTTTTGGTTCAGCAATGAGAAAGAGACATCCATTTGCCATCTAAGACTGGAACATTCCTCTTTGTTCACCTGCACCTAGAGGTTAAAGTGGGACGGAACGATCCAGAAAAGCATTCCTGCGCCTTCAGTTAATGAGTAATTACATCTGATGGGCTTCATGTCCTGCAGCTATTGCCACCGAGGCAGTTAAGTCACCCAAGGGACCTGCGTACATTTCCTGCAACATTTCAAATAGCTCAACAAATATGAGCAGTTTGGCACACAGTGGGTCTCCTACTTAAAGGTATAGTTGTTGTATTTTCCAGGCCAAAAAAAAATGCTAATGTGTGTTATTTTACTCTTCGCGAAGGGGAAAGATGTAATAATGAAAGGGCTAGACATGAAGATGAGAGACTATTGTCAGTGCACAGCAGAGCACAGCAGGCTAAACTGGGTGATTTGCAGTATTGTTTACAGTTTTCAGTGATGGACTAGATGCAGTGGTGCAGGGCAGAGTGCGGTCTCCATGGTCACCATTAGGTAAGGTCATGGGTTGCAGTAGAGACATTATAAGAGACAGAAATGACACTAAATTTATATGAGAATTTTTCAACTGCAAAGATGGTGGCAGATACACCTTCCAGAGGAAAACAGCTTTTAAACCCGTATTTGTGAGATAAGTTGGCAAATTCTGAACCGATATTCTGCGCATGCAGTTTTTGTTTTATGTTTAATGTTAATCAAAAACTAATCTAGATAATCTTTCAAAATAAGTGTGTTTAGGTATGGCTGCAGGAATCGATTCTAGGTGCCCTTTTGAAAGACTCATCGATTTAAATTTAAACCAATAATGCTCTTTAGCAGCACTTGCCAAATACTACTTTTATGCTGCCTTTATACAGGCTAGAAACTGGAAAGTAGCCCTGATGGTTGATGGTTGATTTAACATATGTATGGAAGAACTTAGCTGGCAAAATCCACAAAGAGCGTCAAGCCTGAGAAACAGACTTATTTGTTATGGAGTCATTTCCCTCCAGTGCACTGGTACACCAGTATTTATTGTTCCCCCACCTGCAAAATCCCACTTTAACCTCCACCTACACAGAACCTACACAGACATGGGTTACTCTGCCTTTACTTTAACACAAGCATTAACACCAAAAAACAAACACAGTATATATTATATTATATTTATGTCTTTCCTTGCTGCTATCTTCTTCTGCGCCTCTAAATCTGTCTCACTTTGCCCAAACCTGTTTGCCTTACTGTATGTTCTCCACTCTGAGCACCTGTTTCATCCTCCACAACTCCCTGCAGAATTTTCATACTGTACTGAGGCAGTGAATGGGCTGACCTGTCCCTGCGTTGAATACTAAACAGCATGTCATTCATGCTCTTTGTTTTACTTGCGTGAGAATGACAAAGAAGTCTGACAGACGCAGATGACAAATGGCAGACGGCAACTTGAAAACACTGAGCTCCGAAATGGCTTGTCAGCAGCTGTTAGTGAATCAATCACACAGTGTGAATAAAACTAAAAGCACTTTTAAAATTTCACTTTCTACTGATTTGAGCAAATAGCAAGTTTTGGTTGTTTTCTTACATTATCTTTGATGTGCACTCACCAGCCTCTTTCTTAGGTACACTTGATCAACTCAATAAACGAAGTATCTTATCAGCTCATTACATAGCAGCAACTCAGTGAATATAGGCATATCAATATTTGAGTATCAGAAAAGTGACTTAACTAACTTTGAACGTGGCACAGCTGTAGGTACTAAACCACTCATCTACTGGGATTTTCCCACACAACCATCTCTAAGGTTTAAAGAGGATGGTCTGAAAAAGAAAAATATCCAGTGAGTGGCAGTACTCTGGAAATGGTCAAACTGCATTGAATTGATAGTCAGGCACCAGTAACTCAAATAACAACCAAGTTATAACCAGGACATGCAGAGGAGCATCTCTAGAGACGCAACAAGCAGTGAAGCCGTGGGCTGTAGCAGCAGAAGATCATACCGGGTGCCACTCCTCTCAGCACTGAACAAGAAACTGAGGCTAAAGTTTGCACAATCTCACCAAAATTGTACAATAGAAAATTGGAAACATGTTGAATTCTCATTTTCTGCTGCAGCATTCAGATGTTAGGGGCAGAATTTGGTGTCAACAACATGAAACCATGGATCCATCCTGCTTGTTTTAGTGCTTCAGGTGATGGTGGTTTAATGGTGCACGAGATATTTTCTTGGCAAACTTTAGGCTCCATCATTTAAATGCCACAACCTACCTGAGTATTGCTCTTGATAGTGAGCATCCTTCTATGACCACAGTGTACCCATCTTCTGATGGCTGCTTCCAGTAGAATAACAAACCATGTCATAAAGCTCAAATCATCTCAAACTAGTTTCTTGAATATAACAGTTAGTTCCCTGTATAGAAATGTTCTCCACAGTCACCAGATCTCAATCCAGTAGAGCACCTTTGTGATGTGGTGGAACAGGATATTCACATCATGGATGTAGAGCCAATAATACTGCAGCAACTGTGTGATGCTGCCATGTAAACATGAACCAAAATCTCTGAGAAATGTTTCCAACACCTTGTTGAATCTATGCCATGAAGAATAACGGCAGCTCTAAAGGCAAAAGGAGGTCCAGCCCAGTACTAGTGAGGTCTACCTTATAAAGTATCCAGTGAATGTGCATAGAATACAGTAGCATCAGCTACTGTTGTGTGTAGGCTCTTCATACAAATGATTAGTAAGCAGCAGTCAACATCCGACCCATTCATTCATGCAATATAGCTTTGGATGCGAAGAAAATATATATGCTTAAGACTGGATTAAGGCTAAGAGGAAGTATGAAGCCTTCATTAGTTTGAACCATGTAATGCTATGTTAATTTGCCCTCTTTGATAGTGTGAAAATGTATTTCTATCTTTAACAGCTTAATAATTTATTCTATAAATGAAGTTTCAGTCATGACTAATGAGTCATGTGTTTAATAACACTGAGTTTATAGAAGACACATCTAAAAGCCAGACTGTAGTTAACCTAAATCTTCATCAAGAATTTAGTGTGTTTTTTCATGTCCCCTCATGCTGTAGTATAAAAAAATGCTAAATGCTCAGCTCTCAGATACATATTAGTGTATGAAATTAACTGTACAACATTTCATCAGTGAATGTATCTAGAAAAAGAAATAGACTAACCTCCATGAACATAGTCATGTAGTGTACAGTCTGAAGGGCCCACCAGATGAATCAGACTCGACTGGCTAAAGCCAACAGTGTGCTTTTCTGCAAGGCAAACAGACAAACACACATTCAACAGAAAAATAAAAAAATAATAAACAATTTAAGGTAGAGCTTGACGAACAGGGCCATCGTATCATTCAATATAAGCCATTTACCAATATATTGGTACAGCAGTGACAAATTAAGATTTGAAACAGAAAAGAAAAGGGAAGGATGGGAAAAACACCCTTCGGACATGTTATGTGGAGTGGGTTTGCAGAGTTTGTCCACCAGAGGGCACTCTTGCAACTTCCCCGTTGGCAAGGCACTTAGCAAAGGCACATACACAACTAATCCACAATTTTACTGTTATATTGTGTTAATAATGACTCAAAAACAAGTGCACATAATAAATAAACAGGGAATTATGTTTGTTTTGTGTTTCTGAAAGAAACAAATCTGTCTATCTGTATTAGGGCTGAACGATATATCGCATTTGCGATAATATCGCGACATGATCAAGTGCAATTTTCTAACCGCAAAGGCTGCGATTATACTGCGATTATATTATACAATTCATGGGCTGCATCCTCCTGAGGCCGCATTTGTAGACCGATTACGTCACAGCGACGCGCCGAAGGCTGTCCAAATTACTACCATATCCCAGAATTCATAGCGCGGCCCAGCCAAACTCCAGTTTCCAGCAATGGCGGCCGCTACTAAGTTTTAAAATTACTCATACTAATCTTTCTGGGTCACAAAATAAACTTTTAACATATTTTCAGGCGAGAAAGTAGTTGTGTAAACATCAAATATCTGCTCGGTTTATCAAGATATCCCATATTTGCAAAAGTGCTTCGACGTTTTCAGAGGCGTCTGCTACCCACCAGCTCGACAGCTAGCCGGGAGCTCGAGGGTTACTGATGCGGCCGAGAACGGCACAACTCCCGGCACATCATTTTCAGATCACCGCGGAGTTTCGCTGCTCGGGTTAAACGTAATATATAAGTCACTTAGACAACCTAAAAATGTTATTGTTGGGCTTTTTTCAGTGTTTTGTTTGTTCGTGAGTAAATTGGTTTGGCTGAGATTAAAGTTATTAGATTAGATAAAATAAAACTTTATTAATCCCCCGGGTGGGTTCCTCCTTGGTTTTCACACAGCTGACTAAACGTCAAACAGAAAACTTATTAAACAGAAGTATGAGACAGTCGAGAATTTACACCAGTGTCTGGTTATATTTTAGATAGCAAGAAGCAGACGGCCGAGTTTATTAAACTCCACCGAGACAGCGGTGACGCTAATCAGAACTAGCCTTCTGATTAGCTAATCAGAAGGCTAGACCGTCCAATTTCACGCCTTTAAACTTTAAAGGCGTGTTTGTGTGTGTGTTTATACAATTGCTATTATGTTTGCACTTTATGTGTAATGTTACTGACTGCAGAGATCAGTAAGATGTGTGTATTTTTTATTTATTAGTTTTATTTATTTAATATTATTTTTTTAATTGAATGACTGTCTAGTAGTTCACAGATGTCGAAAAACTGAGTGTGGTAAAGCCACTGATTTTTTTTATGTATATTTCTGCAATCTGCACATTGTACTGACTTTCATTTTAATGTTTACACCAGGGTTCCTTGTCAGCACTTTATGCTCAGATGTTTGTAAGCTAAAAATAAACTATTGTGTATGTTCAAATATACTGTTGTGATTGAAGAAGTTAAATAAAAATGTCAGTCATCAATTCATGCATCACCTCATGTCATCATAACAGAGGTCTGTCTTCCAGGAAAGAACAGTTTAAAATTAATGTAATATAGTATTGGCCATACTATATGATGTATTGCTTGTCTTTGTTTAATAATACAGAAGACAAATACCTTAAAAAATAATCGCATATCGCATCGCAATCGCAATATTGGGGCAAAAAATCGCAATTAGATTATTTTCCATAATCGTTCAGCCCTAATCTGTATCAGTCTTAAAATATGTCTGTATCGGTCAGCCTAAAAAAAATTGAATTCATTTAAAAATAAAATGTGTGAGCAAAGCAAGCCAATGCCAACAACACCTTCATGCATAAATAGATTCTGCCATGCTACTTGCTGATCACATACCTTTTGGTGGATCCTCTGATGAAGCAGCGTGACAAAATTAGGGAATTCGATTAGAGTCTTTACAGTTTTAATATGGATGAATACATGTATATAGCACCTAATGATGAATACAATACTTTTAATGCACACCCGTAAATGTAGAACACATGACCACTCAATCCTACAACATGTAAACAAGAAGCAGAGGCCTGACTACTTATAGAAAATACTACAAAAGAAGAAACATACAAGTAGAAGAAGAAAATAAAACAGATGTCTTTGCCTGGACATTTAGTGAGAGTGGTGCTGAAACTGGTGAGATCAGAGTGTGAATGTTAGATTGAAAGCACTTAAACGGAGAAATAATTGTTGGTATGAATGGATGAATGAGCCATGTTGTGTGAAGCACTTTAAGTCATCAAGTGGAGTAAAAAAGCGAAATATAAGAACCAGCCAATTTGCCATTCGTGTGTGAAGACAGTCAAAGTAAAACACATACTTTAGTGGCTCTGAAAAAAATCGGCTTAGGGGGTGTCTTTAAAGCTAACTCAAGAGGGTATCACCCCCTGCCAGAGAAAGAAAGCCTCAGAAATGAGAAAAGAAGTGCCCACGCAGCAGTGTTTCCAAATGGATCCATTTCTGAGTTCTTCAAGTGCTCTTGTGAGGATGCTAGGGCCCACGTGTTTACATGTTAAATGTTTAAATGTATTCCTGTGGACGCGCTCTGAGAGCACTCCAGGGATTCTTCACTTGCTTGATTTATCATTGTTTTATCTTGATATTCAGCAATAATATCTCTGTGTTTTAACTTTGAAAAAAGCATTTGCTTTTGACTTCCTGCTGCAGCTCAGCATGAATTCATGGTGCCAGCAGTGAAAATACATCAAAAAACTAATTGCTTCTCCTGTCACTGCATTAATTGGGCAACAACAAAGATGGCTGTACAGTATTTTTAGTATTTTTATGGCATACTATTAGCAAACCCCATGAGGGAGGAAATGGAAGAAATTTCACTCATATCTGCATCATCACTGAAAACTTGTAAGATAGGGAAACGACTTCTATAGCTGTGGTTTTGTATCTGCAAACTGATATGGGACCCTGAGCTTGAATATATTACCTGGGTTGGGTGGAGATGGCATCATCTCTTCAGGCCTCGCCTTGGTCTCCAATCTCTCCATCTTCTGAGCCTCATAGCGCTTCCTGCCCTCCTCCTCTTGTTCAGCACTAGCATACTGTAGAAAGAATATATTCAACATGCTGAACACTTGTGCATAGATCCACTCGAACACCACTCTCTGCACAAATGCACGAGGAGTACAGCAAAGAATTGCAACAAGCAGGTATTCAAAACAAAGATGAGTGAAAGGGACTTTTCACATTGTTAAATGTCAGTCATTTCTATCTTGACCATATAGCCTTGCTCGTGTCATTTTAGATGTGGGGCTGGGGGAAGGTGGGTGGAAAGGTCACTGAGACACAGAGAAGCTGCCACAATTTTAAGATGCAAGCAATTTGAGTTTCCATGTACCTTGATGGGTGGCACCTCCATGATCTTGTCAACATTTTGCAGAGAGCAGGGGACGTACCACAGCGCTGCCTTGTTGGCCAGCTTTTTGGCACCTGCAGTCACAGAGAAAAGGTTGAGTACTTGTCCTAGGGAAAATGTCAGGGAACGCGTCATTTCTACCAAATGAAGAAGCAACGTTTTTGTGACCATAATCTAATTGGCGAGAAATTTTGACATCTTGTCTTTCAAATAAAACAACAATGGAGCAAAGAATTTTGAATTTTGTTGTCAAAACAGACACTTTTATTAATACCACAATAAAGGCCACTTCAGTTTTTAACAAGTCAATTGGCGCTGCCTGTTTGCAAAAGATTCGTCTTTCTTGTGAAAAGAAAAGGAGAAGAAAACACTTTGTGTTCAAACACAATAGTTGTTGCCTGTTCAGAAAACAAGTACTCACAGTCACGTAGCTAGCTAAGCCCGGCGTATCTGTAAATCCTGAATTTTCTGCATTTCAGTGTTGTAATTATGAAACCAATGAAACCATGGCAACTCATTCATCATCAAGTGTCTGCACAAATATGTATGTTGGTTATACCACAGTGTAATGCTTTGGCAGTTGGAGGCTGTAGCACTGACTCTGAATTCCTACAGAAAATTCAGAACGAGATGATCAGAAAACAAAACTCATAGAAGTCACATTACATCGCAATCAGCCAGCAAGGTTGTCATAGTGATATATCTGTTCTACTCTGCCCACACTTTTTCACTTAATTTGCTAACACACACAGAGAGAGAGGGGCTATTTTAGGTTGGCGTTGTTATGGCACGCAGATTAAAGGCAGCATCGGGGCAGCAGGTTGAAGTGAAATTACTGTTTTAAAGGGTTTTTTACCTACAATATCCGATTAACTTTTCAGCTTTCGAGCTTTGAAGTCCTTTTTGAGGCCTGAATGAGCAAAATGTTTTATTGAACGTCTTGCATTTTTATTACGATAACTTGAGTCAAATTTCATAAATGTGCATGACCACAGGCTTAAAAATAAGGCATCTTTACAGCCTTAGAGAAAATATGTCATTTAATATGTGTCTCAGCGGTGAACCAGCTGGGATCTTTGCATGAGGACATGTGAAGTTAAGAGAAGAGAGCTGAGCGAGCAGCTTTTAACAGGCTACTCCTGGGAAAATAGCATTTGCATTTTACACCCGAGTTAAAAACTGTGCAGACAGCCAGGCCTCGTTGCCATGCCAACCATGCTTCTTTCCTCCTCCTCTCATTTGTGCCCGCCTTTGTCAGCAACCAGGAAGTTGCCCACAGGAAAAAGGGAGGGATATTTACATATCCTTGACTCTACCCAAGACTGAGTGACTCTACTCTATTATTAGCTACTGATGGACCTTGAAGTGAACTGTGTTTAGGGTGGTGGGAGAAACGAGAGAGAAGCGAGAAGGGAAGAAGAAAGGATGGAAGAACCATTCCCAGTACGACTGATGCCCTTTTTGATCGAAAAGGAACCAGATAACCGGCTTTGAATTTAAAATCCCTCTACATCAAATGGAGACAATGTCAATGTTTGACCATATCCTCGTCCAGGCTGCAACCTTTTATCCTTCACAGTTCATCTACTGAAACAGCACATATTCTTTTGCATCACGCTTACAGGCATAGCACATTTTGAAGGCAAGACAAATTTGAGGCAGACCTTGAAAATACAACAGTTTCACAATGTGCCCCTTAGGGCTAATTATTAGATCTTAAGATAACTCTGCATGCTTTTCTCAGGGACACAAAGTACACATATGATCCCATGCAGTGAAAGTTGTTTATTTTCACTGTTTCTTCAAGATTTTTATGTGCAGTATCAGAAGAAGCAGTCTATGTTCTGCCAAAAACAAAAATAAATTATGCAAAATCTAAAATATACCCTCAGCGCAATTAGAAAGCATTTAGATAACTTTACTTTAGCATTTGTTGTGTATAACGGGGACGTAGGTTAGCATTCACTTCACAACAGGGAGTGTATGAGTTTGAGCCTTTCTGCTGTTTTTTTTACTGTGTTTGGTGATTTTCTTTGCACCCCAGTTTGCTCCCACAGTCCAAAGTACTGCATGTTAGATTAAACATTGATATGTGTACTGTAGGTACAGATATGAGTAAGCTAAAACTTTATGTCATCTGTGAGACTGGAAAAGTGCAGTGGACATGTCAGTTTAGTCCTAAAAGTAGCAATTTATGTAATATAAATCAGTAGGTTTCCTCATATGTAATATGGCCCCCTTGTTAAAGGTATATTTTTTTCTGTCACAACATCAAGGAATAAATAGTGCCCTTAAAGCTGTAAGCTAATGATAGTTATATGAGAGCAGATGGGTGCTGGTGCTGTACGTTTTACGTCCAATGGATTTGATTAGTCGACTAATCGCAAAAATAATCGGTGACTAGTCGACTATCAAAATAATCGTTTGTGGCAGCCCTAATAAATATATAGTGCTACCCTTCAGCCTCCTAGTAGACATACCTGTGTTATAAATGTGAAACTGCTCTGATTTTCAAAAAAGTTGGCCTCTGACCTTGAAGTCAAGGTCACTGAGATTTAAGCTTCACAGAGATTTTCAGCAGATGCAACCATGGTATTGATTTGAAAATTCTACACAATCACAAACTTGGGTGTCCACAGCGCCTCGCCATATACCAAAGATTAAGAGGTGGGGTTTTTTTTAGGTTTTTTATAAAGATTACAACACAAATAACAATTTTTAAATTGTTATTTGTGTGTGTTTTAAAAAAGAAAGAGGGAGATTGTTAACTTGTTATTTTCTGTTATATCGCGAGAGTACTGTTGCCTGCGGTGTGTTGTTCTTATTGTGGGTGAGCGGAAAAACATGACGTAAGGAATAAAGTGCTTGAAGTGAGACTATGACGTTGTGTATTTTGACTTTACAATATTCTTTTATTCACCATATCACTGAAATGTGGGAGAATCCACTGCAGAAAGATCAATGCTTTAAGTTTTAATGATCCAGTCAGAAAAGATGATTCTAAAAGTCATCAACTGACTCCAAAAGCCCAGATCTGAACCACCTGTCTGCTGAAAACAAATGCACCAATCAAACAGAAGCCTGAATTTCATGGGCCAATCGGAATGCTTGATCTAGTTGTCCAGGACTAACTACTGACATACTATTACTCTGTGGCCAAACCCTGCCAAATCTGCCTCGGTGCACCTGTTGAACGACTGCTTCTAAATCCAAGACCCTAACTCCCATCAAAATCATTTTCAAATGGTGACGATCCCGAGGACCTGTTCTATACAACAGTGTGTTCTTCATGTTCCTGCTGTCAAAACTTTGGCCACAGGAGCAATTTAAAAAGTGGGGTCTTTCCTGCTGTTGAGACAAACTCCTGTCTGAAAATATAATGTATTTCTATGGGTCGGTTATCCCTCCACTTGGATCCACACAGTTTAAAAATGTTTACATCTCTGAGCTTTGAAAGACATGCTGTTGGAAAGACAACAACGATAAGATAAGATAAGATAAGATAAGATAAGATAAGATAAGATAAGATAAGATAGAACTTTATTAATCCCTCGGGTGGGTTCCTCTGGGAAATTCGACTTCCAAAAAAAAGCACAGCAACGACCGAAGTTACAGTTACAGAATTGTTATATATATATATATATACACATATATATATATATATATATATATATATATATATATATATATATATATATATATATGTACACACACACACACACACACACACACACACACACACACACACACACATATATATAAATACAGAGACAAATATAAATAAAATTTACAAAGGGGATAAATAGAATAAATAGGAATAAAAAATAAAAATACAAGTGAATTTCACATTTCAAGTATTGAGTCTATTGCACTGTTGACTATTTACAAAAAGTATTGCACAAGGTATTGTACAGTGAGGTGAAGAGGCACTACAGCTTAGTTGTTCCCCCCTCCTTTGTCCTCCTGTTTCCTGTTTCCCCTCCCTCTCCCCTCCAGAGAGGAGTTAAACAGTCTGATGGCGTGTGGGACAAAGGAGTTTTTAAGTCTGTTAGTTCTTGTCTTGGGGAGAAGCAACCTGTCACTGAACAGACTCTTCTGATTGTTTATGGCCGTGTGCAGAGGATGCCCAGCATTGTTCATAATGTCCAGCAGTTTCTTTAATGTCCTTTTCTCGGCCACTGTCACCAGAGTGTCCAGCTTCATGCCGACCACAGAGCCAGCCTTCCTGATCAGTTTCTCCAGCCTGGATGAGTCCTTCTTTGCTGTGCTGCTCCCCCAGCACACCACAGCATAGAAAAGTACTCCAGCAACCACCGACTGGTAAAACATCCTCAGGAGCTTCCTGCAGATGTTAAAAGACCTCAGCCTCCTGAGGAAGTACAGTCGGCTTTGGGCTTTTTTATACAGGTGCTCTGTGTTGCATGACCAGTCCAGTTTATTGTCCACCCACAGCCCGAGGTACTTGTACTTGTTGACCACCTCCACCTCCTCCCCCTCTATCTGAACCGGCAGTGGACCTTCTCTGGACCTCCCGAAGTCCACAACCAGTTCCTTAGTCTTTGAGGTGTTGAGTTGCAGGTGGTTTGTGTGACTCCATGCGTGAGGGTAAAATGATGGCTGTAGAGCAAACACTGTGCACACAGCAGCAGTTGAAACCAAGGTTATTATCGTTAACGAAAACTAACGAAATAACAAAAACTAGAAGTGAAAAAACATTTTCGTTAACGGAAATAAAAATAAAATCAAAAAAAGGAAAACTAACAAAAACTGTAATGAGTGTTCACAAAACTAACTAAAATTAACTGAATTTATAGCAAAAATGTGTTTAGTTTTTATTGATGTGTGCGTGTCATACAATAGTCAAGGGTGAAAATGAAGTTTAATTTCCAGATTTTTTTCTTGCTGTCTAATTATGCCAGCAGGTGGCAAGTACGTTAGTCGAGTCGTCTGTGTTGCTGCTCCGTCCACGCGCAGAATCATGTCAGGAAAAGTCGGGAGAAAGCGCCAGAGTCCAATTTGGGATTACTTTGAATATGACTGTGTTTTGGATAAAGCAAGTGTCTTGTAGTGGAAAGAGACAAATTATGAGGGACATTTCTAAAGGGAAAAAAATCCCACAAACCTTAAAGTGCGCTTGAAAAGCTCACACAAGAAGGCTCACCTAGCTTACCTTGAGAAGGTAAGGGAGCACACTCAACCCTCATCCCCAGAAACAGACGCTAACCCCAGGCAAGGCAGCGTGATGCATCCCGAGACAACAGGACTGGGATATCTACATAACTGTGTGAGTCAATTGCCTTCAAAAAGTTCATCAATTCACTTGAACCAAAAATTATGAACACCCGGTGCTGCAAGAGTTAATAGTCTCATTGGGGCCAAGATATACATTTTATAGTTGCCTGGTATCAATGGTTGTTCATCTGCCTTTATTTATTTATTTATTTATTTATTTATTTAAAGAACCCATAGGTGGGAATGTGAGTTGTCTGTCTCTGCGTGTTAGCCCTGCGACAGACAGGCGACCTGTCCAGGGTGCAGGGTATGGTAGCTGGAATAGCAACATACCCAAGGATAAGCAGAAGAGAATGACTGATATGATGAAACTGGGATTTTGTTACACTTAATTATTGCAAACACAACTAAAACTGTAACTGAAACTAATCAAAACTAAACTGAAACTAAGGATTTTCAAAAAAATAAAAACTAAACTAAACTAGCAAGCAATTGGTAAAAACTAATTAAAACTGATATAAAATTGAAAATCTGAAGTCAAAACTAAATAAAAATAAAAACTAATGAAAATTGCAAAACTATTAAAACCCTGGTTGAAACACACGCTTACCAGCATTCACACTAATAAAGAATAACAGTGTTGTCATTGTTGATTTTGTGTCTTCACCCTGAGTCCATCTCCTGCCAAGCTGCTGATGAGCTGACCGATAAGTAAATCTTATCCTGGATCTTATCCTCTGCATCCTTACCCTATCACCTCTGCGTCCCATAGGGCGCCAGCCTGCCCTGTTGAAACACTATTTTTTTTCAGTGTTTCAACTGAAAAAAATAGAATGCCTTTGATCCTTTGTTATGTCATAATCTTGCTGAGAGGCAAAGCCCATAAATAGGGGCTTTGCTCTGTTAAACTTTAGTGCTTAACGGACGTAGACCTGACAGCAACCAAAACCCTTTTGGAAAGTTTTGAGAGAATTTCACGTTTCTCAGCAATTCACCGATCAAGCCGACACATTCCACCATGTCAGCTAACCCATCCTTCAGCTCAGATGAGCTTGAAATAGTTAAAGGGAGCATTTTGGGAAACCACTACAAGGTAGAGGCTTTCCTTGGAGAAGGGGGCTTTGGTATTGTAGCCAAATGCCGTGATACCAAAACCAACCAAGCTGTGGCTATTAAAGTCAACAGGAACCACCCTGATACTCTGCAACAGGCAAAACTGGAAATTTGCATCCTGGAGCAGCTGAGAAGGTTGGATCCAGATGCCGCCAACATTGTTAAATGGAACGGCTTTTTCCATGACGGAGAGCGGGTCTGCTTAAACTTTGAAATCCTTGATCAATGCCTGTGGGACTACATACGGGACCGGAAAAACCAGGGTCTCCCCATAAGCGAAGTTAGGCCAATTTTACATCAACTCACAAATGCCCTGTCACACCTGGGCTCTGTGGGAATAGTGCACGCTGACCTCAAATCTAGAAACATCATGGTTGTTAACCGCCATGAGTCTCCCATCAAAGTCAAACTTATAGACTTTGGCCTCGCATGTCCTGCATCTGCAGTAATGCCTGGTGACCGTGTGGGGACAGTTGGTTATAGTGCACCTGAGGTTATGCTTGGCCTTCCTTATAATGAAGCAGCTGACATGTGGTCTCTGGGGCTGGTAGCTGTGGAACTTGGTACAGGGGTGCCTCTCTACCCTGGGAGAAATTATTATGATGTTTTGAAATTCATCATACAGACCCAGGGACAGCCACCAGATCATGTTCTGGACTCTGGCGTGTACACTGAAGACTATTTCATTGAAGACAACTACAACCAACAGCGCTGGACATTTAAGACTGACCAACAATTTCAGTGCGAGACAGGATATGAGTCCCTGGAGACTCGATACATAAAACTTACGCGTCTTGATGACCTCGAACAAGTAATGGTGTTTGGACGAGGACCTGAAAATGGCCAACGTTTATTTGTCAGCTTAATTAAAGGGATGTTGGCCTTGGATGCAAACCAACGGATAACACCCTCGGAGGTTCTCCGGCATCCCTTTTTCAACCGTAAGAGTTCCCCTTGCACTAACATGAGTGTTGAAAGACCACAAAACCCTGTGGTCTTTCAGCACCCTTCAAACTTGGAAAGCAAGAGATCACAGAAAATCAACTGCAGTTTCCAAAACTCAGTTGAATTTTCTCTGCAAGTATGCGACCACACGTCAGCCAGCTCATCCTTCAACTCAGGTGAGCTTGAAATAGTTGAAGGGAGCATTTTGGGAAACCGCTACAAGGTAGAGGCTTTCCTCGGAGAAGGGGGCTTTGGTATTGTAGCCAAATGTCGCGATACCAAAACCAATCGTGCTGTGGCTATTAAAGTCAACAGGAACCACCCTGATACTCTGCAACAGGCAAAACTGGAAATTTGCATCCTGGAGCAGCTGAGAAGGTTGGATCCAGATGCCGCCAACATAGTTAAATGGAACGGCTTTTTCCACGACGGAGAGCGGGTCTGCTTAAACTTTGAACTCCTTGATCAATGCCTCTGGGACTACATACGGGACCGGAAAAACCAGGGTCTCCCCATAAGCGAAGTCAGGCCAATTTTACATCAACTCACAAATGCCCTGTCACACCTAGGTTCTGTGGGAATAGTGCACGCTGACCTCAAACCTGGAAACATCATGGTTGTTAACCGCCATGAGTCTCCAGTCAAAGTCAGACTTATAGACTTTGACCTCGCATGTCCTGTTTCTGCAGTGAATCCTAGTGATTGTGTGGGGACGGTTGGTTATAGTGCACCTGAGGTTATGCTTGGCCTTCCTTATAATGAAGCAGCTGACATGTGGTCTTTGGGGCTGATAGCTGTGGAACTTGGTACAGGGGTGCCACTCTACCCTGGAAATGGAGAATATGATGTTTTGAAATTCATCATAGAGACTCAAGGACAGCCACTAGATCATGTTCTGGACTCTGGCGTGTACACTGAAGACTATTTCATTGAAGACAACTACAACCAACAGCGCTGGACATTTAAGACTGACCAACAATTTCAGTGCGAGACAGGATATGAGTCCCTGGAGACTCGATACATAAAACTTACGCGTCTTGATGACCTCGAACAAGTAATGGTGTTTGGACGAGGACCTGAAAATGGCCAACGTTTATTTGTCAGCTTAATTAAAGGGATGTTGGCCTTGGATGCACACCAGCGGATAACACCCTCGGAGGTTCTCCGGCATCCCTTTTTCAACCCTGGCCTCTCTAAGAGGTTCCCTTGTATTGACATTGAAAGACCATACAGAATCAATCTACAGCATGGCCTCCTCCACCTTGGACAAAAGTGACAAAAACACAAACTGGGGTTGGAAAAGGGTATTAACAGCACTGGAAAAATTCATTAAGCTGCTCCAATAATGATCACTTTGGCTTTTTTCTTTTTTTAAAATTTTCACTCCCCCCACCCCAACCAGTCGCGGCAGATGGCTGTCCCTTCCTGAGCCTGGTTCTGTCGAAGGTTTCTTCCTCTTAGAGGGGAGTTTTTCCTTCCCACTGTTGCTAAATGCTTGCTCATAGGGAATCGTCTGATTGTTGGGGTGGCCAAAACTCTAGGGGAACTAGCAATTCTTGTGAAAATTTAAAAAAAAAAAAAGCCTACCAATATTCAAAGCGGAGCAGCAGACACCTTACCATCACATCAGTCCTTCAATCAGACCAAAAACACCATGTTAACAGAAATAAATTCAATACAAATTGGAAATAAATTGCCTAATAATTGTTGTTTTTGATTGTTTATAAATATTAGGGCTGCCACGATTAATCGACTAGTCACGATTACGTCGACTATTAAAATCGTCGACGACTAATTTAATAGTCGACGCGTCGTTTGAAGCTTTGTAAGATCCCAAAAGACGCAGGAATAAGTAGTAGGATTTAAGAGTGTAATAACGCACTGAAACAGAAGATGGCAGCACTGCATGTACAAGGATGCCAGCTGCCGTTAAACCCCGAAGAAGAAGAAGCTGTGTCCCAGAATTCATAGCGCAGCCCAGGTTGTCACTACCCGATCCGTACCGGAAACCCGATCCGTACCCCGCATGCGCGAAAGGTTTCTACTTCCGGTCGTAGCGTTTTACGATAGTTATGGGTCAGAGTATCTGTTAAAATGTTAAGAATAACAAGTATATCTTAAAATGTTTGCAATAATGAAGCATTTCAGTACAATGTAGACAAAAACGAAAAATAAAAAGAAAGTTACGGATCAGGACTCCCCGATCCTTACTGCGCATGTGTAAAGTCTGACCGTACAAATCGGGTCTACCCGATCCGTACCGCGCATGTGCAGATGTTTTCTTCTTCTTCTGTTCGTTTAATGGCAGTTTACTCCCCAGTGTACGAGGATACCGCCACCTGCTGACCGAGCGAATAAACCCTATTATAAACTGAATTATCGTCATTACAAACGTGTGTTAAATCTGATTTAGCGATAGTCGAGTGTGTTTATGCTTGTCTGTGAGGAGAGGATTGTTGGAATAGTGATGATGATGTGCGCTATCACTGTCAATTGTCAGTAAACACTTAATCTGGCTGATGAATCTACACGTGAGATATTACAAAGTCTGCATTATTAACTCTGTAATTAGGCGCCATTCTTCTTATTTTACGGCGCTGTTGCTCAATCGGGGGACGCTCTCTGTTGAGGAGAAAAGCATGAATTTCTTTGTATACGGATTATCCATTGTTTAAATGTCCCGGGCAGTCGAAAAGGAGGCAGAGCTGTTGAGAAATGCTAGGAGCTAACTGGGCGCTAACCGTACCATTCAAATATATTGAATGTCGCAATGTTGGCAAAGAGAGGAAGTGACGTAAGATTTGCGCATGCGGGGTACCGATCGGGTTTCCGGTACGGATCGGGTAGTGACACAGCTCAGTTTCCAACAATGGCGGCAGCTAGTTAGTTTTAATATTACTCTTATTATTCTTTTTGGGTCACAAAATAAAGTTTAACATATTTTTAGGCGAGAATGTAGCTGTGTAAACTTCAAATATCTGCTCAGTTTATCAAGACACCACATACTTTCAAAAGCGCTCCGACGTTTTCGGAGACGTCTGTTACCCACTAGCACGATAGCTAGCTGGGGGAAAGGCTCACTAGAGCCCGTGAGAACACCGGACTCCTGGCATATCGTTTTCAAACCCACCGCCGTCTTTCGCTACTCAGGTTAAACATGATATATAAGTCACTTAGATAACTTGTTATGTTTTTGTTTGGCTTTTTTTAGTATTTTATTTGTTCCTGAGTGAATCGGTTTGGCTGAGATTAAAGTTAAAGTTTTTACACAGCTGAATAAACATCAAGCAAACAACTGATCATCAGAAGTGTGAGATGCTCGAGAATTTACTCCGGTGTCCTGTTATATTTTAGATAGCAAGGAGTTTATTAAACTTCAGCGAAACAATCTGCAAATTTCATTAAAATTTAATAAACTATCATTTTGTCTTTATTTTTAGTTAGCACATACCTTAAACACTTAAGTTTAAGACTGTTCTTTGTAGGCAGGCACCAATCACTACCCACTGTCAAGGGTACAACCGTAGACGACACAGCCCCACTGACGAGCTGAAGCAGCCTTTAAGTTGCTTTTTAAGGTCAGTATCGTCTGACTGTTTGCATGTAAAAGTGACCATTACTAGAAAAGTGGTTGATTTTGACACGTGTCTACAGACTCACAAAAGCTGGGTCTGAACTAGCAGGAGGAACAGCTTGCTTACTTAGTTTGGATTTACGAATTGCAGAATAGGAAGATTCTTGGCTCCATGAACCACGGGCACAAATCTGCTCTGTCAAATTTCTACACTCTGCGCTAACGGATCTCGCTTGACTTTGGGGATGATTTTTCAAGTTCAGGCAGTGACAGCTTTGGAACAAGGGCCTGCATAAATGGTAAAAGGCATTATGACAGCTGAGAGAAATGGCACCTAGCAGTGGCAGGCACCTTTTTTTCCCCCCTCCAATATATATGGGGTGTCAGTGGAGGAAGACCAGTGCAGCGGTGCAGTGAGTGCTTTAATGTGCAAAATTGCAACTGCCTGTGCAAGAAAGGACATTGCACGTGATACAAGCCAACTAGTATCACTTGGCTCTTCTTACAGGAGTATAACATCACTAAAAGGACAGCTTCACCTTCTGAAGAGACAGGCAAAAATAAAAACCCTCATTATGGAACAAGAATCCAATAGGTGTTGTTTTGTAAGTACTACACAGACACTATTTTAGCATAAGATGCAGCAGCATTTAAAACACTAAGCTGTGTCACATTTAATTAGAAATAAGAGCATTTTGGTGTTGATCTCACGGCTCACATGGGTGCTTATGTTGGTGGGGGTGGTAGGGGACAACGTCCCTCCAGCATGACTCATACATCTTCCAGTTCCTTTAATCTAAGTTTAAGGCATCAATCAGGACTTCATAGTAAAATTCACACTTTCTGTTCAAATGAAAACCTTTTAGGCAGTCCCAGTCTGACAACCTCAGTGTGTGTGTAATTTCTCACCTTTCCTGCTCTTCCTTCCTGTCCTTTACCCGATATCTTTCCTTTTTTTTTCACCATGAGCTATTTCACTTGATTTGTGTCTTTTACTGATTCACCTCTGTGCTCTCCCCTTGGTCTCTTACTCACTCGCCTTAATTCTCTCTCGAAGCAGAAAAAAGACCCTGTTTTCTTTTCTCCTTCCTGAACAGCCTGTTCCAGGCTCTGAGACAGTGCAGAGGGGATCGTTCTTGGTACTTGATCCCCATGATCAAAACCACAGATTTTCCATTGTGCTCAGCCAAGGCTCCATTACTTTTAATAATACTACATTCCCTCTCTGGGGAATGTTACAGCCTGATAGGAATAGATTAAATCATGGCAGCAGCGGAGTTTCTAACAGTGCTTTCTGAGTGAGGATTATCTGATACTCAATGTAAACTTTTTTTTAATATTTGTTTGTGCTTAGCACACTGAATTGAACATCGTTACTGCGAGGACCTCTCTTCTCAATCAAAATAAAGATCTGGAAAATCCAGCTGTGAGACAAAAAGCTTCTGCACAGTTGACAGACTCCATTGTGAGTCCACATAAACAACTCCCTGTTAAACTAAACTAACCTTCATTTTCTTGTAGCATCATGTTTTTAAAAAAAAAAGTAAGAGATGCCTTCATATCAAACCAGTCTTGTGCTTTATTGTTAAGGGTTTTTGTGTGGTATTTTTAAGTATATTGTTTTCTGTGTTAGATTTAAACACATTTTCTTCATATAAATATATTAATGACAATTACGCTATTACAAAAAAAAAGCATGATCATTTTTTTTTATGTTGCTGAGCTGAATTTAAAGCTAAAACAATCCATTTTAGATGTGTTTGTATGTTCTCTGAGGATGTGCAGTTCTGTGACCTACCAGGACAGGAACTATCATGGTTACAACATTTTAAGCATCAAACCCACAATGCTGCGCTCTCAGCTCTCTCCCTGCTCATGTGTGTTGAACAGGAGGGATTTGTGTATGTCGTGTTCATGTGAATGTGCGCCAGAGTGCAACACAAGTAGCATTGCATATATATATATGCGAGTCCCATGAGTGACTGAGCACAAGCACATTATATGAATGTACAGAGCGCACGTGTGTATGTGTGTGTGCATGTGTGTGTGTGCGTGTATGTGCACATTCTATAAAGTGGCGAGTGTTTGTGTGTGTGTGAGAGAGTGTGGCATTTCATTATGTATGTGTATTCTCACATCTGCAAATCTGCACGTGCTGTAGTGTGTGTAGGTCTGACTGTGAGTGTGCATGTGTATGTTAGTACGCATGCGCAATCCCCCCAGCAGGGACAATCATCACGGCTCGTGCCCACAGTAGGCAGCCTTACCCTGAGGGTCTGTGACTGAGGCCTGCCTGACGAGATGCTGCCTGACTGACTGTGGAACCTGGATGATTGCCTCCTCCACATACACACGCGCGCACACACACACACACACATACATATTAAATAAATGCAAAGATCCTTGCACAAAGAGTGCAAGATACAAGGAGCATGCACATTAACATCTGCACAGAGCTAAAAAAGCATGCACGGCTGCACAAATGCACACCCTGTGATGTACACCAGAAAATACACAAAGTGCATAATCTGGTCTACAACTGGTAAAATCCTTTGTTCTGTATTCCTGTTTTAAGCAATCCATCAATCTTCTGCCTTGGAAAAGAGCTGGTCGGGAATATGTAAAATCTGCCAGTCCTGTCTCGGTATGTGTTCTCTTTTAGCAAGAAGGAAACTGTGCTCATTCAGTGTGGGTGTGAGAACACGTAGGTGTGTGATTTCTTTTTCTGTGTCTACATATGAGGCTCTGCATGCATGCAGGTCATCCCTGCACAACCCCGTGTGTGTATGGGCGTGGGTCAGTGTGTTGGGTACGTGCATGCGTTGTGACGGAGAATGTGTGCAGGTACATCCACTTGGCATCCGTGTCTGACTGGGCCACATTGTGTGAGCCATGATGCTAAGCCAACATGACAGAAGCAAATAATGTCTGCTCCCGTTATCTTCTCTTCCCTCTCTGCCCTGCAGGAACCTTTTAAAGAGCCAAACACAGACGAAAACCCACATGCATGTATGAAGTGCGCATGGAACATCCAAATATGCATTCAAAAAATTAGGCACAAAAGTGCACATCTAACAAGAATACAAACTAAAAACATGTGCTCGGCCACAGCTGAGCATACTGTATTCTACTGAGATTTGGACAAAAATAGATCCATTAAATGCATAACCATTGGCTTTTCGCAGCTGCGCCAACTCAAATGCACAGCCATAGTTACAGTATACAAACAAATATGGCCCACTTCCTGTAAATATGACCTACTACACCACCAAGCTGCTGCTCCTTCTCGGGCTCTCCTTTAAATGTTTAATGAAGTCTTTCACATTGCCAGCTCACTTTACTATATGCAGGTTTCGATCGCTTCAAATGATTAATATCTGTAGCAGTTTTGTACTTTTGTTTTCTTCTCTTCTAAATAACATGACTCCTAGCTACTTAACTGATCTCCTTGATCCATACAACCCAAAGAGAGCATTAAGATCCTCCAGCCAACTGCTCCAAATGCAACCAAGGTCTCGTTTAAAAACCAGAGGTGACCGTGCATTTTCCATCGCTGCCCCTAGACTCTGGAATTATCTCCCAGTCGAAATCCGTACTTTGGAATCAATTCAATCGTTCAAATCTCGTTTAAAAACACACTTGTTTAACTTAGCTTTTGAAACAAATTAGTTTGACTTTCATTCGGCCTGCACTACACCATGTAAATGCAATTTTAAGTATAATTGTACTATTTGTTCTTTGTTCTGCCCGCACTGCGGTTTTATTGTGAAGCACTTTGATGTACATTAGTCTTTTAAATGTGCTATATAAATAAACTTTGACTTGACTTTGTTTTGGGGGGGTATTTGTGACTAACATAAGTTGCTGTTAAGTGTGAACCAGGAAAACAGTGTACTTTTTACTGTACATAAAATTTAGCATACAATATAAACTAATTCTATTACTGTGCTTGGCCCACACAGCCTCTAGAGACCTCAGTAGCAAAGTTTGATGTCCCAGAGGAACTCACCTCCATGCCTGCTCCCACCCCGGGCTACAACTCCTCTTATTTACACTACACCCACATTGCCCTGACACTAAACCTACACTCAAACCCTCAGAACGAATCCTTTTTCTTTGTTTATGCGAGTATAGTAATAGATTTTTCACTCTCAAGAGAACAGAAAATTTAGAAATTAATAATGATTGAAAGTACCAGAAGATGCATTGTGTCATTTTCTATAACTGTGGACTACTGCTTTAAAACCTATTACATATTGCAATGCAAATTAGGATTTCTTAGCATGTTTTATAAGACAAACTTGATGTGACTAAATAGTGAATATAGGAATGGAAGCTAGATTCCATTTTATTGAAAATGTCTCCCCTGTTAGAAATGTTTGAACCAAACTGAACAATGCTTCAAGTCCATGTGCTTGCTTCCTGATCTCCCCCTCATTAGGGGTCCTTCCTAACGGGCCATTCACTGTAGAGGGCTGTCCATTCCGGTGCCTGCACGTATGTATGCTGCTCTCCACCTGTCACCTCATATCTGTGCCTCCGCCTCCGTCAACCTGCTTTCAGCCCAGCAACCAGCCAACCAACCAGTATAAGCCTGTTGCTAGGGCAACGGCTGTCTAGGGGATACTTCTTTTGTTTCCCACACCTCCTTTTCCTCATCCTTCTTTCTATCTCTTCGCTACTCTTGCTATTTTTCCTCTTAAATTCTCTTTGCTATCTTTTTCCCCATCGATATGTCTGTCTGCTGCTCTCCATCTGCCTCTCTTTCCATTTCCTCCCGTCTTTAGTTTCACCAGCTGAAAGATGGACACCACCACTGCACAACTATTAAAATTTGCTTTTCTTTCATACTTAAAAACTGCACCTGGTGTAAACTGCCAAAACTCACAGATAACCCCCTAATTACATACTTTACAGTGCCTTAAGACATTAAATTTGTAGAGACATTTATCACAGGCAGACTTCTGTCCCCGTGCCATTTAAAGGTTCAGATACAGCAACCCAAAGTGGTCTCTGCATCTTTACCTGAGGTACTCTGAGAATTGTGGGAGCCTGTGTGTTCAAGTTAACCTGCACACATATAAATAAAGTGTATTACGTGTATTACAGAATTAGAAACATCATCAGTTGCCAAATACTCTAGAAATCAGCATCCCTCTTACATTCTGTTCCCCCATCACAGCACGTAATGCAGTCCCTTGTGAAAGCGTTTCATTATTCATGCTGCCACAAGCAGTACCACTTACTATGTGCTGCCCTCTTGTGGTTAAACAGCGGAATGTCACAATGAAGTCATTTTTCATTGATCGTTAAGTAATCCAATTTTCCAGAAGTGACAAAATATTTCCATAGGAAGTCTTTCCCATTTAAGAAATAACGCGTGAAACACAGAGATAAATTCCGATTCATAAATATTTCTGCCTGACAGTGAGACAAAGAGATAAAGACAAAACTAATGTTTGACTTGCACAAATAACCAGACAAAAAGTTTCACCTATGCACGTTTTACACCATAACGCTTACTGCTAAACTTTCACACACACGTTTGCTTTTTTTTTATGTCACATGTTAATTTTTTGAATAAGAGAGCTCTTTGAGAACTGATTAAGATATTTCCAAGCAAAAGCTCCAAATAGTTACTTGTTCCAACTAATAACACAAGATTATTAGTTGCAGCCCCAATTTTTACAGTACAGGCTGAACATGCAGATATTTGTATATCTGTGTTTGTCAACTTTATCTTTCTGTAGTCAACTTCCTGTTTCAATGTTTACCATACCATTGGTTCTCTGAAATGATGAGAATGAGGCTAAAGGTGAAAAACGATGCACAGATAAAGTAGTGCGACTCAAACAAAATCATCCAGGAAGCAGAAATCCTACATCAATGTGCATGCTGATGTGCAGTTAACCACTGCTGGTTAGATTCCACTGGACACATAAATTTAGGACATAAAAATCAGTCAATTAAAAATTGCAGATCTTTCTGTCACGGTCCCCGTGTCTCTCTGGTTGGCCCACGCTGGCTACAGGTTTTGTTGTTGTTAGTTTTAGTTTTTTGTCTCTCCTCCTCCTCTCTGCCTGGGTGGAGCTCATTACGGGCTCTCACTCTTGGCCCACGCACCCCTGTGGATGGTGTCCACCTGCGGCTGATCTGGCTGATTTCCCCAGCTGCTATTTAAGGCAGTGGCACAGAGCAGCTCACCGCTGGAACGTCGAACCACCTGAGTTCGTGCTCGCGGCATATTCAAAGAAGAATCGCTTACACGTGTTTTATGTTGTGGAACTAACCTTGACCTTCTGTCTGTAGATTCTGGACCGAATCACCGGACCTGTCCAAGTGGGGCAGTGTGTGGAGTGTTGGAGCGAGTGCGGCTGAAGAGGAGTGCGTGTGTGCGGAGGAGCGGTGGCGGTGACTGAGTGGAAGAGGAAGCGTGTGTGTGGATCCCCCCCCCCCCCCCTTCTCTCCCTGGAGCCCTGGACCCCCTCCCAACTCACTGTACATATATTTTGCACTAAGGTGATCCCTATTGTAAATAAATCCCGTTTTTGTTTCCTTGAAAGAACTGTCTGCGCGTGGGTCCGTTCAGTAGCCATGACACTTTCCGCTGTGGTTACCCCTTGTGGCAAGGGAGCAGTCAAAAGTAGCTTGCTTAATGTTAAATTTATCTTATAACAAACAGTTTTTCTGTAAACTAAGCAGGATTAAAATCGTTTGTGTGAATTAAATTCCCTTTCATCATTAACTGAAAAATGCTATAAAATGGTTCCCAAACAGGTTTAATGTGTGTGTGTGTACCATGTTTACATATCTTTGTAGGGAACAAAAATTGTAATGTTACTATACTTGTGGGGACCAACAGTCTTTATGGGGACAAAATGCCCACCTCCACAAGTTTGAAGGCATTTTTGAGACTCAAAATGTGGTTTTAGTGACAGGGTTACATTTAGGTTAGGGTTAGGTTTAGGCTAAGGGTTAGGGTTAGGCATTCATTTTTGAATATCACAGCAATTCACCTGTGAGGATATTCTCAGCCATGACTTTGACCTGGACCTCCAGCGAGTGCTTGGAGGTGTGCGTGATCTCAGCAGTGACGTGGGTGACCTCGCCTATGAACACGGGGGACAGGAACTCTGTCTTCTCCACCCGAACCAGAGCTGCCAAGCAGCGGTCCTATACAAGACAAACAGCAGACTCAAAACTTATACACACATAGTCACATAATCACAACATCTGACTGCAATGGCAGGAATCTGGAAATTGCTCTGCTGGAAGATCAGAGGGAAAATCTGGTTTAAAATCCTGAGTCACTGAGGTTGATTCCCCCAGTTACATGACTGTACACTGAGTGATAAAAATAATACCACTGAGCAAGGTTGTATAGTCCAAATGAGGTTAATGATGTGTACAACTGCAGATGTCACTGTCTGTGAGGCACTGTCGCCTCGCAGCAAGAAGGTCCTAGATTCAAATCCAGGCTGGGATTGTGTGTTCTCCCCTTTGTCTGCATGGGTTCACTCTGGGTGCTCTGGCTTCCTCCCACAAAGACATACACAGGGTTTCGATTAATTTGAGATTTTAAACTGGTTTTAGGTGTGAATGTGAATGATTGTCTGTCTCTTTGTGTCAGCCCTGTGATTGGCAGGCTATATCCTAGCCCAGTACAATGAATAAGTGGAAGAATTGGATGGATGGATGGAAACTTCACTAATTTGATAAATATGTTTTTTAATGCTAGTATAACTGCAAGTTAGACAGAAATAACTCCCTTTTGAGATTTTGTATTTCCTTTATTGTGTTTTTAATTAATTTTTCACATTTTTTTAAACTTTTTTTAAAATTTGAGTTGTAAAAGTAATGGTTATCATTTCTTAGTTTCTTGCATTAATTTCTGTCAATTCACACTTATAGTACAGAAGTTTTCAACACTGTTATTCACAACATATTTTAGTCTCTTTATTCAGGTGCTAAAAAATAGAAACATTTAGTACTGCAGTGCATTATATAAATGACACCTCTCTGCTACAAAAAAATGAACATTAGAGGAACTTATGGAGAACTTCCGTGACTTCATTTATCCAACAGTACGATAGCACAGTCCAGAAAGACAGTGGCTGTTGTCTCTTACCCCGTTCTGTGTGTTGCAGTGCCGCGTGCCGACAATGCATCCGGCTTCCTCTATCATCTTGAGGATGTTGCCACCGTGGACGTTGCCCGCAACGTTGGCATCGTCTGGCCGCATAATCCTGCAATAATTAATGAATGCATTACTACGATTCAATTCAATTGTATTTACACAGCGCCAAATCCCAACAACAGTCGCCTCAAGGCTCTTTATATGACCCATGACTTTCGGTCTGATTCACATTCAAATTTGTGTCATTATCTTTTTATTACATATCACCAACTGTATTATAAGCTTCCCGAATAGTGTTATCAAGCACAGCATCATTATCGCAGACGGTGCATGAAGTGGCTCCACTTCTTCAGTGTATGGATAAACGAGTCGTACCAGTTATACCTGGTGTAATCACTTTACGCACTGTTAATCCAAAATGTACAAATGTCTAACCACAATAATGCAGTGCGCCACTGCACTGACTAATTCTGTGACACACACGGTTAAGATTTAGACTGTGTGTGTATGTGCGTGTGTGTGTGTGTGTGTGTGTGTGTATAGAACAAAAAGGAAGACAATACGCAGCTTGGCAGCATTAGTAAGCCCTTGTGTAATAGAAAGGTGATCAATAACTTCCCATAAAACTTGACAATTCTCAGTTTTCTATTTACTAGAATTCACAAAACTCCTCACCATATGTAGGAAATGACTAGGAACCAACACAAAATGATCAAAACAGACTGTGTGTGTGGGTGTGTGTGCATCAGTAACCAAGTACCTGCTAAGATGATT
The DNA here is from genome assembly GCF_057382185.1 of Mchenga conophoros. Classification (NCBI taxonomy): domain Eukaryota; kingdom Metazoa; phylum Chordata; class Actinopteri; order Cichliformes; family Cichlidae; genus Mchenga; species Mchenga conophoros. The sequence goes on from NC_140545.1 coordinate 7,133,728, forward strand.
TTTGGTACACTTCCAAGCTCCAGTCTTCTCACCCTCCCTGACATCTTTGCTTACTTGCTTACTTTGACTATGTTGCTGTTTCTCCACCACTGCAGTCGTCTTATCCACTTCATCTGAAGCCTGACTTTGCTGAGCCCTAGAGCAATCCATCTCTAAACACGGACTGGCTCTCAGTCTTCGTCTCTCACCTACTTCCTCTGTGTATGAGCTCTAAGAACCCAGCTTTCAAGATTTTGAGATCTGACGTTGATGGTCTGAGTGATGTCATGGAGTATTACCGCTCAAACCACATTAACTAGTCAAACTGGATCTCAGCAGACCCGCTGATACAAAGACAGACAGGAGTTAGCTAATGAAAGAAGTCATCATCACATTGAGGTTTGAGTCTTGCAGCTGACAGAGTTTGACAGTGACAAATCTGCCAAGATGTCCTGAGACACATGCAAAGCACCAGATGAATGAAACTTGTCTCAGATCCTTAATTCACGAGAATGTTTCTCCACTGTATTTTTCTATAGTAAAGACTAAATTTTGAAATTTAGGAAACAAACTGAAGATACTTGGCCAAGATTACAACCACCCCAGTACCAACATAATACAGTTTAATATGTTCAACAGAATAGCAGGCTTAAAAAAGTAAAATAAAGAAAGCCAAGTCCACAAACCTTTCAAATCACACTTACACACCTCCAAATCAGGATGTAGTTGATTAATCACTTGTTTACTCATGTAAATCAACCAAAATATCTATAATACACAGATTATATACACAGGTGAGTACACAAAAGCTGACGTTGTTTCTGATTAGAAGCAGCACCACTGGACTAAACATACAAACGATATATAGATGACAACTAACTGAAAATGCAAAATATTGCTGTTAATGGGTGCCTAAGACAAAAGCTTCTGCCTGTTGAAAAAAAACTCTTATTTATTTATTTATTTTAGTTTACCTGCGTCGAGAACAATGTTGGCTGAAAGACAGAATTATCTTCACAAACTGGGGTCTCAGTGTCATTTCTCTCCCGGCTGTCCACAGAACAAGATCACAGCACAGGTGTGAAAGTGATTTTGCATCCTAGTGTTTAACTGCAACCATACTTACATTACCACGTGAGACAGGCATTTGCCAAACACACTCACACATCCATATCGCTGTATGCATAAACAGTAAGTCAAAGAATGTTGTCTTACCACTTGGTGTTCTCCTATTCTGTACTAAAAGTCACAAAATAAATTGTTTATATTTTTTAGCTTTTCACAAAGCCGTTGTACGAATCTTCTAGAGAGGAACAAACTGAACTCTGAGCAAACAGTTGGAAAAAATATACCTTCCTAGTGTGTTGCAGAAAAGCAATCTGAAGTTCTTAATAGTGCCAAAATGAAAGTCAAAAAATATTGGATATGAGGCCAAATGAAAGCCAACAATATAAAGATCATAACGCTTCCAAATGCACTCTTAAACTAATCACGAGGGCGCTTTGATGGATCCTGTTTAGCTTCTTATTGCAGCGAAGAAATCAGACGGAGCGCATCTTTGATATATAGTCAGTGAAGCTGACTTAAAGAAGAACTAGATGACTAACTTCCTGTTAATGCACATACATCCACTTCTAACTGTTCAGTGACGTTAAAGATCATTGTGCAAAGACAGAATATCCAATGGATCAGTCAGGGTAACTTCTTAGGAAGACCTCAATCTAAATGACTAACAAAAAAAGCCGTCCTCTGGGCTATACTGGGTGTTTACAGTCATAGTGTTGTGGTAAAGTGGCAAAGTGGACATGTTATTAAAAAATTTTATGCAGTACACATTTTCCTTATGATTTGAATTTTAGCTCTGCAAATATTTATTCAGTCATTTTACACTCCATTGATTAAAATAGGCACTTTTTCTGAAAAGCTTTGATGGCAGAAGGCCTGCTGAGACGTTCACATAATAAACTTGCACTTCCTGGCCTTGCTCCCTGTCATTTGTGCACAATGCTCACGAACCTGTTGACATCAACTCTGTAAGAATTTGCCAGTGCAGCAACAAGAGGAAGGAGAGAAGAGAGCAGGATGAGTATACCACTAGGATTTTGGGTTTGAGCTGGGCTCTCAGTGACTTTTCCACACACACGGCCCAAAAGGTGACGTTCTGGTGATTGAATAGTTTGTATTGATCCTTTTGTAAAGGATTGAAACACTTTCAGCCCTTAAATGTTGAAAATATGCACTCATACTGAATTCTGTGAGTGATTTATCTAGAAGCTGGTGCACTGAAGCATGATGAAGAATGATGTATTCGATAAGTGAGTGCACCTTTTATACAGTGAATCATCCAATCAGTCTGTGACAACCTGTGGTTGGTGGGATTCTTTTCTTCGCTCTTTGCTTTTAGACATTACATGGTTTTCATGTTAGTTTAGCAAGGCTAAATCTGTTTTGGGCTTGTGGTAGTGTAGCTGAAGTAGATAGTGTGAGTTTATAGCATAAGCTTAAATAAATATGTTCACTGACCCAACCTGTGACTGTCGCCTTTGTTTTCTGTGATCATTAAAGATAATCCCATAATCTTTGATGATCACTGTATTATTATGACTGTAAACATTACATTTTTTCATGATTACAGAAAAGAAGTTCATATCCAATCGAACTACTAGCATCTTACCGCAACATCCCAGTAACTGGAAACTTACTCCCACATGGTCAGTCACCTAAAGGTTTCAACGCATCAATCATGCAAAGCCAGAAATACTTGACATCCTCCACGAGGGGGGGCGGATCAGACCCAATGTTTAAAGAAATACTTTTGAAGTTATGATTCATTAATACTAATACTAACACTGTCTGGCTTCAGAAAGTCTTCCGAAGACCGTGGTAAACTTCTCAGAAACTGAACACTGAGCAGTGAAGAATGAGAAAAGATTATAAAACTTATAAAACTGGGCGATTGTGGCTCAAGAGTTGGGAGTTCGCCTTGTAATCGGAAGGTTGCCGGTTCGAGCCCCGGCTTGGACAGTCTCGGTCGTTGTGTCCTTGGGCAAGACACTTCACCCGTTGCCTACTGGTGGTGGTCAGAGGGCCCGGTGGCGCCAGTGTCCGGCAGCCTCGCCTCTGTCAGTGCGCCCCAGGGTGGCTGTGGCTACAATGTAGCTTGCTATCGCCAGTGTGTGAATGTGTGTGTGAATGGGTGGATGACTGGATATGTAAAGCGCTTTGGGGTCCTTAGGGACTAGTAAAGCGCTATATAAATACAGGCCATTTACCATTTAAATGTCCTATAGATGTCATAGTGACTTATATAAGTATCATATGTTGCTGTTTTAGAATAATTTAAATCTTCTTTTGATTGTGCATTTTTTTTCCGTCTTTTTCGTCGTTTTTCGTGTTTTTACTTGAGGGAATGTTTTATTTTCCTTTTTTTCTTTTCTTTAAATGTAGGCATATATTTCTGACATAGCAGAGGTGCGCAAGAGAAGTTTGGCTCCATCTACGGACGGGCGCAAGTACTACCACCTATTCTCTGGAAAATTACGCGCAGTTGAAAGGTATTTTAATAGGTCGCAGTCGTGCCCTTATTATCACAGATGGCTGTTTGCTTTCTGGGCTCTACATCTGTTCATTATCTGATTAAATAAATAAAGGGGCAAAGTGCGGACTAATTAAACTAATGTCCAGACAAATTGAGTCACGCGATAAACTTTCACGCGATAAAGTGCTTACTTTTCTTGGACTTTGGGTAAAATGGTAGTGGCCTTCGTCCTTGGCCGTGTTTCGCCTGTTCTGTATGAGCTAACCGCGCTGAGGTCATCACTTGCGAAACGCGGCTGAGATGGTCCGCACCTCTGACGAAGCTCGAACGTTAAACATCCTGAAAAAACTGCGTCTCGTATTTTATACAACAGCACACGTCAAACATCTTGAACCAGCGGCTGAACTCGCCTCGGGCGATGGAGTCTGCGCAAAAATATAAAAAGAAGCAGAAGCGGATTATCTGGGTTATCGTCCTCTCAGCAGCTCTCACGCAACTACGCCGGTAGCCGCGTTGTTCTCGTCATTTGGCGACCAGCAGCACGTTATTAGCATGTGTGTGAAGGTAGCACTCGTGTAAACGTGTCTTATTAAACGTCCTACCTGCATATCTGAAGGGGGGATGCTGCCTCGCCTGTCTGCGGTGCCGACATGGTTCTCGTGTTGCAGTGAGATTCGTGTGTGATGTGAAGGGAAATCACTCTCCCGGCGTCCGCCGGCTGCTGTGGTCGCAGTGTCTTTGCGAAATGGCTCGATTAGAGGAAATGTGCAGAGCTCGTAGAAATTATCTGCTAAATGTTTTGCAAAATCTGTTCTTTCAAATTGCCCTAAAATAACAAACTATTATATTATCGATATAATAAGCCAGAGAAGATCCTTTGCATTCCATAGCTTCCTAAATTGTTAAATGAGAAAGGCATGTTTGAGAAACAGAAACCTCAGCTATGTCAATACCTATAATCGCCCAGAGGGGGGCAGCAGAGACCGCACTTTCTCAAACTATCCATTCAGGAGCAATATTTTATGCTGCCTGCTGTGGGCGCATTTGACCTCAAAATGCGTCCCAGCCAGTGGCGTCAGTTTTGTTCACATCTGCCTGACAACTGTGTCATATAATACTTTGTTCATTAATGTAAAAAAATGCATTCAATTCTCTACGCCACGTTTTAGCTCAAAAAACTCCGTTTTTTTATGTACACATTGGTGCTGCATTGTCTGCTTTCTTCCTGTAATATAGGTCAGTTCATACTGCCAGTTTTGCTTTGCAAATTTGCTGCGTGCCTTGTCCTGCCCCTGTCCTTACAGTTAAAATCACAGTCATGGTCCAAAGAGCGTTTTTCCTTTTATTACTGAATAAACGATCCATATCAATAAACCTTTAAAAGACCAGAAAGTCTAAGCAAAAACACAAAGCGAGATCTAACTAGTTTATTTATTCATTTATTGTACAAAATATACAATACAATTTGCTGTAAACAGCAAAAATACAACACACCCCAACAGAGATACTCACTGCAGACATTTTATGTCTACAAAGTTCATCTGCACAGATTCAGGACTCTGAAGTCTGTTGTGCAAATTCAGACATAAACTGACCCTTTGGGTCTTACAGGGCTGTTTCAATGGCCCCTGATTACTTAGTCCGCGACGAGGACTAAATATTGAACGTATACATACATGCAGATTTTTAAAAAATTCATATATACACGACTGTCTACACTTGTCAGCTTGTACAGGACAAAAGACTCGCGCGCAAAACGAGTATACAATACTCAACCAATACGATGAATTGTTGCTTTTCATCACGGAATCCAAGCTCTTAATCACTGTGTGTATTTACAGGTAATGCTCTCTCAATATTATTCCCAACATTAAACACATTACAGTCTTTTTACAGCTGTCGGAGGACCACTTAAAAAATTTACCAAGGTCTCCACACTGCAGCGCTGGCAGTCTGCGAGTCTGACTGCGCATGGTTTGGGACCGCTGCGCTGCTGCGTTGCTGACTCTGCACCCTGGAGCTGAAGCTGGATTTGATGCTCAAGAGTCTCTGATGGATCTGAGGCAAAGTCATCGAGGTCTGGGCGCAGCAGTTCAGGCAGGTTGGGGTGACGGTGGCGGATATGGACTGCTGGACAAATTCATTGACGCGCTGGTGTGCGTCTGGATCCAAGTTGGTTTGGGGAAGCAGAACAGAGACGCGTTTGAGGCACGCCTTAAAACCTTCCCTGTAATTCTCTACAGAACCTGAAAAAACAGATAAATGTTAGGATTGATGTTCATCTAATCTGTTGTTAATACATTTAGAAATAAAAGGGTTAAATAAGTCATAGCTAACTTACTTTTAGCGTTAGCAGGTTGAATGTCACCGAGGAACCGCACGGTCATTTCCAGGATGTCTGCTTTCTCAAGCTTGGAGTAACGAGAGTGCTGGAGACAAAAGGGAAAAGAAGATGTTAGATGTACGAGTCAAAATGCTGTGCTGACTATAGTCAGTTACATCTGCAAAGTGAGCATACTGAAAATGTAAATTCAAACAACTTACATCTCTGCCTGTGAGGGGGATGATTAGGTTTTTTAAGCGGTTCAGACTTTCGTTAATACGGGCGCGTCTTCTTTTTTCCATTAGCGGTTTCATAGTCTGAAACAAAAGGACACATAGAATTTAGTATTCATTCATTACAACATGTGTGAAGTATGCGGTAAAAAATACTTAAGGAAATGAAACTAAATTTAGCCACTTTGCTTACCTTTCTCAGTTCAAGAGCTTCTTTTCTTTTGGCAAGAGATAGCTTTGGGGAAAAAGATTGGAGAGCTTCGCATGTCATGTTCGGAGACATTTTCAGCGTCGACTTTGTGCCAGAGTAGTGTTCAAAACCAAGATAGGCGAAGTTGTGCCTCTAACGGCCAAGTACTGGGGTATATATCCAGGTCCGTGGCGTCGGTTTCCGTGCGTCATGGGTACGCCCCCAAGCCGGCACAAAACGATTTGAACGGGACCCACATTCTACGAAAACAAGACAAAAGCATCAAATTTAGTCAGATAACCATCTGTCTTTTACTTTAATCCAAGCGTAGCTGCGGTGCGTGTCTGCGCTATGATCCATAGACCAAACAAAATCTGTGCCAAAAAGCTGAGGAAATTTGTGCGTAAAGAAGCTTTCAGTTTTGACGCGTCAAATGCTAATTCATCAAATATCCATTCATTAAGCCATATATTTTACATCATATTTTAAATATGATGTTTTAATACAAAGATAGGTTCATTTTTTTCTCACACAGTTGATGGAACTAAATTTTGTTTTGTTTCGAAAACACTACTGGTGCGTAATGACGCAGTGTTCGGAGATGCCTAGAAAGAAAATACAGGCTATAGAATTATTTATTTTGTAATTTAACTGTGAAATATAACAAGCTACGCATATAGAATCACATTTTATCCGTATTCTCACTTTTCACTGGCTATTATTAAGATTTTCTTTACAGCTGAATTTCCTGTTGCTGTTCAAATCTGTTCGTTTACTGGGATATAATGCGTGCAATTCTGACACAATATTCTTCATATATTCTCTGCATGGAGCTGTGTGTTTAAAAATAAAAAATAAAAACTTAAAACAAGAGGATGCAGCACATGCATTAGTCGCACAGGGGCCAGGCTTGCATTCAAGAAAAAAAGTGTCCACATGGATATAGAATTTTACTCCAGGCATATATACCCAAGCCACGCTACTTTCAAATAACATCTGTTCTTAGATTTTTACAACAATGGTTTTGCATGTGACGTTTTTATGCAGTCTCTACCCAGGGGAGGTCTCTACCTGTAGGGTGTATCCCACTACAGCTAACGCATCATGCAGTGAGGTGGGGGCTTGAAAAAACAAAGGGTGGGTGCTGTGGGTGCATTTTATTAAATCACAATAACCATAGCAAAATATAAAAGGACACCAGGTTGTAACTTACTCACAAGGCATTTTAAATTTTTTTGTCCGTTACCTGTCCGTAGTCCAAAAGTATTTAATAACCCAGCAATCTGTCCTGCCAAGTGTGAACCAACTTTAAGTGATAACTGTGATATTATTGTTATTGTTTAAAATATAAACTGGATAGGCATGACAACCCATCAAATACCACTGCACTCTGGGGAACCACACGCGCAGCACGCGCCACGGGGACCAGATGGCTGTCTGTTAAAGAGCTCCCAACTCTACCAACCCCAAACTTCCATTAATGACCCCCACACCCCACATACTCCTCCTGCACCTCTGTCGCATCCGGAGTAAGCAGTCTCCTGGTCCAGTCTATGCGCGCGCACGCAGACACACAGAGAGACTGTTCCAGACATTTGTGCTCTTTTTCTATAAACCTCACACGCACGACACACGATCTCAACGCGGGTTTTGGCGTGGGTATCCCATCTGCAAGCTTCTAATAGGTCCATGTTGTTAGGGTCCAACTGAAAGAAGCTTTGCATCTATCCCGTTTTACTCTATGCTGCAGTTGTCTCCCATAGCTTGCCTCTGTTTTGTTTTCTTTTTTTAAGCGTCCACGCTATCGTGACATGGTTGTTTATCATAACAAAGCTCAATCTTTTCACAGAGATGAAAGATGTTTGAGCAGGAGTGCATGACTCTGTCGATATCTTTTCGAAGCAGTATTATTTTGTCTTACCGGAGACAGTGGTAGAAAAAATAAAATAAAATATGACTGTAAAATTCTCAATTCTACTACTAAATTCTCTAATATAATATATATCCTATCTTTCCACCTGGTTCAGTTTGAGTTAATATTTTTTAACGCAATAGAGTATAGGTATAATATTGCAATGGGGTCGATTTGTGAAGCTATCTTAGTTCAGCATTTAACTTCAAATGTAAACAAATAAATACTAAAGGGGTAAAATATTGAGATCAGAAGCCTGCAAAAGATCTTCAAACGAAGTCAAACCCTGTTCTGAAATTGAGAGGCACACTTGCTGCACGCGCCCCTCGCGCCCTGCTGGGATTGCAGGACGATGGTGGTGGGAGGGGTCGGCTCTTCTCTGTTTTGCTCTTACGGTTAGAGTCCTCTTTTGTGTTTTCAATCAAATTCGGCGTCGACAAACCATCTGTGCAGACCGATAACAGCGAGCCTTTGTCTGAAATGTACCAACACTTCATGGGAATTAAGGGTGGAGAGACTTTTTGCCTCATCTCGAGATTCGATGCTTTTCACGACTCAAACAACGGAGAGCACCAAATTCAGTATTTTTCTCTAACCATGTACAGTTCACCTATTTTAGTGGAGGCTATCACTTCGGTGGAAACGTAAAAATATCATTTCTCGGTGAATGTAAAATTGAAAAAAGTTTGAAAGAGTATGAATGTTAATTACTTCAGAAGAGTGTCAATTAGGCTAAACTCCCCAAACTGAGCTCTTACTACAACGTCTATATGTCTGCTCGAGTGCAGAGCGTCAAACAGGGAGTTAAAAATCTAAAGAGTAGTGATATGAATGAATATGAATCTCTTTTTTACTACTTCATATAAGAATTTAAGCCGTTTTTTTCTGACACCTAAACTGTGAAGTGCTATGACAACTGACTGTTATCATAAACTGTTCTATGATAAAGTCATAACTATGGAGAAATAAATGAATTGTAACATTTTTCCATTTGTTCCAATTGGAATTGGAACAAATGGAAGTAAATTCTCGTAATGTGCAAAGGTTTTGGGTAGGTGTGGAAAAAATGTTGTAAACAGAGAATGCTTTCAGAAAGATAAATAATGATTGTTTATTTTTTATCAGTTTACAAAATGAGCGAACAAACAAACCAGCATCAATTCTCATAGGTACACTTGATCAAATTCAGGGACTTTGTAGGATTACAGTCAGGTGATCAACCAGTTATACCAAACAGATGCTAATGGTCAGAATCAGCTGTGTAAGAGACCTAAAACTGGGTGATAAACAGCCAAACTCTGCTACCAAGGTGAGGTTGTGAAGGACACTGCATCAGCAAGGTCTCTCCCAGACAAAGATTTTAAAGCAGACTGGGGTTTCAAGATGTGCTGTTCAAGCTCTTTTGAAGAAGCACAAAGAAATGGGCAACATTGAGGATTGTAGACGCAGTGTCAGCCAAGGAAACTTAGAGCAGCAGATCACATCAAGCTTATCACCCTTTGAAATCGGAAGATGTCCAGCACTGTCATCAGCTCAGAACTGGCAGAAACCAGTGGGACCCAGGTACACCCATCTGCTGTCCGGAGAAGTCTGGATGGAAGTGATGTTTATGGAGGAGTTGCAGTCAAAAAGCCATACCACTGACGTGGAAACAAGAACCACTGACGTGGAAACAAGACCAAGTGACTTAAGCATGCACAAAAACATAGGAACTGGGGTGCTCTGGACAGACGAGTTAAAATTTGAAATATTTAGCTGTAGCAGAAGGCAGTTTGTTCATCGAAGTGCTGGAGAGCGGTACAATAGTGAGTGAGTGAAGCAACACCATGCTTCAGCAGTGAAGCATGATGGAGGTTCCTTGAAAGTTTGGGGTTGAATTTCTGCAAATGGAGTTGGAGATTTGGTCAATTAATGTGAGGAAGCCTACATCCAAGCCTAGGATTAATCGTGTTCTTAATCCTGAGAAATACAGGCAGATACTTATCCATCATGCAATACCATCAGGTATGTCTGTGAAGGTTCTCAGTCATCCAGGTCATCGTAGTCAAAGGAGCTTGCAAAGAAAAGCGTCTGGACTTCTTTAAGTTGCTTGAAGACGTTTCACCTCTCATCCGAGAAGCTTCTTCAGTCCTAAGGTCAAATGGTGGAGAGTCCCAGATACAAACACACAGCCAAAGTCATTGAGAACTATCTTCAACGTAAAGAAGAACAAGAAGTACTGGAAGGTATGGCCCCCACAGAGCCCTGATCTCAACATTATCAAGTGTGTCTGGGATTACATGAAGAGTAAAATGGAGGGACAGTATCCTGGCATAACCACCAAACTGGAGACACAAGAATACTCCATATAGGAATGGGACAATTGGAGGGTTTTTGTAAAGACTTCTGACACTAATAAAGCAGTACTTTTTCATTTCAGAGGCAGACAATGGGTAAATGGCACATGGTCATAACATCAGAAACATCTTTATTTGGCTACATTTGTGCACACAAACAAGGAATTTGCTTCCAGTTTACTTTGCTTCCTGCATGCAAAGAAAAGAAAAAGCTTTTTTTAAAAAAGTAAGAAATAACATGTCACAGAAGTTATATGACCTGAACAATATAACAGTGGGTTATTTAACTGTGTTCGTCACAGTGACAGCCTGTGAGAAGAAATTGTCTCTGTGGTGGCTGGTGTTCCTAAACAGAGCTCTGGAGCGCCTGTTTGAAGGCAGCAGTTTGAGCAGTGTATGTCCAGGATGTGAGGGGTCAGCAGAGACGTACCCATTTCCTTTATTAAAGCTGAAAATCTGAACTCCAATCACATCTTAATGTTTTCATGTAAAATGTACTGTGGTAGTGCAAAGAGGGATCATTGCAAAAACACTATCATTGTATCAGTGTCCAAATACATATGGATCTAACTCTATGACTGACATGATGGAGCTGTTCACAGCAATGTTCACAATAATGTCCATTTAGTGCATTTCGTTTGAAAGCAAAGAGTATTTATGTGAATTGCAGGCATATACTGATGACTGGCTGGTGCTGGTAAGTGCTGCCTAACATCTACATAAATTAGAAATGCTAGATATTTAATGGCAGAGCAGAATTCATTCTCTATTTTTATGTACAAGTTTGATCAGAACGGGATGTCAGAACTGGCCACATGTTTTTCTTTTGGTTATGCAAAATGGCAAAACATTTACTTCCTAATGTTAAGCAAAAGTCTTTGCTTTTGCTCACCAAATGAGTAATTCCATGGAAATTCAATGAGCCTCCCATATAATCCCCTCCAAATCAGCAAGTTGTAATTTTTGGACTTTATCAAGTGTATTTGACCATTTTTGTAAACATCAATGTGTTTATTGAAAGTGCGCCAAATTTTATCATCATACTATAAATATATCACATGTTCCAGCCCCCCAAAGCTCATAGAGATAGATTAAAACTCCTTTTTGAATTCTTTTGAAATTTTGAGCCTTCATAATTGTTTAAACATGAAACATAGCCAGATTGAGTTCTCAGCACTGGGAAGTAAATTTAAGCTCTGTTAAAAACTGGAAACAAATCACTTTTACGATATATCCAAGTGTCCCTACAACCGTAGCTTGCCTCCACCAGAGTGAATGAATAGTGGCATTGTAAAGTGCTTTGGGTGCCTTGAAAAGCGCTATATAAATCCAATCCATTATTAAAGCCAGAGTCTCTCTTGGTTTCTTTCTATAACCAAGTTTAAGTATCAGTGTACCGAAACTGCACCGATATAATATCAGTGACTAATTGTGACAGAAACAAGGACAATACATAGATGTTTTATCTGTTTTATGATAAGTCACTGTAGAAAAGCACATTTTGGTTAAACCTTCAAGGGCTGTATCATCATAAGGGATAGGTGGTTGATCAAAAAAAGTTATAGTATAAAAGGTCACCTTTTTGCTCTTTATGCCAGTCTCATTTTCTAGCCATGAAAATGAGACTGGCATGTCTTTTGGACTTTGGGAAAGACCTGGAGTAAGATAAGATAAATCTTTATTAGTCCCACACGTGGGAATTTTTTTTGGTTACAGCAGAAAGTGGACAGTACAATTTAAGAGCAGCAAAAAATTTACAAAAAAAATAAATAGAATAAGATAAAATAGAATAAAATACTATGTCGTATCAAGGAAATTGCACTTAGTAATATAGCACATAAGGCAGACTGGGCGAAGGCTATCATGGTGTATTGGATGTGTGTGTCTGTCTGTCCGCACGTGTGTGGTCATCTGCAGAGACCATGTTGTGGAGTCTGACAGCAGTTGGAAAGAAAAACCTGTGAAATCTCTCCGTCCCACATCGTGAGCGCCGCAGCCTGCCACTGAAGGAGCTGCTCAGTGCTGTTGGAGTCTCCCGCATTGGGTGGGAAATGTCCAACAAGGATGACAGCTCATCCACCATTCTCCTGTCGCTCACCACCTCCACTGAGTCCAGAGGGCATCCTAGAACAGAGCTGGCCCTCCAGATTTGCCTGTTCAGTCTCTTCCTGTTCCCAGCAGAGATGCTGCTGCCCCAGCACACCACACCGTAAAAGATGGCTGAGACCACCACAGAGTCATAGGTCTTCAGGAGTGGGTCTTTCACCTCAAAAGACACAGGTACAGCCTGCTCTGCCCGTTTCTGTAGAGAGCATCTGAATTGTGAATCCAGTCCAGTTTATTGTTCAGATGAACACCAAGGTACCTGCAGCTATCTACAACCTGAATGTACAGCTGTTTAGTGGTTGCAGTGGAGGATGTTTGTGCCTGTGGGAATCTACCACCAGCTCCGTGGTTTTTCTATTGTTGATCTGGAGGCAGTTCTGCTGGCACCAGTCCACAAAACCTATGGTCAGTTCTCTGTACTCCCTGTCATCCCCATCAATGATGAGGTCAACTATAGCAGAGTCATTAGAGAACTTATGCAGGAAGCACTGGGTGGAGCTGTGAGAGAAAAAGAGAGGGGAAGACATGCGGCAAAGGGCCAGGGTTCGCACTCAAACCTAGGCCCTCTGCTTTCAGCCATGAGGCATGTGGTTGCCTGCTCATCTGACTGAGCTAAAACCACGCCCAGAGAGAATCCGGAGGACCCAGTACCCAGAGAGAATACTCGCAATCACAAGGAGAACATGCAAACTCCACACAGGAGGGTTCCCGCTGGCTGGTGGAGTCAAACTCAGGACCTTCTTGAAGTGAAGCATCAATGCTAACCGCTGCCCCACCATGCTGCCCCACCATACTGCCCCATGATTCACTTTGTGTCAAAATAATTTATCATCAAATCAGATTTTAACACTCATGGATGTAGCTCAAGGCTATGAAATGGAGAAACAGCATAATAGTTCAGGTGAAACAACTGAGAGGTTTTCTCTGATATATTATCAGAAAATAGAGAAAACACCCGAGTCTTTCCAAGTCTGAGACCAAAATACAAAAGGTAAACATTTTTCAAAGTCACCATCTATGGGGAAAATAGATGAAATACATGAAATAATAAGTTCATATTCCAATTGTTAAAATCAGTATTAGGGGTTCTAGAAAAGGCGCCAAATAACTAATTTGTTTTTATCACATGGCAGTTGGAGGCTGTTTAAACCTTTGATAGGTCTAGTGATCTCTAACATATAGAAGTGTGTGGATTCGTGGCAAAAGAAAATGTGCAAAGGATCCATTGATATGAGAGATGTCCCCAGGAAATATTTTCTATAACCGGAGTACTGACAGTAATGTGACTCCATAGGAGGACCCCCAAATATGTTCTAACTAAAAGAATTATGCATGAAATAGTGGTCAGAAATTTGATTAAGCATTATTATAAGAGTCAAAAATACCATATGGAAAGCTGACATGTAAGTGATGCAAACTTAAAAATGCAGATAGAAGTTTCTAGTTTTTAAGAAAACATTTTACAATGTTTTATTTAAATTTCCAACTGTATACATTCGGCAGTATATATCCTTCTCCTAATTAAAAAAGAAAATGCTACAACACCAGCAGCTATATGCAACAAACAATTTAACTTAAACACCTGAAAAACATCAAATGCAAAAATAAATTCTTCAAATAAATTTCTGCATATTTCATCTCTATAAAGTACAACCATCTTTGCTCTTCACCAGCTTCTTTTTCATTCTTTTTTAAAAAGACACATTGATGCTTTAGGTTATGCGCTGTCACCATATTGGTTGAAAACAAATTTTTAGTTAACTTAATAATTCCTCTTAGATTCCGAATTTTCCTCATTTTGAGCTCATGCAGGTCTAACAAAATTTCTACACAATATGATTTCTGCAAGATTTTGTAAAACCTCTTATATTATTATTTGTATCTGAATAAAACATAATTATAAACGGCTTGCTCTTTTCACAAACTGAATGTAGATAAAGCACGGGGATTACATCTACCATCTATATGTCACACCAAGTGCGTTTTCTGCAAAAGGTGTTTCATGGTTTTTCTGTAATAAGGTTATACATTATTTAAAAGCAATACAAGACATACACTGCACACACACACACACACACACACACATATATATATATATATATTTTATTTATTTATTTTTTTTTTTTTGAGTAGTCTAGTCTGTTGTTACTCCCACAGTAATCTCAGTGTGTTTCCTGTGACACAACCAGTACTTCTTCCCACAGATTTGGCGGCAACTAGAGCGGCGCCTTACATCAGCAACAATAGAGCAGCTGCTCAGCAGCATCAATGGGCTCTGGATGACCTGTGGCTTTGTGCGTTTGCGCGCCTTTTTTCTTCTTTCATTTCACCCAGAATCGTCTCATTAAGGCATCCAGGGTCAGTGATAAATTTGAGGTCCTTCAATCACCGCAACAAAAACGATCAAACACCATAAACATCTTTGTGGAGCATACTTTTATTGAAAATATTTTGTCATTGACAAAACAGAAATGTCATAAAACGTGTCTTGTCGTACATAAATAATATATCATCCTAGTTAACACATAGTGTTTACTGACTATTCTGTTGCACAGACCAAAATACATTTAAGTCAACCGTGCAAACCTCAAACAAAATAACCCGTGGGGTTTACAAAAGTGTTGTCTACAACCCGTAACTCTGAAACCCCAAAGAGGATTGCATTTTTTTAAGTTCAAAACCTTCAGTTTCTTTGATATCTGTGCTCGAGTCTTCTAGCATTAAACGCAAAATGACTTAAACTTATATACAGCTCCAACAATTCTTCTTCACCGTACTCACTAAAACTACCACTGATTTAGTACAAATAGTAAACAGCACAAAATAAACAGGCGTGAGATAACTGTCCATCTAATCTACCAAGGTCTCCACGTAGCAGCGCTGACAGCCTGCTGGTCTGCCTGCGCTCTGCTTGGAGCCACTGCGCTGCTGCTGCGGTGCTGAGTCTCCAGCCTGTAGGTGAAGCTGGATTTGAGGCTCATAATTTTCTCTTGGATCTGAGGTAAAGTCCTGGAGCTCTGGGCACAGCAGTTCAGGCAGGTTGGAGTGACGGTGGCAGACATGGACTGCTGGACGAAGTCGTGCACCCGTTGGCACGCGTCCTGATCCAGACTTTTGGGAAGCAGCGCGGAAACACGCTGGAGGCAAGCTTTGTAACCTTCTCTGTAACTGTCTGCGGAGTCTGGAGAGAGGACAGGAGATATTTGATCAGTGGCTGGGATTTTCACAAGAAGGGTGTTAAAAACTTGGAGGACAACAGTGTGCTATGCATGTCGTAGAGATAATGCTCACCTTTGACTGGGGTGGAAGGAAGATCTCTGAGGAAGCGGACTGTCATTTCCAGAATGTCCGCTTTTTCCAGCTTGGAGTAGCGTGCGTTATCTTTGCCAACAAGGGGCAAAATCAGGCTCTTCAAATGATTGAGACTGTCATTGATGCGAGCTCGTCTTCTCTTCTCCAGCAGGGGTTTAAGAGTCTACAAAAAATAATTTCAACACTGTTACTAGGCTGTACCGATAGGGTTAACGCAGAACACATTTCCAGAAACAAAACAAACAGCTGCGTAGTGGTTCGTCTTCTCCTTACCTTTCTAAGTTCGTTGGCTTGTTTTCTCTGGGCCACGGTGGACCTTGCAGGGAGAGGCTGGCTGGCCTCAGTAGTGAAGCTGGGACTCATTCTGTTTGCGTTTTCTTGTTGTGCTTTTGACGGGAGATGCTTGCTTCCTGAGCGGCTGAGCTGAAGTGTGCCGCTGAGCTGGCGAGCTTCCTATTTATGTGGAGCCGGAGCGTCAGAGGGGAGGGAACACAAGCCATTGCAGCGGGGGCATGACACAGGGGGCGAGGCC
Organism: Mchenga conophoros; assembly: GCF_057382185.1. Taxonomy (NCBI): domain Eukaryota; kingdom Metazoa; phylum Chordata; class Actinopteri; order Cichliformes; family Cichlidae; genus Mchenga; species Mchenga conophoros. The sequence continues at coordinate 7,150,189 of NC_140545.1, forward strand.
CTTGGGAGACGAGTAGAAATCCTGTCTGGACCATCTGGCCCCCCGCGTCTGTATGTTGGTATGCGGAGTTTCGTGATGCTGCTGCGTTTTACTGCATTTAATATTTAAGGCTTCAACGTCTATCCAAGATCAAATTACAAGTGCAGGGTATGAAAACTTGTTTTTTTCTTAGGCAGACAACCGCCATTGTAATTATCTACGGTGTATCATTGTTCTTTTCGTGACGTTGTTAGTTAATAACTTTAATTATTAAAAGTTGCCTATGTATCATTTTGTTTATGTTTGTATTAAGCACTTCCTACGAGTAAAGTCAGCATGTTTTTATAAGACCCATCAAAGTTAAACAGCTATAAATGAACAATTACAAGTTAGATTAAAAAAAACACACACACAAAAACATCCTGCATAATGAAAATTAATACCGTGCGTTTATTTATGGTTTCGTTCCCGCCACAACAAAACAAAAAGGAGCTAGATGAATGAATTTGAGGGGAGGACTAATCTATTCCAAAATTAATAAACCAGATACCCAAGCCAAGCCATGTATGGATTAACATCTGCTTCTGGACCCTCAGCAGACTGCTTCCAATATCGACAACACGGTGTTTACCTGTAGCAGTGGGGGAGGTGACGGACAGCTCGCAATGCAAGCAAAATGAGGCGTGTATGTGCAATATAAGATCGCATATCATAGCCGTGCAATACATGTGCAATACAATACACATGTTTAAAGGAAGAATTGAAAAAAATTGATAAATACTCCCACGAATCGTCGCACTTAAATATGAATTTTGAATTATGAATTATGGAAATGTTAAGTATTCCCTACAAATTATGTAAATACAAGAATAATGCAATCTGTAAACGATAACTGTGACACATATAACATCAACCTCCAGAACTTTAAACAGCTTTTATTTAAATGCTGTTTTAAAGAGTGTCAGTTTCTCAGGCCTATGAGCTGCCAGTAGGATTCACGCGTTCGGCACGCGCCACGATCGGAGCAACAGATGGGACCCCCCACCTCACCCCCGCCTTTCTCGTCTCCCGTCTCTATGCACCCTCCCCCGTCTGCCGCTGCTGCACCACTCTCGCATCAGCATCCCAGCCCCTGCTCCCGATCATGTGTCCTCTCGCCATAAATGTGCTTCACTCTTGTTTTGTCTCTTTTTTTTCTCATTTTTTGCGAGGGAGGGGGCTGTGGTGGGGGAGGGGGACATGACCGCAATGGTGCAATTGTTGTATTTTTGTAACAGTCAAGTTAAAACGGCATGATGAGTAGAAAAGGGAGAAAACATCTAGAATACTCAGAACTAGGAGTTCATAATAAAAAATAGACAAAACTGCAAAAATGCATATAAACGCTCTCTGTTTTAAATGATGTCAAATAAATTTAGTTATAGATCTTTTGATGTTTAATGTCATTGAAGCACCTTGGAGTTTTATGGATACATTTTGCGCAGGGAATTTCCAAGGAAACAAGAAGGAGCGAGACATGTGCATCACACTGAAGTAAATTTTTACGCACGCGAAACCAGATATACCGCACAACAAACTCATAATTTAGACAAGGATACGCTGTCCCATCGACTGCAATCTGCTCTTCTCTATAGCTTCAGGGATTTAACCTTCCTCTTTTGTCAAGCATTACACATGCACGGTTTTGCACGCGCCCTGCCCCATGGGGCCTCAAATAACCGCCACCAAGTCCAGTATGGGAACTGGCACTTCGCGATAAGACGAAAAAAAAAGTCCAGGAAAGGCTTCGGTTGGGACCCTTTTTTGTTTTGGTTTCAGCGTGGGTATCCATCTGTGCACGATTAGGGCACAGTGATCCTTTGTTGAAGGGTGTACAGAAAAGTGGAGTCACTCAAAGTTTTACAGCAACTGTGTGGGAGATGCACATAATTTGTTTTGTTTGTTTGTTTCCAGTAAAACTAGGTATTTAAATCCCCATTTCATTTCTTCAACTCAACCAAATGAAATAAACTGTCAAATTGTTTATTACCGCGGAAATAAATCAATAAGTATACCAATTATAACATCTTCAGTATAATTTTGGACAAGGTACAATCTGGATGAAGAGATGAAATGGCAAAGAGCTATCCTGTGCATCTAAAGAAAACATCTTTAAAATCCTAATCGCTGAGTTTGCTTATGAGATTTAATAGAATTTGGTTGTATAAACGGCATGAGACTGACACGAGCCAAAGCGTTCAGACAGATGGAGCTGAAGCGCACTGAGGCGTAAAACCAAATGCGTCGAAGGACTCTGCTCTGCCAAAGGTGATCGTCTCCACTTCATGGAGCCACATGAAAATTTCCAGACTTGGAGATTTTCCAGACTTCAAATCGCGACTGCACCCTAAACGATGTTTGGCGACCCAAACCAAATTCTACGCTACCATTATCCACATGACACGAAAGCATCTGCTAGACTCAGGACTGACCTTTGTGTACGGAGCAAAAAAACAAAAAACAAACAAACAAAAAAAATATTTTATTCTATGTAGCCTAAAGTAGACTGAAAATTTATATACCAAATACATAACGGCAAGCTCAAAAATACATATTTTCGTGAAATGCTACAAAAAAAAGACATCCAATAATCGTTTTTTTCTGCCAGTTTCCATTCTTTCATTGACAAACTGAACTCTTTATTGTCATTGCACGATCATACTTTGTGCAATTGTACAACGAAATTAGAGTATTGTCCCACGTCGGTACTAAAAGAAAGGCGAGAAGTAATCGCAATAAACAATATATATGAATATAATATAAATACTCAAAATGTGCAGAAACATTAAAGACGACAATTAGGCTATATATAAAATATCATCTTTTTGTTTGTTTTTATTTTAAAATATGCCCTTTCCATGGTCACTAATGTTTGGCTCCACATTAATTCTGTTAGAAAAATCTCCCACAAATCTGTATTGTACATTTAGCTAAGAAAATAAAACATATGATTTTTTAAATTATACTAAATGTGTTTAAGATGAGACATAGAAATCTTTGTAAAGCATGTTTCATACAAATTTTATTATAACAGTCAAAAATCTGATTGTAATCAATTATTAAGCTATTTATACACATAGTACAGATATATAAGCAGAAACTGCTTAGAAATTACAAACATCCATCCATTTTCCTAAACATTTATCCAGTCCAGGGGGCTCCAGCCTTTCCCAGTTGTCACAGTGCAAGGTTTTACAAAAAGCAAGCCACAGCAAAGTGATGGCAAGACCAAGAGGTCACAAGGCGTAGCAGAAGCAATGAGTCTTATTTTGATCTACAAAGTACCACAAAAAACAAAAAGACTAGAGTACCCTTCTGTTTTGGCTCAAACAAGAACTGACTTTTGTTGTTGTGATAGTGTGATGATCTGTGCCAGACTCATGAGAGACATAAGACAAACATTTCAGTTGATGTTTTTTTTTCTTAAAAGCATATCAGCACTGGTGTATTTATCATTATTTCTTCTTTTTTTCCCCTGAAAGCTTAAACAAAAATGCCATTCCAGATGAAGGCTGGTGAAATAAATATTTGATTCAATTGAAATGTCAAATATTTAATAATTCTAATTCCTTGACTGTGTCCTTTGTTTGACATGATATGACAACCTGGTACATTCAATAGCTTGCATTTTCCAACAGATAAGACACAAACAAACTGTGGACTGACTTTGGCTTTGTAAAAAATTATTATGGGCTTTACTGTTTGCCATTTGGTAAACTAAGTTATCTGCATTGCACACTTACTGTAAACTTTTAGTATGGTGTTAACACCATGACGATGTTTAAACCATCTAATTTTCTTTTACCATCCCCCTATAGTCTTTGTAGTTTTTAGTAGAATTCACATTATATGACTGAAGTATGGGTCACCTACACTACACAGCAGCTGCGCAGCCATGGGAAAAATCACATTCCAACTCAATGATCTCTTTAAAATGAACTATTTTTTTCAGAAATGTAGCCACATTGTATGGCTAGGTGTTTGATTTTATATATCTGTGGCATTTTTGGTACCATCCAATACAGGAAACTGAGCTTAAATGTTTGAAAATAGAAAGCTTACACCTTAGACTTAACTTGCCAGCCAGACTCCAACCACGAATTGAATTCTGTGTGAGTCCTTCTCAATACAAGACACATCAAAGTAGAACGGTTTTGGGGGGGATGCGAGACAATAGCATAGACAATGATGGTAACTCAGTTTCAAAAATTGGGAAGCTGTGTAAAAAGTAAATAAGAACAGAATGCAATGATCTGAAGATCTCATAAGCCTACATTTTAAAACTCAAATCTTTACATGTGTAACATGTATCAATTTAAGAAAAATATTTAATCGTTTTAAAATTGATTGAAGCAACACATCTCAAAACCGTTGTCACAGTTTGCCACTGTGTAGTATCCACTCTTCTTTGAGCAACAGTCTGTAAACATCTGGGAACTAAGGGGGAAAAAGCTGCTGAACATCTGGGAAAGCAGTGTTGTCCCAGTCTTGTCTGATATAGTGTTTTAGGTTCTCAGGAGTCCTGTGTCTACTTTGTCATGCTTATCATTTCATGATGCTCCAAATGTTTTCCATTAGTGAAAAGTCTGGACTGCAGGCAGGATAGTTCAGCACCTGGACTCTTCAAGTACAAAGCCATTCTGTTGTAATAGATGCTGCATGTGGTAAGGCATTGTCTTGCTGAAATATGTGAAGCCTTCCTTAAAGAAAGCTTCTTCTGGATTGGAGAATATGTTGCTCTAGAGCTTGCATGTACATCTTTCACAACTGATGGTGCCTTTCCAGATGCACAGTGCACTCTTATACCATCATCAGCATTATGCAGGCTTTTGAAATGAGTACTGATAACAAGCTGGATAGATTTCAAATTCAGATTTGTCTGACCACAGAAGAGTTTTCTACTTTGCCGGAGTTAATTTTAAATGAGGTTCAACTCAGAGAAGATGGCAGCATTTCTGGATTATGTTCTTTGCATAGCTTCTTCTTGCATCATTAAGCTTTAATATGCACATTTGTGGATAGCACAGTGAATTGTCAATTAACTAGAACTGGTTTTATTCAAGTGCCATATACACAGATATGATGAATAATGCTTTCAGCTTTAAGAGATGAGCACTTTCCTTTGGTTTGTGTGTCTGGTTTACATGTTTTGACATTTTTAAAATCCTGGTTGCATAACTACTGTCTGATGTAATCAGAGATCCTTCAGATTGTGTGTTTGGGTTTCTTGTTAAAAGAAAGTTTTTCAACCCAATTTCAATAGAGTTGAATTCAACTGAAAAGGCTCATATTTTCCATTCAACATATTGTTATGAAAAAACTTCAGAGCCCTAGCTTACACACTGCTTCTTATCACCACCAACTTGTAGTAAGTAAGTAAGTAAGTAAAATTTATTTATATAGCACATTTCACAGATAAAAATCACAAAGTGCTTCACAGTAAAATCAGAAATAGAAATAAAATAATATAAAGCAGTGAAAAAATCAATTAAAAGCTCTTTTGTATAAAAATGTCTTCAGCTGCTTTTTAAAGGAGTCAGTGGAGTCCAGACAGCGTAAATACAACGGCAGAGAGTTCCACAACCTTGGTGCCAGTGCCTGAAAAGCCCAATCCCCACGTGTTTTAAACCTAGTACGTGGGACCACCAGTAACCTCTGACCTGATGATCTAAGTGCTCGAGATGAAGCATGAGGTTTCAACAGGTCAGAGATATATTGGGGAGCTTCACCGTGCCGAGCTCTAAAAGTTACAACTAAAATTTTAAAATGAACCCTAAAATTTACTGGCAACCAATGAAGAGAAGCCAAAGCTGGAGTAATGTGTGAGCTCTTGTTTGTGCCAGTTAAAAGTTTTGCCGCAGCATTCTGTACGGTCTGAAGGCGATCCAGAGCTGATTTATTGAGACCAGTAAAAAGACTATTACAATATGCCAAACGAGAAGAGATAAAAGCATGAGTAATCATCTCAAGTTCTGCCTTTGACACCAGTAGTCTGAGTTTAGAAATGTTTCTTAGATGATAAAAACAGTTCCGGACAAGTTGTTTAAAGTGTTTCTCAAGAGACATTGAACTGTCAAATATAACACCTAAGTTTCTGAGACTCGGCTGAAATGAAGGGTCTAAAAAACTGATATGCTGCTTAATTTCTGAGAGCATGTGATCAGGTGCAATAATCAAGGTTTCTGTTTTATCTGCATTTAACTGGAGGAAACTGTCATTTAACCATTGTTTGATTTCTGACAGACAATTATTTAAACACGACAATTTGTAAAACTCAGAAGTTTTGAAAGAACAGTATAACTGAATGTCATCAGCATAGAGATGATAAGAAATATTATTGTGATGTCTGATAATTTGGCCTAGAGGGAGTATATACAGCAAAAAAAGAGAATCGGACCTAAAACAGATCTTTGAGGTACCCCAGAAGGCAGAACTAATGTTTCAGACAACACATGATTCATACAAACAGTAAAAGATCTCTCAGATAGATACGACATAAATCATTTTAAAACAACACCAGTAATCCCCAACAAGTCCTTCAGCCTATTTATCATGATGCTGTGATCAACAGTATCAAAAGCAGAGGTGAGATCCAACATAACCAGAACGGAGTACTCTCCAAAGTCTGCTGCCATCAGAATGTCACTAGACTCTTTAAGTAAAGCAGGTTCAGTGGAGAGCGGAAAATGTCCAGAATATTGTTCTTTTCCAAAAAGTTGTTAAGTTGTTCTGCAACTGTTTTTTCCAATATCTTTGACACCAATGGTAATTTTGATATTGGCCTGTAACTGCTTGGAAGAGATGGGTCCAAATTTGTTTTCTTTAATATTGATTCAACAATAGCTTGTTTAAAATAGCTGGGAACTGAGCCAGTATAAAGAGAAGTATTAATAATTTCCAGAATACAGTGGCCAATAGAGTCAAACACACTAATGAAAAATGATGGAGAAAGTACATCAAGGTGGCTTGAAGTCAGTTTCATATGACCAAGAAAGCACTGATGTCCTGTAAGGTAACGGGAGTAAAAGAGGACCAGGTATCAGAGGTAAGCAAAGTGTCAGTGTGATACTGGGAGGATGATGGAGAAATATTTGACCTGACGGCAGTGACCTTATTAACAAAATAATTTAAAAAGTCATTACAGATTTAGTATAGACTGGTACATGAGGAATATCAGGAGAGAAAATGTTCTTAATTGTATCAAACCGCCCCTCCTTGAGCCTGGAGGTTTCTTCTTGTTAAAAAGGTGTTTTTCCTTCCCAGTGTCACCAAGTGCTTTTTCATAGGGGTTCATCTGATAGTTGAGTTTTCTCTGTATTTCTTTTTCTCTGTATCATTGTAGGGTCTTTACCACACAATATAAAGCACCTTGAAGCAACCATTGTTTTAATTTGGTGCTATATAAATGAAATTGAATTGAATTGAATTGAATTGAATTGAATTGAATTGAATTGAATTGAATTGAATTGAATTGGAGTTCATAAGTCCTCTCGTCTAATACGTGGAACACTGAATAAAAGCTTTATTTTAAAGTCTCACTTTACTGCAAATTTTTGAAATCCTATCAAATCGAAGATAAAAAAATATGATATTCAAGAAACAATTTGAGTTTTACCGATAGAATCTTAATATTGTATCACTTGGGCTTCCTTGGCCATAAAATGTGGACACAGTAATGCCTGTCATTTTGAAAAGAAAGGGCTCTGTTTGCCCAACCCCCACAAATGTGGCATCAATACAAAGCCCAAGATGTCCTAGTGACTCTACAGTAGGACTAAGATATATTGCATAAATTCTATTTGATGTAGAAGTTTCAGACTCATGTCCTTCATAGAGGAGAAGAATGAATTCTGGGGTCTTGGGAGAATATACAGTATGTAATCTTTGAGAAGCTGACAAAGTAAAGTCAAGACTTTACAAAAATGAGAAATCCAACAGTCTCCCCTTGATGGCTGGTTGAGTGTAAAATCCCCTAGACATAGTGTGCCTGGGTCTCTCTCTCAAGTGGTGTAGATGAAAAGACTGCAAAATAATTACATTTAGAAAATATCTGACATCCTAACGTGTCTGTATAGTACACGCTGCATCGATTTCTAAGAAATGGCATCCTGGGTATAAATCAAAAGAGGCATCTCCCAAAACCAAAACCAATTCCTGGAAGGAATCTTGTGTCTTTTTTTTTTTAGTTCAACAACATGATAGACAGCAAGACAGCAACATGGTCACTGATCTCCAAAGAACAGAGCAGACCAGGACGTGAGATTCAACAACTTTGAGATGTTGCAAGGGTATCCTTTTTTTTGGTACTTTTTCTGATACTGCTAATGTCCACATTGCTGAAATGTGTAAAATAAAAACATTTGACAGGTTAAAGCTATGGTTTGGTGTCTGATTCTGTCTGTGCATTCATCAATCCAGACCTGACAATCCATAACACATTGCTCTTTGTGTGTGGAAAAAGCATTTTCTTTAATTTATTTTTTTTATTATTTTTGCATATATCACATGTTTCAGATCATCAAATACATAAACCATCCAAACTTCCTTGCCCCTATTTCATCTTCAAAGCAGACACAAACAGAAAAGGAAATTATACTAAGATCATTATTAGATTATATTAGAGTATACTAAAGTCTCATTTCACTTTGTTAATCGGTCTGTGTGTCCCTCCACAAATAGTAAACAGCTTTGTTTGTGTAATAAAAGAAATGACGCTTTTTTAGCATCAGATGTGGGGACAGTGCGCGTAATGTGCGTATGCTAATGTTTTTACATAGCACCAGCGTTATTTTTATACATGTCGTCAAAGCACTGATGTCACATTTTATCATCTGGGGACGCAAACAAACACGTATTACAATGTGCCAAAAAGCTCCCCACGCTTAAACCAACGCCGTTTTCATAAGGCATCTGCGGATTGGGGAAAATCCAAACTTTTTTTTTTTTTTTTTACCATGCACGACGACCATTTGACGTCACTGAATCTGTCCCCTGAGCGTCCCCCCAGGTCACGTGCTATAGGAGACAAAAGGTGGATATTCTTATATTTTTATTTGAACTTAAACTAACCTGTCTAATTAAAACACCACTATCAAATAATAAGAAATCAGCCCCATCAAACTGTTATATTGGCTCTTTATTTATTTCAGATGTTAACTGTGAATATCAAAATCTACAATTAAACATGACAATAAATCATTTGAGCTATTTTCTAGTCAAATATTATGCTATGAGCGTTATTTTATTGCTGTTGCCACTGTTATTAGTGCACAGAATGTATTATTTTTTTACACAATGGAATCATGGTTAAAACTGTGTTTGCACATAAGAATAAGTCCATAATGTTATGTTGCTTCACTCCTGACAAAAGACAAAAGGATGAAATATAAATAAACCAACTGAATGAAAGAGCAGCTATGATTGCATTGAGGCAGTAGTTAATGTCGATTTATTAACTGTAACGACTTATTTATTAATTTATTTTATTATTATTATTTAGATGTGCCCTCTTTAAAATGAAATCTATTGCAGTGCCAAACAGCAAGCCTAGCGTCTTTCGTTTCAGAGGCGGGGAGATATTTTCGTGTAATTGCGCATTGCCCAAACCAAATGGATGGCTCAGACAGGATTTGAATATCCAAAGAAGCCTAACAAAGCCAAAAGCCAAGCTCCAAGCACACATCTGGTGACGCACATTTGTTTTGCTCTTCAAAGTTGACATAGGTAAACTTACAGCGTCTCATTGGCTTCTCCGCCAATAGCTGACGTTTCCAGCTCTGACACACTTTTCTTTCTCTCACTTCAATGCACCAGCACACAAAAACTCGATTGTGCGTCAGTGACATGTCATATGTATGTCCTATAGTATATAGAAGACCTAGCTGTAACTTAAAGACTGTGTCTTTCTTAATTCTTTAGTAAATAGTGAAGTATAGTGTGGATAAGAAACGCCAGCAGCTTCGAGGCAGGCATTGGACAGGCAGGACATGCGGCGTGGTGGCGGGGTTTTTGAATATTGGATTTCTGATTGAGGGAATCCATTGTGCAGCCGTATCAGGGGCACGAGAACAGCACGAGCCAAGAGAACAAAGGCACCAGATGGCTTCCTGCTTCGATACATTATTTTTGAAGTTACACAGACACAGGGGCCATTAAGAGCTGCCCAAAGGGAAATCTAGAAGTGGGCAGTTAATCACGAGAAAAAACGTAGAAAAAAAAAACATTTTTACCACAGCAGTTCCCAAAATAGAGAAGTGGTCTTTACGAGGGGTTTCTTTATGTTCTTTAAAGTCTTTATTTGATTTGCCATTTATAATTTCCGCAGAAAATAATAAACCAGAAAAAATAGCTTAAAAAATAACAACAAAAGGCGAAAACGCTAGAAACGATTCTTCTGCGTTTCTTTATTTTCAGAATGAAAAAGCAAATTAGTACACAATTGAAATGCTGCCCTTATAGTCAAACTGATGAGACTTTAGCTCGTAGTCCAGCGCAGAACATTAAAACCAAACTGGGTTCAACTTCAGAGAGCTTTAAAACATTTAATCTTGTTGCTGTTTTCTATTTTTATTTCATTTCATTTTGTTTTATATTATTTTTCTGTACTATTATAAGTTCCTGCACAGTCCTTCAACCAGTGAGTGGGCGTGGTCTGCAGGGGTGCCCGCCCACAGACAGAAGCGTCTCTGTCACTGAGCCTCCAAATCTCGTGTTCTAAAAGGGCGCTCAATACAACCTTAGCCATCAGACTGACTACACGGGACTTGATCCACGAGCACAGGATCGGCGTGTCACACGTGGTATGTTTTTCACTTTTAATTTAAACGGCATCATACCCTTTCTGATTACAAAATATATAGATAAAAGTTAGATACAGTGTAGTAGTGTTGCTTTTTGTAGGAGAGTTTAGCTATTTATAATAACATTTGTCTGCTGTTCTTTTATTTTAATGGATGTATATATTTGAGATATTTGGTGTCACAATTTGAAGTAGACTATGTTGTTTGCGCTGTAGTGATATGACACCTATAACTAAAACTGCTATAACACGTGACCATGGGGTTTTACAGTATTGTACATTATCTTTAACAATGCTTACAAAGGGAACACTGGGAGTCCATCTTTTGAGTTAGTCCAATTATGTTTATCTGCAGCAGAATAATATAGCTGAGCTTAACTTTGAAAATAAGCTTGTCTTTTTATTCGACTCACTAGAGCATCAGAGTGCTGCCAAGGCCTTTTTGAATTTTTTTGCTGCAGGTGTTGCATCGTTAAAACGCCTGTCTTATCAAATTAGTTGTCCTGTTTCTGTCCGGCACTAATGACCCTGAGTGTGAGAAACTCTGACCGCAGATATTCTCACTGCAGCTCACGGATGACTGGGTCGCTGTGGAGCAGACATCACGGCTGCAGGGTAAGTTCAAGGGGGCACAAGACGTCTACGTTTTGTCTCAAAGGCTGTGAGAACAACAGTAAAGGAAGTTTAAAGAAAGAAACTTTAGCAATATGGTAGGACTTGTCAATAATGCCGTATGCTTAATATTTCTAAAAGTGCATTGTTTCAGGTATCATACTGTAATAATGCAAATTATTCAATAACTATTACTATAATAAAAAATGCAGATTATCTTTTAGGGTGTTACAAGCCTGGAGTTTATTAGTCTGAGAGGAAAAAGGTATAATTTTACACAAAATCTGCGCTCAACCGCAGATGTTAAAAAGTAAAAACTCATTTATATATGTTCAAACTGTAGGTGCACTCATATTTAGATTAAAAAATAGGAACATTATAGAAGAATTACATACTTTATGTCTTTAGAGCACAAATGTTCATATTTTCTAAATATATGTTGTCATACCGACTTAAGCTGCAGAAAACTGAATTTTTTATTAGGCCTATACAAAAAACGTGCAGCTACAAATACAAAAGGGTTGTTGTTCATTTAAATATCTGGAGTATGCTCTATTCCGCATTACAATAGTAATTCAATCTATGCATTGTATCAATTTCAAGAATATGCCAGTCAAACCGAAAAGAAAGAAAGAAAGAAAGAAAGAAAGAAAGAAAGAAAGAAAGAAAGAAAGAAAGAAAGAAAGAAAGAAAGAAAGAAAGAAAGAAAGAAAGAAAGAAAGAAAGAAAGAAGGCATTTGGGGATGGGAGAATGGAAAAGAATAAAGTATTTTCCTCGCTTTGTGTGTTGGTCTTCTTTCAGCAAATAAAGTTTATTTTTGGTGTCTGGTGTCTTTTTTATGATCAGTAATCTTACCACAGTCCTTTCGTGGGGGTTTTTTAATATTACATAATTACGTTGTTTGTTTGGGAATTTTAGATTTGACACGATGACGATAAAGACACACCTGTGTTTATGGTTGAGTATGCCCTGCTGCACACCGGAGGAACCTTCCCTGCACGCGCCCGAGTTTACCCAATCCAAAGCAATTCCGCTGTGGCACGCGCCGACCAGCAGGCTGGACAGGGAGCTATTACTCTGGCATATAGCCTAGAAACGGGTTTTCAAAACTGTGCCTCCTCACACGATAAACTGAGACTGGAAACTGAATGAATATATGGTGGCTTTAATAAAGATGATAACGCATTTATCGTCAGTAGGTTAAAATGGTCAAGCTAAAGTTACAATTTCCAGTATTTATTGAGGATTCTCCCTCTTTTTTAATAAAAAACAAAAAACAAAAAAACAAGTGTACTATTTGTGGCAGTCATTGACCACAGTAAACTCTCACGTCTAGGTTATTTTGGGATCTTATTGTGTCAGAAATACTGAATTTTACAGTTGTTGGGTTACAAGAGGTTGGTTTGAACTTGGTAGAGAATATCTCATTTAAATGTTCCCGCGCGGCAGCAGATGTGAACACACAATAGGTTAGATGGGGCCCACGCTCTAAATAATCGAGTCCAATTTGAATAACTGTCGCACTTCTGACGCGTGCAAGAAATATCCCAGCTTTCCCAGGCTCTGAAGGAGAGGGAAACCGTTGGCAGCTTCTTTCCAGTTCAATGGGGATTTGGCTCCTCACTGGTTGAGGTTGTTGGAATGTCTTTTAACAGTCTGGGAAAAGACTCCACAATTTCCTACACTTGATTAAACCCTGTGTTAGACCGATCATCAAAAGCTACAGCTGCAGCACAAAAGTACCCCGTCTTTCACGTCTAGAGTCCACATACCAAAGTGGGAAATAATAAGCCCAAAACAAGGAGATGGGATTAGTGTGGCAGTCAAATAATCTATACCGTATTTAATAAACGGACAATCCAATTTTAGTGAGTAGCTGGAAGTTGAATACTCTACTATAAAAAGGTCGACAGTTTTTGAAATTGTGGGTCTCGTGATAAATAAAAAATAAACTTTATTCAGATTCAGCTGAGGTTATATTCAGTTGAAGGTCATTTTTTCCTGCGAGTCAGGGCAGTGTGTCTGAAAATAAACAAACAGTGCTAGCGTATGGAAATGTGCGAAGATTTAATAGTGCCCATAAAACGACCACAATGTGCTTTGCTTCCGAGCTAACGGACTTGTTCCACATATATGTTCTTTAGACTGAGCTAAAAAATCTTCTAGGTTAAATGACCTCTCCTCCCCCCTCGTTTATCTCCAGCCTTTTTGAGAGGTATTACTGTCCATTTCCTCTGGGGAATTGTAGTTAGCACGCTCGTGGGAATTCCCCCCTCCTCCCTCAAATTGGCGCGCGGTGTCCATGACAGTTGGACCTGTGAGACAGATGGGCGGAAGAGGCACGCGCCGAGCACGAGACTCGCTCATACCCCGCCCCCCGCCACCACCTCCTCCAAATACTCAGGAGTGAATCTACCCGAATACTGCAGAAATTGGCTGAGCGGAAAAACCAATCGAGTTAGTCTGGCAGAAAGTTAACCTGGTGTGAAGCTTCATTATTTTTCAAAATTTGCCCCACATCTAATCATTTAAATACCCTAGTCTTAGGCTGTAACTATAGAATAGTCTTGTTTAAATCCGGCAGTGTATACCAAGACTGTATGTTTACAAAGCAGTTAGGGGAGCATATTGCTGAGTTTTGCTTATTTTTTTTAGATAAAAATGAAGACTTTCAAATTTGTCGTTTTTAAGACATGTTATCTGACTCTTCCGGTGTGCAAGCTTATTTAAATTTGTCATTTTTCAAATAACTTGAGGTATCATCACCTGTTCCAGGTGGAGATAAGCTGCAGAATACGAGGCTTTCCTGCCACCGTTTGGTGGTGAAATGTATTACAGTTCTTTGCAATATGTTCATGAAAATACAGACAGCCTATCTGCATCATTTGCATTGAAACTTGACCTTTGAAACTTTTGTTAAAACTGTCAGTAAGGCCACATAGAAGATAATGCTCACCAACATGTGCTTCTATACCTTCCGCAGGTATAGCTGCTAAACGTTTAAAGTAGGTAGCTTTTGCACTATATGGACAAGAGTACTGAACATCTATACATTACACCTACAGGAGCTGCTCAGCCCATGCCGGAGAAGGTTCGCAGCCCTGCAGTTATTGGGTTAGAGCTTTGGAGACTTTTACTCAATGTGCGCCTCAGTACTCGGCGACCCTGCTCCATAACTTTACTTGGTCTGAAACTTTGTCTTAGTTGCTGAAGTTCGGTCAAATTTTCAGCAAAACCACTTACAATTAGTTGATCGTGGAACATCATAGGGGGAAACATCAAGACATTTCAATGGCATCCTGTCACTAATCGTGCTCCAGAAAGCCCCATTGTTTCACAAATATTTGCAAAGTCAGAGTGCGGCAAGGTGCTTGATTAGACACTGAACACATGAATTCAAAGGCTCAGTGGGTTTTCTCCATAAAGTGCACATAGGTTGGACTTCAGTATCGCTGGAAGACCAATTTGCTGTCTTATATGTAATGCAAAAAAAAAAAAAAATAAAAATCATAAAACTGCTTTTGCAATCTTGCACTATGAATATTTACTTTCTCCAAATGTAAAAGATGAAACTTTTTTTTTTAAGAGTCCTGCATCTGTGCCTTATCTTGCTGTTGGATAGCTTGCAAGCAGCATTTTGTTGTGGTTGATTAAGGGAATGTTAATTTAAGCTATTTTATTTCATGTCTGGCACCCAAACAATGAAACACACACCACTGGCGTAAATGCACTAAAATGCATAAACGATCATTGGGCAGGACTACTTCTCATGATTTATCCGGTTTCAACATCAAGTTTTTATTCCTCAGAAATAACTTGTTCATCTTTTAATCTGGCATCATTTAAGATGTATAACTATTTCCAATTGACGTATTAACATGCGGTCTATAATAACAATCAATATAGTTATAGTTATTTTTTTTTGTTTTGTTTTGGGGTTGTTTTTTGGGGGGGGGGGGGGGTTACACTCCCCTGAAATGCCACTAGATGGACCTCTGTAGTGTGCAAAAGTGCTCGGATCCTGTGATGCTGATTTCACTGCTACATGTAATGTTAATGCTGTTTGCAAACAGGATCTGGGGTGTGTTCAAAAAGTTCATTGCTGAATTAATGTTTCCTTGTGAGTCTATCTTGACTGGCAGCGACGAGCACCTTCACCCCAGCAGCATAATTAATGTATATCCAGAGTTGTAAGTAGCATGTACGTACTGCTCCTTTAATTTCTGAGCCGATTTCCAGAAAGCAGCAACCTGTAACAGGCTCAGTGATCCTCCCCCTGATGGATTATTTAACAGGCGCTGAGTCCCATGTCGCCATCTGCTATAGGAAGAAAAACACAGCGGAATATTCCCTGGGGCGCATGATACGCGATAGTTATTCAACAGCAAAAAAAGGTTAATAAACTAATTTGGGGGGGAAATATAGTTTAGACCGTCTGGTAACCCAGAACACAACTTGTGCAACAGGTGGATGCTATTGGAGACAGACAGCGGATAACCTACTGAGCTACAACGTCGGGCCAGACAAAGCCTAAGAAAGAGGTTAGTTTGTCAGTCGGGTATGAAGTTTTATTTCAGCATGTAAATATTGCACTACCTGGAAAACAAAAACTTATGAACGATAAAGGGATCTTTCATTTGAACAGCGCTTTGGGAAGACCCATGGAGCGATAACCAAGCGTCTCTCCCACCAACACCCCACCCCAAAATTAACCCGGCTACTGACATGATCCACTCATTTATAAATACAACTCTGACCCTATCCGCACTATCTGCACGGTGATCGGGTCAACGGAGGCAACCAAAGGAAGGAAGGAGTCGCGCAATCTGCAGCAGTCATGGTGGTGGAGGGTGACAAGACCCTGCTGGCCGCAAGGCAGGGGGACATGCAGACTTTAAAAGTGCAATTAGCGGCAAATGCGCTGACCAGCGACGTCAAGGATGCGCTGGGAGCTTCGCCCGTCCACCACGCAGCCCGGGCGGGGAAGTTAGCCTGCCTGCGGTTTTTGGTGGAGGAGGCAGGGCTGCCGGGCGATTGTGTGGCAAATAACGGGGCAAGCGCGGCGCACGACGCAGCAGCAACAGGCAACCTGGCATGCCTACAGTGGCTACTGACCCAAGGTGGATGTCGGCCAGAGGTGAGTTACTACAGTTGTAGCTGGATCGGTCTAAAAGTGTAGCAGACAGTAGCCTAACTCTGCTTCATCCGACTTGGCTGTCATTTCTCATCTGTGGAGCCTACTCCAACCCCCATTTGAATCAGCTCTCCTCCTTAAAGCACATTATATCTATTTTAGTGCCTTAAACCTACACGTTTTTCCTAACATACACATTAAAATCCTTCTCCTTAGGAATAAAGTCTTTAAGCTTTTATTTTAACATAACTTTCTGTGGGGTTTGCGGGTTGTTTTGTGTCACTGTCAGGTATTTTGCTCCCAAGTCCATTTGGTGTGCTCTAAATGTCCTGATGATGTTGTTAATTCTCTTGTAATCTTTAAGGTTTTGACTATAAAAGCAGAAGGTTTAAAAACCCACTGGTCTTTTTCAAAAAGGGACCTTCCTCTTTCACAAGGCCCTGAAAGTTGTTTTCATATTGTTTTGGTAAGACAGTGAAATGCAACAAATTCAAACACTGTTGTAGGTATGAAAGAAATTACATTAAATACCAGAAGTAAAGTAAGTACACAGAAAATTATACTTTTTAAAAACCTGGTTTTCAGTGTTATGTCATGTTTCTATGGTAATAAAGTATGCAAAACTGGATTTGCAAATCCAATATCTCCTGTACAATAAAAACAGTGACTCACAAAAGGCACAAAAAGAAACACATAATGACAGTGTAGTTTGATATTATAATGAGGGGTGGTGTTTGGTGCTGTAAGGATTGTGGTTGAAGTTTCACATGATGAAATAAATCTTATTAACCTTTTCGACCTTTTATTGTTCCTATTTGTGCACAATGCGTTTTTTCACCTGGGAAGGAGTCATAGTAAATGCTCCAACACAATAACATAATCCATACCATAAGTATTCAGTGGGTTTCTTGTTTTATTAGGTAATACATTAAATCTCTCAGCTTTAATTTGTGGAGGTTTACATCAATACTCAAAGGCCTGTTTGAGGAATTTTCTATCCCTCTTAACACATTTCTTGGGCAGCTGTGTGTCTTTTTAGTGCTCATGCACATAAGAACTGGTGGCAACTAGTGAGTTGACATTTAGACTCAGGAGTTGTCTGCTGATATTAAGAGTAAAGTGTTGACAGTGTCACTAAAGAAACCACTGGACCCACAAAACGATGAGACTCAAAAAGCACAACTCTATCAAAGAGGTATCAAAGATGCCTTGCAAAAATAAAAATTAGACCTCTATTATTAAAAAAAAAATGAAAACAGGAGCAGAAAACTTGTGAGGATGTGCAAAATCCACTCGAGAATGATCTTAGGGCATATTTTCGCTTTATTTGAATCTCAGATGATTCTTAAATCGATTTGCCTTTTACTATTTAAATCCCAAAATGTGGACACCTTGTAAAGGTTATTCTATGTTGATATAAGTCTTTTCAAATTGAAGCTGAACTTTGCCTTATGTATAATTTCTCATGAAATACAGATATCAAGATACAGTTTTACAGTTTAGCGTGGCCCCAATTTACAACACTTAAATGTATAAACACATAAAAGTTATTCTTGTATATATTTATTTGTAGTATACTGCATATTCCAGCATATTCCAGAAAGATACACAGATGTGCATCATTTGTGCCCTTAAAAGGAAATTCAGATTTAGAGTTTACCTATGTAACCAATATGATAATGAGGAGGAGGAGGAGCTTTGCTTTGACTCACCCACATGGGTCTCATTTATCTTCACCTTCTTGAGCAGAGGTAAAAGTGAAACTGACAAAGTGACAAATTCATATTATAATATTATGAGTACAACACAGTCCTACAACCCTGCAGTATTAAGTTATCCACGTGAAGAACAGTCATAAGCATTCCATCTTCAAGTGACAAAGAGTGCCCACAGATGAAGTGGTAACATGGCTGGTATGTAGTCAAAACTCTCAGTACACTTGAGTGCTTAATGCTTGCTTTCACCTTTGTTTTCTTTTTTTCTTGTTTGTGTTACGAAACTGTGATCATGAGTCTATTTGATGCTAACACCATTAGTCTGTAGCAGTGCACTACCTCAGACCTAAGCATCTGTGTTAGTAAGATGTTAACAGATGACATGTCTGTTCAAGGACCACACAAGTTTGGTCTTTTAGGTTTTCTGTGTTAGCTATTAGTCTGCCTCTTGTTAAAGCTAATTGTTTTATAGCACTGAGATAAATTCTGTGCTTTATATTCTTGCTACTGTGGTAAGTTATGAAGGTTTTTTTACTTATTTCAGAAAATAAAAATTGATTCCCCTTCCCGTAACAGTGAACAGGGTGATCGTGGCTCAAGAGCTGGCAGTTTGTCTTGTGATCAGAAGGTTGCCGGTTCGAGCCCCGGCTCTGACAGTCTTGGTCGTTGTGTCCTTGGGCAAGACACTTCACCAACCGCCTACTGGTGATGGCCAGAGGGGCCGATGGCGCCATATGGCAGCCTCGCTTCTGTCAGTCTGCCCCAGGGCAGCTATGGCAACAATTGTAGCTTGCCTCCACCAGTGTGTGAATGAATAGTGGCATTGTAAAGTGCTTTGAAGGTCTCGAAAAGTACTATATAAATGCAATCCATTATTATTATTAACAGTACAATATACTTTGTAGCCAGTAAAAGTGGCTAGAAAAAAGTATGGGTATCAATTATTTTCTGGAGGTTATTGTTTTCTGGAAAAACAAGTAACCAGTTCAAATTAAATTAGTTATCAAATCATCATTTTATAATGCAAAGTCAGGCTGACAGTTGGTCACAGTTATTTTAAAAGGAGGGATTACAGGACTCCCTAGTTCAACATGTTCCTTATTTGTTTGCTTTACAGGCCAGGGACAGTTCTGGTGCCACTGTTCTTCATCTCGCATCCCGCTTCAGTCACCATGAGATCACCGATTGGCTGCTGAAGAATGGTGAGGTAGACCCTGGGACCCCCACCAATACAGGTGCCCTGCCTGTTCACTATGCTGCTGCCAAGGGAGACTTGCCCTCTCTCCGACTGTTATTGGGGCACAGCCCAAAGTAAGACCAACATGATATTGTCTCCACAATTTTGTCTTTATCCTGCTGTTGATTGATAGTCATATATTTTGGTAACTTGTAGGATTTCAGTTGATGTTTTGAGCAGGAACTACAGATGCTCTTTATTTAGAACATAATCTCTAAAAGCAAGTCGGGTGCCACCACCTACATTTTAAAATGCTCAACAAAATTCTATAATATTGTATTTCAATTGGGGAGGGGCATATGAACTGCGATATGTATACAAATTGCAGTCCACTTTCTTAACTGCATATCCAATCAAATGTTTAAGAATATAAAACAGAAAATTAATGCATAGGGCTGTTGTTTCTGAAATATGTAACAGTAGATCAATTCCACAGATTCAGGTTTCAGACTCAGTAAGACCACTTAGAAAGTCTGACGCTGACAAATGAAGTACTGTGATTTACTAAGGTTAGCGCATCAACTCTTATTTCTTTTCCGAGGTTTAAAATGTTTAAGTCTGCTACAGAAATAGCCGAAAACACCAACTTTCACTCGTAGTCTGTAGAGTACAACTTGGCACTAGGGTGAAGTAAGTTGAACTTAAAGATTTAATTTGATACCTGATACTAAATGCTACCTATTACAATGTAAATGCTCATATATTGTTTTGAAAACAAAGGAAAAAAACTCTTGGTGGTTTAACTTTCCCAAAATACTGCACACTACTGCATCATTAATGCTGATTAAGTAATAATGCTGATATTGGTCTGGATAGCTGCATTTTAAGTATATATTGTATATTGTACATATTTAAAAAAAAATTGGTAAACTGTAAGAAAAAACGTGTTTTGATAATGAATTAATCATCAGGTTATTTACTTGATTAATGAATTAACAACACCAGTGCAAAAGTCCTAAATATTGGATTTCCTAATACCTGAAGTCTAAGAAAAACAGCAAATTTGTGAATATGTAACTAGCATTAACTTATATTAATATTTTAAATGTTGTTTTATTTAACAAGACAAGTCCTACTGAGGTAAGACATGGACAGCACCATTACAGGTTTTAAATGCAACACCAGCCTATAGAACAGTTAATTGACCAGTAATTGTAAGATATGTGTGCATGTAACGCAATTTCTATTCTCCGTATGTCCTGTACATGTGGCAGAATCGACAAATAAAGTTGACTTTGACTTTGACTTTTGACTTTGACATATGTGCATGGGTGATTGCCTCCTAATGAATGTTACCCTAATCAATGCAGTGTCAGACCCATCTGTGCCAGAGATAATATTTGTTCATACTCATAACCACTGTATTAGTGCCATGATGAGGGAGTCATTGGTTGAGTTCTTTGCAGCAGCAAAACCAGATAAAATCTTTTATACATGTTGAGATATATATATATCTCAACCAAAGAACTCAACCAATGACTCCCTCACCTATATATATATATAGGTATTGCCCGTAGTGCTGCATTAACATTAACATCATGAGCGGGACACAGAAAGGAATTGGCAAGAATACCAGAGGCGCAAAACACCAGCTACTGGTGGACAGAACAGTCAGCCGAGACTGCAAGACCAGACTGACCAACCTGTGCACTGCCTGGATTGATTACAAGAAGGCCTATGACTCAATGCCCCACAGCTGGATACTGGAATGCCTAGAATTGTACAAGATCAATGGGACCCTAAGAGCCTTCATCAGGAACTCAATGGGGATGTGGCGTACAACACTAGAGGCCAACTCCAAGCCCATAGCACAAGTCACCATCAAGTGCAGGATCTACCAAGGAGATGCTCTGTCCCCACTGCTGTTCTGCATAGGCCTGAACCCCCTCAGTGAGATCATTAACAAGACTGGCTACGGATACTGACTACGGAACGGAGCAGTTGTCAGCCACCTCCTGTGCATGGATGACATCAGGCTGTATGCCAAGAGTGAACGAGACATCAATTCACTGATCCACACTACCAGGCTATACAGCAATGACATTGGAATGTCGTTCGGACTGGAGAAGTGTAGTCGGATGGTAACAAAGAGAGGGAAGGTAGTCAGAACTGAGGGGATTGAACTACCAGAAGGCAACATTGCAGACATAGAGGACAGTTACAAGTACCTGGGGATCCCGCAGGCGAATGGGAACCATGAAGAGGCCGCTAGAAAAGCTGCAACCACCAAGTACCTGCAGAGGGTCAGGCAAGTCCTGAGGAGTCAGCTGAATGGTAAGAACAAGATCCGGGCCATCAACACGTACGCCCTGCCCGTGATCAGGTACCCTGCTGGGGTAATAGGCTGGCCAAAGGAGGAGATAGAAGCCACTGACATAAAGACAAGAAAGCTCCTTACCATGCATGGAGGGTTTCACCCCAAGTCCAGCACCCTGAGGCTGTACGCTAAGCGGAAGGAAGGGGGCCGGGGACTGGTGAGTGTCAGCACCACAGTCCAGGATGAGACAACGAACATCCAAGAATACATTGGGAAGATGGCCCCAACTGACCGAGTGCTCAGTGAATACCTCAGGCAGCAGAAACCCAAGAAAGAGGAGGGAGACGAGGAACCATCATGGAAGGACAGGCCCCTGCACGGTATGTACCACCGGCAGATAGAGGAGGTGGCTGATATCCAGAAATCCTACCAGTGGCCGGACAAAGCTGGACTGAAAGACAGCACAGAGGCACTAATCATGGCAGCACAAGAACAAGCTCTGAGCACAAGATCCATAGAGGCTGGGGTCTATCACACCAGGCAAGACCCCAGGTGCAGGCTGTGTAAAGATGCCCCAGAGACAATCCAGCACATAACAGCAGGGTGCAACATGCTACCAGGCAAGGCATACATGGAACGCCATAACCAAGTGGCCGGCATAGTGTACAGGAACATCTGTGCCGAGTATAACCTGGAAGGTTCCGAATGACAGCAATATCAGGAAGAAGGAACACGAGAAGCTGGAGAAATACCAAGGGCTCAGAGAAGAGCTCGAGAGGATGTGGAGGGTGAAGGTAACGGTGGTCCCCGTGGTAATCGGAGCACTAGGTGCGGTGACTCCCAAGCTAGGCGAGTGGCTCCAGCAGATCCCGGGAATAACATCGGAGATCTCTGTCCAGAAGAGCGCAGTCCTGGGAACAGCTAAGATACTGCGCAGGACCCTCAAGCTCCCAGGCCTCTGGTAGAGGACCCGAGCTTGAAGGATAAACCGCCCGCAGGGGCGTGCTGGGTGTTTTTTTTTTATAGATATATATATATATAGATATATAGATATAGATATATAGTTTCTACCTCTTCTACTTTCTACCTCTTCTTCTTTTAAAGAAACCAGTCGTCATTTTACAATCAAAGTTTGCCTTAGCACTCATGTCAGATGCATTTAGCTAACACGTACGGCTGTTAGTTAACATGTCCCAGAGCCACATGCATGGATTAGGTGCTCAATCACGTGGCTGTTGTTTGGTTTGTTTATTGCTGTAGCCATCACTAGCTCTATTATTACTTGACATACTATAAAAGTTATAAAACAGAAAACATTAACTGCTCAGTGAAAGGATATTCTTTGTGCTTGTATCTGAACAACTATCAGTAAGAATTACATACTGCTACCATAAAGAAACAGAAATGAAATAATGGCTCAGTCTTTAACCCAAACTCTTTTCTAGAACTAGACTGACTTAAAATGACAAGCATGAGCCTTGTGCATTGACCCTTCAATATTGTGTGTTTGCACCCCAGATGGACGCATACCATCTGAAATTTTAATGAGTCTCATGGACATGTTAGCTCCCCGATAGCTGGGCTTCATTCACTCTTCTCCACCACCCCTCCCACTGTTGCTGTTTACCACCATCACCATGGTGACACACAGTAGCTCCAACTGGTGATAAGATAATGAGGAAAACAAATCCATCTGAAAAGACAAGCTGCTCTCTAAGCAGTAGCCTCGGGCATTGTTTAGATTGCAATTTTGCAGCCGAGAGATAAAATGGTCGTTTCGGGGTTTATTACAAGCTGCAAATTTGTATTAATGAGTTTTAAGAGGCAAAAAATCACCAGGACTTTTTACTCTCACAGCATTGTTCATCAGTATAAACCAATGGGTTTAAGGTTTAGGAAAGAACTCCTTATACATCATCAAAAGAGTGAATATGTTTATACAAGACCTCATAGAGTATTTCCCCCTATACTTAGTAGTCTTGAGCTACACCTCATTTCTTGGTACTTTGCCTCCAAGGAGTTGCAAGCAATAGTCTTTGAGGCTTTCTGAGCAACCTTTATTTTTACTTTGGAGATTGGCTGCTTTTTTGTTTTGTAAGACACTTAACACTGAAAAATGAATCATTCAAGTATCAAAGCTGTACATAACTCAAGAGATGAACCATTTTTGTGTCTACACATAACAAACAACTTAGCAAAGGAGCAGTTTTTAATTGTATCTTTAAGCACTTTGTTAGTAGTTTCCTGTCACATTATTTGTTCCTATTTCTAGTTGAATCTATGAAAAATAACAAACGTAACACAGTTTGACAGGGATAAATTAGTATTTCTGCACCAGAAAGGCAATTCTCAAAGAGCTTTTAACTGAAAATGCAACAAGTCCTGAAAAAATTTGAGGAAACCAGACAAGTGAAAGACATAAGAAGAAGTGCCAGGCCTTAAAAACTACATACAACTGATGAACAGAAACTAAAAATCATATCCCTGATGAACAGGAAGTAGTTTAAGGAACTGACACAGGGACCTTCAGTTAATCCATCTACTGTCCACTAAACCCTCATCAGAAATGGTCTCTGTGGCTGCCAATAAGCTGTTCTTAAGGAAGGCAAACAGGGAGAAAAGGCTGAGGTATGGCATATTACACAAGAACTAGACTGCAAATTAGTGACAACACGTCTTATGAATCCAAATTTGGAATTTCTTTTTTAAAATCGTCATCATTATTTATGGAGGTCATTTGGTAGTTTCAGGGCCTAACGCCAGTTGCAAACTACAAAATACTGTTCATCAGTTGTCTGTAGTATCCCCCAAAAGACAAATTATCAGCAACCGACCGATGTGGATATGGTTTGATAAATAGTGTGTTTTTGGTTATTCATCCGTATAAATAAAACATTTAGCTTAAATCTTTAAAAAAAAATCAGCTTGATACGCATGAACTCATGAAAGCAAGAACACACCCCTTTGAATGGTAACAAACATCATTGTTTGGGTGCGCAATCAGACCGGGACGCATTAGTGTCTTTACTTCCAGGGTGTCTGTTGGGTTTCAAATACACCTCTAAATTGGTAGTTCACCCCCACCCACGTCCCAGTAAACCAAAACGAAAACCCTCCTGGGCTGTGTCTCTGCTGATAGCCTCAGTACACAAAAGAGTGAATGAATGTAAGATGGTGAAGGAGGGAGTGAGCGTGAGAGGCTACAGACAGGTTATGCAATCTATTAGTGCAGCTTAAGATCTTTGGTCGTGCCACAGTTTCTTCATGCAGTCGAAAAGGTTGCACTTCTGCATTAAGATAATCCAGAAAAGTGGCCGCCTTAACCTCCTCTGGAAACATGCAGAAGGAACAAGCATCAAATATTTGATTACTTTCATCAAATCAGCTTGTTCATTTCTTGCTTTTCACAGATTTGTTGCGTAGCAGTTGCTGAAACAGGAGTGGTTATGACTGAAATGGTTAGCGAAATCCAGAATGTAAACCCATTTCTATTAACAAAGCATGTCCTCTCCCTCCAAGAAGTAACCTTGTGTTGGGTCAGGTGTCGCTCATGTCTCTGATCTGAGCATCAAGAGCACGGGAAAACCTCCCTGCTGAAAAACATAAGAAAAGACAGAACATTATAGCTAGTTTAAACATTTATTTAGACCATAGTACTTAATAAGATTATTGAACATTAAGTGTGTTTTCTAAAGATGTGTACGCTCTCTCATTTTTCTCTGAAAAACATATTTGTTATAGTCCAACAGGTGTAGCAGCTCAAAACTGGTGTTTATTCTGTCTCTGACTTGTTTATATATAATGTTGTTTGAATTCGTGATCAGATACACGGAAAGTAAAGGGTAAACAGGCCAGTGGAGTTTTTTAGTCAGCCTGTGGCTTAGCTGCACTTTTTTTTTTTTAAATCTTCTTAATAACGTCTTGGTACATGTTGAGTAGACCCACTTTCTGTTCTCTTTAATAAAAACAGGTTTAAACTGAGGGGCAGTAATGTAAACAGGCTGCATTTTTGTAGTGCTTTTCTAGTCTTAGTGACCGCTCAAAGTGCTTAAATTACAGCCCACACTCACTTTCTCATTCACAGATGATAAAAACAAATCAGGTACCCGGTGTCACGTCATCTCACAGACTGCAGTTGGAGATCAAACCTTCAGATTAGTGGGCAACTGAGCCACAGCTTTCTTTGTCAGACTTCTTTCTTTATCAAGTAGGTAGCACACCTGCCATCAGGATAACATCTGTGCAGTGTGTTTCTTAAAGTGAATCAATAAATACTTTCACAGATTTCAACATGAATAATGTTTGGTTACGAAGCCAAACAAAGTATATTTTATTCAGTTTTCATCATGCACAGTATCAGTTAGAGATGTAAGCCAGAAGTGTTGCTTATATGTAGAACCACATCAGACATCCCTGTATGTTCCCGCTGGTTTATATCGCTGTTTCAGTTATACCTTTGTGGCTGTGCTGTCAATTACTGTATATAGAAAAGGTGCAGATTAGAGCTAAGTATTGTGCCATCCGATTTCCATTGTGAAATATGTAAAAACATACAATTTCATACAAAGAACTCACAGGTTGGGAAGCTAAATAAATCATATGATATTTTTCATTATTCAGATGGGAAAAACCACTGAGCGGGTAACAAGCTTTTATCAAGCAAGAAGGCCATTAGTGTGACATCAATTACTTTACTAGTAATGAAGACAACCTTGGTCTTTGTTACCGTGTACATGAGTGGCTGACGAGGTAGCGTCCCTTGTGCCACTTGCTAGCTGTGTTGTCACACAAGGCTAAGCACTTTCTTAGCTCTTTGAAATCTACACCAGTTCTCCACTTCTTTGGTAGAGAGAATTCAAGCCTATTCACTTTGAAGAGTTGTGACAAAGGGAGACTGTGCTTTGTTAGCCTGGTAACCATCAAGATTTTCAGCTATGATTAATGATAAATAGAACTTTTCTTCTACACGGATGGCTGTGTGCAGATAAAATTGTTCCCACTTTTGTTACACTCATGAATAAATAACTTGACTGCCCATTTCCTGATGACAGGAATGCAGATTACTTCCCCTTCTTATTTTGAAATATTTAGTATGTACTTTTTCTGCTTGGAGCTTTTTTCTCAGTCACCCAATAGGCCCTCCTTTTTTTGATCTTCAAAGGTTAAGTTATTCCTTAGCATATACTCTTCCTGTCTCAGAATAGGACCTGACTGATTGTCATTCACATGTGGCGTTAAGTGAGGCAAATCCTTTTAAGGGAAAGCACGACAGGTTTGTGTTTGACTCTGCAGGAACCAACCATCCACTTAAGCTCTGCCTCTCAGTTTACTCAACTTCTGTTGCTCTCTGGCTACTCAGTTTGTCTTTTCTACTTGCACTGTTGGACGAGCACAAAGCAAGCCAGGTAAAGCCAGTGGAGTGATAATCCTCTTAAGAGACTCCTTGCTCATTTGTCAGAGTCCAAATAAAGCACTACCTTATAGGATTTAGTGGAGATATGTTTGTTCACTCTCTGACCTCCCATTGTGACTATAAAGATCTGGGACAAGAAGGGATACAAGCATCAGATGAGGTTTTGCATTGAAGGCGGAGCCAAGGGTAATAAAGGTGAGCAGGATCTGGCTGTGCATCACTGCTGTCTGTTCTCAAAATAGCTGCATGTTGATGCTGACAAGTGTATCTTTTCCTGTCCCAGCTAATTGTTAACTACAGCTTACACTTTCAGTTTTTTAGATTAATACCATTGCTTACATATGAAGATTTAAAAAGATAAGGCTTGTGTTGTTTCAGGTTATTTTCATAGAGTGCTCTGTGCACACATGACGAAACTGATGTTTTGGCTGGCAAATAACGTGCACACCCATCATCTTGTAAGGAGCACACACAGCCAGGTTTCTTCTCTTCAGTATAAAGACTGCCATCTTTTGTCAGAATTGCCACAAAGAGATTTTTTTTTGTTTCGTTTTTTGCCTTTGTGACAATTGAAATACAATTTAAAATGAAAAATCAGCAAATCTACAACAGAATGTATTGGTCAGTCATTAACACCTGACTGAAATATGGTGGTGGGACCTTAAGAGAGCTGTGTACAATCAAATACCCACAAATCTCAATGAACTAAAGCAATACTGTAAATAAGAGTGGGGCAAAGTTCCTTCACAACAATGTCAGAAAACCATCACTTCATGTCACTTTTGCTAAAAGCTACTGAATCATGTGGTGTACTTGGCTTTTCTCACACTGCTTCTGAAGTTTGGACTTTTTTTGTTACACAAATAACGTCAAATATCACATGTTGTTGCTCTGCAGCGGTTGTTTTAAACCAATTTAGAACCTGGTATGAACCAGATTATTTTTCTTTCATGATACATTAAAGCATAACATTGAAACAGGGTTTTACAGGTCTGTATTATCACCAATTTGGTTTTTATTTTTCTTATTATGCAGAAGTCTTTCATTTTCCTTACTGATTCACTTTCCTACAGCCTTGTCAACTCCCAAACAAAAAATGGTGCCACACCACTCTACCTGGCCTGCCAGGAAGGCCATCTGGAGGTTGTCCAATACCTGGTCAAAGACTGTGGAGCGGATCCGAGCATTCGAGCCAATGATGGGATGACACCTCTGCATGCTGCTTCCCAGATGGGCCATAACACTGTCATTGTCTGGCTGGTGCGTTGGACTATCAGAACACTGTAGATCATGTCTTAATAATGGAATAGTTTTTCTCCGCCAATTGTGGGGGTTTTTTTTAAACGGAACAAGTGAAGGTACAATACTGATATTTATGATTAAGCAAATTACTTAATATTAGTAGTATTAGTATAATATGCTTGTGATATCTAAAATAGCTTGTGATATCACCAGAAGTCACATCATAATTGAACTTTTAACCAAAATTTTCCTACATCATTTACTTGAAAAATGTGCCAAAGCCACCGTTTACTACTGGAGTCACAAAAATTGGACCAAAAGCAGCTGAAATCTTTCTGATGACTGCTAAGCATTAACCTCCATCTCGTTTCCTGCAGATGAGTTTCACCGAGATCAGCCTGACAGACAGAGATGGTGACGGAGCCACGACGATGCATTTTGCAGCCAGTCGTGGTCACGCAAAGGTCCTCAGCTGGCTTCTGCTGCATGGTGGGGAGATCGTCACTGACAACTGGGGAGGGACCCCCCTCCATGATGCTGCAGAGAA
Organism: Mchenga conophoros; assembly: GCF_057382185.1. NCBI lineage: Eukaryota > Metazoa > Chordata > Actinopteri > Cichliformes > Cichlidae > Mchenga > Mchenga conophoros. The sequence goes on from NC_140545.1 coordinate 7,179,163, forward strand.
TGGTGAACTTGAGGTGTGTGTTAGGTCTTATTGGATCAGCACAGTAGCAGAATATGTGTAAAGAAGCGCTCTTTCAAGAATTGTTGAAGTATATAGAGAAAACTATGTTTTTCATGATTATGTTTTTTTTCTTTTTTTACAAAAGAGTTGATCAGTGTGGACTTTTAAGAAGCTCACTGAAACACAAGTCAATAGGGCAGAACAAAGGTTGCTCAGTCTGAGAACAACAAGCTTATTCCAGCTTCCACTGGTGCTTGGTAGAAAGCTTGTTAAATTCATGCTTTAAACTATTTCCAAGTTTCTGTAGACTTTGAAACAGAAACTTTTTCATGAGAGAGAGAAAAATGAATGATAACTAAGAGAAGATCAAAGAAAAGCATGATACTGCTACATTAAGTATTTTGCTTTTAGCTAGGACATTTACATTAATTAGTTGATCAGTGAGGGAGTGTGGTGATATAATATGGTGTTTTTCTGGTCTGATGCAGTGTGAAACAAAACACAATTTGTGTTAACATGTACTCTAAGCCTTGCATTTATCCACTCAATATGTCAAACATTTTACATGTTGAGAGTCTGTCACACTGAACTGAGTGGAGTGTAAACAGTTTTTATCGTTGCTAATTGAAGATGAGTCTAAGCAGCCTGTTTCACAAACACTGACATCAATCCACTCTGGAACTTTCTCTGTCTGCTTTTCAGTGCTGTCAGATCCTTGTTGTTAATGGAGTTGACCTGGGCATAAGGGACCAGGATGGCTTCACTGCAGCAGACTTGGCCGAATACAATGGCCACTCCCAGTGTGCCAAGTATCTGCACACTGTGGAGAACATGGTAAGAGTACATGTCTAAAAAAAATGTAAATGTTGGATGGATGGATGGATGGATGGATGGATGGATGGATGGATGGATGGATGGATAGAAGTCAGCATAAAGTCATATGTTTTATACACACACACGCATGCACACACCCACAGATAGATAGATAGACAGACAGACAGACAGACAGATAGATAGATAGATAGATAGATAGATAGATAGATAGATAGATAGATAGATAGATAGATAGATAGATAGATAGATAGATAGATAGATAGATAGATAGATAGATAGATAGATAGATAGATAGATAGATAGATAGATAGATAGATAGATAGATAGATAGATAGATAGAATGAATGAATAATGGAGATATTTCAATAATGTTTAGCTTTCTATGAACCTGCCTCCCATGACAGACTTCAGACTCAGATAATTAGTCAAGCTACCTGACACACAGTGCTCTCCATGGCCTTAACCCTCTGAAGTTCCTGAGTGGCCAGGGGAATAATTCTTTCTCACAGAGCTCGTTTGGCATCGATGACATATTTCTCTCTTCTTGTGCTCTTTCTCATGGGGCGCATTCAGCCAATTGAGTCCTGCATTGTGGGAAAAGCAAAAAGATCCCCAGAGCCATTCTCACTAGCTGTGAGGTGTTTCATTAGTGTGCCTGTAATGCTGTTCTTCTCCTCGTTAAGTCACCAGGGACTGAGTAGCAGTGAGATTTAACAGCTGATGAATGCACATGTAGATTTTAATAAGAGACAAATTTATGAGCCTGCCATAATGACCCTGTATCTTTCTAAATCTAAAAATTAATGAACCAGATGTGTTTTATTAATGATTAATAAAGAATTAATTGATGTACAAATGCTTTTTGCTTTGTTTTAGTAATGTGGAAATGATATCTATATATCAGACAACCAAGTAGAATAAATTGAACAATCGTGAAAATTGAATGTTCATAAAACTCGTCCCCTCGCAGAGTGTGGAGCACCGCGTTTTGTCCCGGGATCCCTCGACGGACCTTGAGTACAAGCAGCCAGACTCTGGCCTGTCCTCCCCAAACACCACCATGCCTCCTTCTGCCCAGGCAGCACACTTTGACATCGGTTCACCATCCAGCTCCCTGTCCAACTACGACTCAGCCAACTCCAGTCAGTCCAGCACTGGGGAGAAGAGGAGCAGCTTGACAACGTCACGAGGCCCACCTGCTCAGCTGAGCGCAGTTGCACACACAGGTCTGCTGCTCTTTACACATTAAGGATATAATGTGTATCTTTTTCAAGCATTTCAGAATGACAAATGCCGATCAGATCAACAGCTACATATACTTTTAATCACATCATAATAAGAATGTTGCATGAAAGGCTTGCTTCAGTCTATATCATGACTCTACTATTATGGCATTTCAGCAATAATACAAGGAGTGCAGAATTTTTTGGCAAATGAGTATTTTGTCCACATCATCCTCTTCATGCATGTTGTCTTACTCCAAGCTGTATAGGCTCGAAAGCCTACTACCAATTAAGCATATTAGGTGATGTGCATCTCTGTAATGAGAAGGGGTGTGGTCTAATGACATCAACACCCTATATCAGGTGTGCATAATTATTAGGCAACGTCCTTTCCTTTGGCAAAATGGGTCAAAAGAAGGACTTGACAGGCTCAGAAAAGTCAAAAATAGTGATGCAGCAATCTCAAAATTGCAAAGCTTCTGAAGCGTGATCATCGAACAATCAAGCGTTTCATTCAAAATAGTCAACAGAGGTTTATTTCAGAGCTGCAACATCACTGGAGTGCCCAAAAGCACAAGGTGTGCAATACTCAGAGACATGGCCAAGGTAAGAAAGGCTGAAAGACGACCACCACTGAACAAGACACACAAGCTGAAACGTCAAGACTGGGCCAAGAAATATCTCAAGACTGATTTTTCTAAGGTTTTATGGACTGATGAAATGAGAGTGAGTCTTGATGGGCCAGATGGATGGGCCCGTGGCTGGATTGGTAAAGGGCAGAGAGCTCCAGTCCAACACAGACGCCAGCAAGGTGGAGGTGGAGTACTGGTTTGGGCTGGTATCATCAAAGATGAGCTTGTGGGGCCTTTTCGGGTTGAGGATGGAGTCAAGCTCAACTCCCAGTCCTACTGCCAGTTCCTGGAAGACACCTTCTTCAAGCAGTGGTACAGGAAGAAGTCTGCATCCTTCAAGAAAAACATGATTTTCATGCAGAACAATGCTCCATCACACGCGTCCAAGTACTCCACAGCGTGGCTGGCAAGAAAGGGTATAAAAGAAGAAAAAACTAATGACATGGCCACCTTGTTCACCTGATCTGAGCCCCATTGAGAACCTGTGGTCCATCATCAAATGTGAGATTTACAAGGAGGGAAAACAGTACACCTCTCTGAACAGTGTCTGGGAGGCTGTGGTTGCTGCTGCACGCAATGTTGATGGTGAACAGATCAAAACACTGACAGAATCCATGGATGGCAGGCTTTTGAGTGTCCTTGCAAAGAAAGGTGGCTATATTGGTCGCTGATTTGTTTTTGTTTTGTTTTTGAATGTCAGAAATGTATATTTGTGAATGTGGAGATGTTATATTGGTTTCACTGGTAAAAATAAATAATTGAAATGGGTATATATTTGTTTTTTGTTAAGTTGCCTAATAATTATGCACAGTAATAGTCACCTGCACACACAGATATCCCCCTAAAATAGCTAAAACTAAAAACAAACTAAAAACTACTTCCAAAAACATTCAGCTTTGATATTAATGAGTGTTTGGGTTCATTGAGAACATGGTTGTTGTTCAATAATAAAATTATTCCTCAAAAATACAACTTGCCTAATAATTCTGCACTCCCTGTACAGTCAGCAAAGCGCAGGAAACAGCACGGAGCAGTTTTCTTGCTGTCGCTTGATGTCAAAGGTGCCATACTAGTGCTGCACCCTAGTGGCTTGTGTGCAGACGTCATTAGTGTGACATTCATGTTTCTCATTCATCTCTCAGTTGTGTAATCAGATGTAGACTGGAGGGAATGTTTTACAAATGCACACATTTTCCTTCCTGTAACAGGCTGTTGTTTTCACAGGTGCACCAGAGACAGCCATTTCAGACATGCAGGCATACATGGATATGCTAAACCCAGACATCAGCTCCGATACGCACAAGAAGAATGAGGAACCTGATGATGGAGCCTCCAAGCTTCCGCCACCACCGCCCCCCTTTCCCCCACCGCCTCCCCCAGAGTCTCCTCCGACACCCCCTCCACCCCCCAGCTACCCAGCTCCACAGCCTCCACAAGAGCCATTGGCAGCCGAGTTCCTTAAAGTCAAAAGCAACTTGCGCCGTGTGGACAACAAATCCCAAAAAAAAGAGACGCTGGTAAGCTCCCGGTTCAGCTGAGGAAAAGCTGTTTGTCGGAAGTGCCATGAGGTTGTGCAAATATTTTCTCTATATGGAGGAAAATCTGACAGAAAAATGAAAGCAACCATATTTATATAAATTAGTGTTTGTGCATTTATCTCAGCAGGGATAGGGTTTCACAGCCTGGCTTATTTATATCGCAAGACCAGCAGAAGATTTCTTTAATGTGACTTCACACAACATCAGCTTCAACATGCTCACTTTTAGTTAAACTTCAGATGTCATTAATTTTGGGAAAGCACCAAAAGTGACATGATGTGACCAAGACTAGAAACAGAAGGAGCGGGATGGGGGGGGGGGGGGGGGGGGGGGGGAATAAACTAGCCATTAGCTGTTATTTTCCCTTGTGCCTAATCAGTGAGCTATAACTCTTATGTAACAATGTGCCTTGTCTTATACCCACAATGATGTTATTGTGTTAGCATTGCTAACAAGGGCAAAGAATATGCTCATTACCGTAGCAGGGCTCTGGCTTGACGCACAAACAATGGTTGATGGGTTTGATCTTAATGCCAGTAATTAATCTGGCCCAAGATCACTCAAAAATGTTGTTGACAAGAAGCAGCCATTAGGACTGGCATAAACATTAGTGTCTGCAACACTGCAGTACATGTGAATTTATTTAATATATGAGTCTCTCTCCAGTTACAAGTTTACTTGACTTTCACAAAACACTCAAACCAAGCATATATATTAAACAAAAAAATCAATTGTTCAGACAGGGGCCGTGTGTATGGTTGTTGTTCGCTGTCATCAAGTCCACAGTTAGTGAAAGTGTCCTTTCGCCGTAGATCATCTCCATGGTGAGTTCTGTGTGTATTTGTATCTAGGAGCATGTGCCGTCAGCCATGTGGAGCTTTTAATTAGTACCCCCACCCGTCCCTCCCTTCTTTGTACCCAGGTGACCGGCCCTGGGCAGCCATCATTAACATTTAACAATGAAAGCACACATAAGATCATTGTGCGCAACATACGTCGGAAAGAAAACAAATTACCTTGAAACAGTGAATGGTGCCATTTCATAATCTAGTAAAGGAACTTCATGTGCAAAAAATTATTTTAAAAGCTTACTAAAAGATATTTTAGGAGGGGGGGGGGGTGCATCTGCAGTCCTTCTGGAAAAATTTGGACTTTGAACTCTCACTTACATGAGATCTTTGCTGCTAATTCTGGGCCCTGAAAGCTAGAAAATTCTCATAATCCTAAAGCCTGGGAGATTTGCATGTGACTGACCACGGTCAGGGAAACACATGGGTGTTGGTGTTTTGCATAAGAGGAAACGGGCAGAGTTGAGGAGTGGTTGGTCTACGGGTTAGTGGTGACATCACTGCCAGCATTGTGGCCGGCCCAATAGGTTATTGATGAGACCTGTAGGTAAATTGAGAGGGCAGGTAAAGTGACAGGCATAGCACTGAGGAGAGAGGAGGTGAAGCTCTGGATCTGGTGACAGCTACCTTCTTTGCTCTGCTGGGTTTTTGTGGATGAGACTCTGTCTGTACTGGAGGAGAGCTATAAGAGAGGACTCTCAGCGCTGAGGTAAGGTGTTAACAGGAAAAAGTGCTGTCACGTAGTGGAAAAAAATGAAGAAAAAAGATGCTACAAATTGTTTCACATATTATCTCCAGGTTCAGGTTGGAGCAGTTTAAGCCGCTGTATGAACGATGAGTGTGTTGCATAAAAAGTCATGCTTGAATTTTAGAGTTGGATTTACTTTACTTTTTAAAAGGTTATTTGAGTAGTTTGCTTTTAACTTTTAAAGGATGTCAAAATATTTTAATACGACCGTGCCTTTTGCAAGGCTACATGCAAATGTGCTAAACATCTTCAACAACAAACAGGTTAAACAACCTTCAGTAGTCAGGCATACTGACCATCTATCTATCTATCTATCTATCTATCTATCTATCTATCTATCTATCTATCTATCTATCTATCTATCTATCTGTGGGTGTGTGCGTGCATGCGTGCGTGCGTGCGTGTGTATAAAACATATGACTTTATGCTGAGAGATAGATCTATATAATGGGAAGAAAGGTTGTCTGTGTGTATGCTTCTCTGTGGCTGATGGGAGCGGGGGGCAGCTATAATGCTTTGTACAATTGCTATTGTTGACCCACCTCCCTGGAGGATGACAAACCATCTGTAGCACTCCCCAGCTCACATTACTCTCCTACTTGATGAGTGCTCAGGGACCATTTCTGTGACAGCAGACATGAGTCAACAAAGTTAAATAGGCTTATAAAAACTCAGAACATGACACCACAGAGGAGGAGAGGTCAGGGGTCAGCTGTCAATTATTGGTTATGTTAAACACTGTGCTCTTGTCTGGATTTTGTGCGAAGCCATGACCTATGCACGCATTACAATGTAAATGACCGCAAGTCTGTTGCCTAGCCCTGGATTTGAAAGGCAAAGTAATTGTATTTTTTTTCCGTCAACGACTCTCGCACGCTTGTAGCTGAAAGCTTTTAAGGTTCATTTTTGACATTAAACATTAAAAATGTGCTGTGTTGTCTTTTACACACATTTTGTAGTGTACACTTTTGAAAATCAATCATTTCAATTTTAAAAAGTTTTCATTGAACATGATTTGAGTTGAGTAAATGCAAATTTGAGGCTTTTTGCATTAGTAAAATCTGTCCACAGAAAGACTGGAAAAGCATGTTAGTTATAATGCAATGTGATCGCATCCATCGCTACTGTCCAGTAACCTGGTAACTCTCATGTATATGCACGCTTTAACCCACACAGTTTCTTTTAACACCAGCTTTGATATCCTGGCTTTACAGCTCCAATTGTTGGATAGATGTCGGAGTGGAAAGTGAGAGCCCATAACTAAAGGTTCAAGTTAGTGACCTCTGACCTTGCTCTTAAAGAACGGTCTCCCTTACGCTGGTGTAAAAGTTGCATTGCATGTGAACCATTATGTCCTATAGCTCCACAAATTTAGCATGAAATATCAATGACTATTGAACCAAACTAAAGCCTTGTTGTGAAGTGTTGTGAGTGAATAAAGCCACTTTGGTCACAAGAGAAGGCTAATCTGGGAATAAAAGATGGTAAATATGTTGTACATAGCATCGCAGAATGAAAGGTTCACTCCCAAAGCATTGACAATGATTATAAGTCACAATAAAATAATTCAATGCAATTCAGCACAACATAAATGATTATACATTTTTGCATCCAATTCCAATAATCAGTCTATCGATAGCAATCATTCATTGACTGGTTTTACATGCACTTCAAACTTTTAAAAAAAGCGTTAATGTACTCCTGTGAAAGTCGGTGGGTTAAACAACATAAATTATATTTCTCCTTTCTCTCTCTTGTTTGAATCTCTTAATCAGTTGACTCTTGGAGAGAGCCACGACAAATTGCGCCGTGTGGATTCAAACAGGAAGTCAAGGAGTTTCAACAAGCAGCCCAGCACTGGGGACTACTACAAAACCCTGGGGAGCGACACGGCCGAGCCTTGTGGGAGCAAAATCATGGCACCCAACGAGGAGGTGAGCCCGAGCTCTGCCGTTTCTGCAAACTATACATGGTTAAAAATGATAATAATATGTCTGCCTCTATATATGTTTGTTGTATTATAGGTTCTTATTTTAATGTATGTACTTGTCTATATGTTTCTGGAAATGTGTGTGAAAAATGCTTTTTTGCCCTGGTATGTTTGCTTTTATTTCTTTATGTGACATACCTTTTTTAACACAAGGCAGCTTAATATTGTGTGCATTATACAAAAATATAAAAATAAATATTACTTTGTTATAATTCAGTTATCTCACTATTTTTGGTGACATTGAAAGTCAGTACATGAGCTGATGTCTGATGGATGTAAGGTTAGTAGTGGGTTGACATAGTGTGCCCTGGTTCTTCCATGAAGGCTCCTTTTCTCCTTTTTCCTTTCTTAACTCCTTATAAGGTCATTCCAGTCTGAGGTTTAGCTTGCTGACGATGGCATTCGGTTACAAAACTGGCTCCACTATTTGCCTAAGCATTGCCACTCAGCATGTTATATAATGTTGCGTCCTCTTGAGCTTTTGTTTGCCACCTGATCCAAATTATCCCCTTATTTCCATTGCCTCTTGAGTCTCCACCCCATTGTGTAAACTGTCCAAGAGGCTACAGTAGATCAAACTCAGTATGATCGCTGACAACAAAGCACTTAGCAAGAAATCACCAACGAAAGGGACACAAAAAGGAGAATCCCACTGAAGCTGAACGTATTTGTTAGATAAGTGGCCAGCTTGTATGTGTTAGGCTGTAATAAAATCCCCCACATGTACATCAGACTGCAATGCAAACATTTTGATAATGCTTTTTTATTGACTTAGGCACTATTTATTAGCCTACTCGGTTACCATTGACATAATGCGCTTGCACAACAGAATTTCCCCAGAAAGGACAAAAGGTTAGTCCAAAATTATGTGCCATTGTAGGTGCCCTGAAAAGTTGATCAAGGAAAATTTCTGTTCGCATTTGCATGTCAATCCCAGTATTAAATATAAACTGTGTGCTTGTTGCCACATACCTTCACAGGCAGCTGAATGAATAGAATCTGGCAGACTCTCACCAACATCCCTAGAGAGGTGTTCTTATAATCTCATGGGTATCAGGGGTGGGGGTGTTTTGGATGACATGGGTTATAATCCTCATTGAGCCAATTAAGGCCTCAGCGGGGCCCCTCCTGGTCTCAGCACAACCCTAGCAGATGGGCTGGCTAATCAGCAGAAGCGGCACGTGCTGCCAAGACCCATCTGGACATGGCCAACCCCCTTCCAGCTCTCTGGGGGGTTTGAAAAGTAAAGGCGGCAACAATGACAAGCACACGTCTGAGGAATAATGGAGCGGTGGAGTCGAGTTAAATGTCATGGTCTATTAATTTGTCTCCACAGGAGGTACGGCACACTTTCAGAGTGTGTCAGACGTATGCACTGGGTGGGGCAGTGACAGATGGCTGTTTTCCCCTCAGACCTTTCCCCCTTGAGATTATGTCATATTAGCTGTTATTAGCAAAAGGCATTGTGTTGTTATGAGTTAATGAAAGACAGGAGGAAGCTGAGGTATGGTGCCACTATACATTTGCGCCTGTCAAGCCTCAGCGCAGGAATCTCAAGCTTTCTCAGATATTATTTTAGATAAATGTCGTGGCATCTTTTTTTCACCAGTGAATTTTTTTTTAATATTTCCAACACTGAAAAAAAACAAACTGTTTTTGTAAGGCGCAAAGAAACTCTCAAGAGTATGCAAAAAAAATATTTAATTTGTGGAGCAAAAATAAGTGTTATTTTAATTCTTTCAGGATAAAGCAGTGTTTCCAGTTAACAACAATGTCGTTTTTAAGACAAAACCTCAGAATGCAGAATGAGTGACATTTTTTTTGCTCTCCCTTTTGCTGGTTCAGGGTTCTGTGTTATTGGAGGAGCCAAATGAAAATCCCGCCCAAAGCTCTGAAAATGGGACTACAGAGGAATCTGTCCCTCAACCACCACCTCCTCCACCACCACCTCTTCCCCCAAGCAATCCAATGCCAACACCCCCGCCACCTCCTCCTCTGCCTCCGGAGACACAAACCCCTCAAAATAATGCCAACGCCACGCCCACCAATCAACGACGCCCATCTTCGTCATCAGGAAGTAAGTCAACCAAACCTGCTTTTTTCCCTAATCTCAATACTTTTCCCCCCATCTTTGTTTCCTGCTATATTAGTCCTAGAAAGCAGAGACTGGTGTATTAATGGCTACAAAGTAATCACCCTGGGTAAAGATGAGTTGAGTCTGACCCTAGCATTCTAAATAAGAGATTATAAATTAATGATGTAGCGCTAGCATTACCCTGAGAACTGGTTTAGTGTTCAGCCATTTCCTTAAGTGCCCTGGATGCACTGGATGATGCAGTCTGACGGTGCACATGCCGCTCGAGTTGCAGGGAAATTTTAACTTTTGTACAAGGCTGTTTTTTAAGTGCTAAAAATGTGGAATTTTAAAATACATAAGTGTTTTAAGATTTGTGATCGGAAAAACAAAATATTTATCTTGTTCTAACGTTTATTAATGCATTTCCTTTTTCTAGAAACTCATTAATATACAAGGAAATTCAGTGAAAGTGAAGTTCCTAAATTTGATTATGACAAATCCAGTTCTTGGAGCTGACATCTGCCATTCTTTGCATACATGTCTACATACATAACTTCCTGCTTATACTATTGGTCAGTATACTACAAAAGCAAACTGGAAACTGAGCAAAAATACCAAAAATCTTTGCTTAAAGAATTTGTTAATGATAGGCAGATATCAGTTTTACCTGATAAAGATATTACATGAAGAGTGACACATACAAAATACTTTTTTCTCTTGTAATTCTAAATACATTGATGTCGCCTGGTTATAAACTGTCACTTTCAATTCAGCATTGCTTTTCTGCTTTATACGTTTCTGTTTACATGTTCTTTATCTCTCCTGTTTGCTCTCCATGCACTTCTCTCTGTTTTGTTTCTTTTGTTTTTTCCCTCTTCTTGCCTGCCACCATGTGCTCTGTCAAGGCGGAGATAACTCTGCCTCACAGGCTGAGGGAGGAGCACTTAGACAGATGAAGAGTAAGTAGAGACTGCGAATCAATTGCATTTAAGCTAAATCACTTCATCCTGTTTAGATACGTTCAGAGTTCACAGTTGTCCTTCCCACTTACATGACATTTTATAACATTTGTCTAAATTCTAGAGCATTTTAACCTGTCCATAGCATTTTATGTAAATAACTTTATATGAGATGTTATTTCAAACCATATGTATCCAATTTATCAAAGCAGCTGTTCTATCACCCTTTGAAAACTGAACTGAAAGAAATTTACTTTTAAGTACAATGTGACCGTAATTGCTGTTAACAAAGGCAATGTTTGAATGATTACCTACATTTTTTTATCTATTTTTACCCAATGCCGCATGGTCAATACAGTGAGGACTAGTATTAGTGCAGAGTGACTGTATTCCAGGTAAAACAACATAAAAAAAAAAAAAGATTTTTACTAAGATTTCAGAATCAGTGAAACGGCAACATAAAACACAGAATAACAGAAAATTCAACATTACAATCTAATTAAGAAACATTTTGTAACAAGTACAGCAGGCGAGGCGTTTTGTTACCTTAAACAAAGCTGTAAGTAAACGCACCATTAAAATATAACCTGGCTATAGCATAAGTGACAATTATACCTTTTTACAGTCTCTTTATGTTATCTGTACGCTTTGTTCAGCAATTATCCAACTGTCCTATCTGTTCATGCTCCTTCTGCCGACCAATGGTAGGAGAGCAATAAAAGACTTAAAGCTAAAGAGTGGTGTGTGCTCGCTAATGGCATGAGTCGCGTGACACTGTTAAACAAGTTGTTTAGTGGTCATAAAATGAAACACCACCAACTCGTTTGAGAGCTTAAGATAAATTTACAGCTCAAACACTCGTTGTCGCCACAGCAGCAGAACAAGTGGCAAATTCCAAATGCTGCTGCAACAATGGCGATGGTTACGAGTCCTTTATTGTCCTGTTGCTCTTCTATTGAGAACAACCGCTTACCTTTTATATTGTACTGCGCACATTTTCATCTAATGATTTGTTCAACAGAATTAACCAGTAGTGATAAACAGGCCATAAAATTAAAAACCTTCTATTAATCTTGGAGCAACAAACCAGGCGGCTGAATGAAGAGGTTTGTGTCCCTGTGGTTTTCTGTTTGTAAGGGTGCAAAGGATCCTGCTTTTTATATCATAGGTCATAGCTGACCTTAACAGCAACACGCCATAGGAACATGTCACACTGTTTGCCCACTGTGTGAGTCTCTTCATCAAACCTCCACCCTCTCTCCACCCACATCCCAGGCTAAATACAATCGTACTAGCAAAGACTCAAAAACACACATTTTAATCTCTTTTCAAAAAGTTGCAAGCACACCAACTTAGAATGTGTCTTTTTTTTTGAAAGATACAGCTGTTTAATGTTGTTTAGCTGTTTTTAAGTTTGAAAAAGCATTTAATCATGCTTATGTGCAACTGATCTAGTTACATTTTAGCCCAGGATATTTTAGATTTGTACCTCTCGTGCGATGTACTGAGCTTTTTAAAATGAATTTAAATAGCTGTCAAAGGTGTTTCAGCTCTTTCTTTTTTATCCTGAAGCTTTACACAGGCCACAGTTTCAATCAAGCACACATTGTAAAAAGGCTTAGTGGTGTCACACACAGGCAAATCTCTCTCTCTCTTTCGCTCTTTCGCTCTCTCTCTCTTTCTCTCTATCTCTCTTTCTCTCTCTATGTGATGCAGAAAATATGAGGGACAGCTGTATGTGTCTCGAAACAGTTTATCAGGTCGAGCGAACTGAATCTTGGTCTGGCTGTGGGCACTGAGAAGCCGGGGATTGAAACACGGTGTGCGTGTGTGCGTTTGTGTGTGTTAATTCCTAGCTGGCTTGCCAATGGCTGGCTGTCACTTCCAGTTACGGGTGATTCCTTTAGATTTCCCCCAACTGTGATGATAGGTCTTTAATGGAAAGCTGTTCTCTCCTCCCCACGAGAGAGACAGAGAGAGCAGGGAGAGTGAGGTGGGGTGGCACGCTAGCGAGTCTTTGTGTCCGGCCGGAGCATTGCGGTTGTCTCAACAGGGAGCACTTTTTCAGTAGGACTCTTTTTTGTTTTGTTTTTTTCCATTCTGCACATAGAGGATGAGTAAACAATGAAGGATTGAGGATATTTATTTTCCTAGAAAAAAACATTCGCAAAAACAGGTGAGGTGTCCTTTTGTGCGTTTGCTTCAAAATATTCTACATTTAAATCCTGGTAAAAAGATATGCGTAACTGTTTGTTGTGCACTACAGCATCATCTTTGAGCTTTTTCCATTTACACTTTAAATGTTTTCTTGCTTAAGAACTCAAACGACAGCTGCAGTGGTGCTTGCATGCAGTACTTTATGGTTTTCTTTATGGTTAGTATAATCATTTTGAAAAGCTGATCTATATGTATAATTGCATAAATTAGCAGCATATTTTGACATTGCCTGATTGGCATAGGACCAATTTTATTTTTCCTTTAAAAGTGAAAATGAAGTTAATTTTCAATTGCATTGAAACAGAGTTTGAAGTTGAAGTGTAGTTAAATTTGTTGAAGGATTCATTCAGTAGATTATTGTAAACGGGAACTGAATGTATATCTTTTTAGGGTGTTTAACAGCAGCTGAGCTGTAACGATAATGGTCAGATGACAATGAAAGAGAATGTGTGTCTCTGTTCTTTGAGTTCACTGTAATGAAAGTATATTTAATTGCTCATCCTCATTTAATCCTGGCTCACTCCAGCTGTTGGCCGATTTAACAGTTGCCCAACGATATTTATGTCTCCAGCAAACATTCGACCCCAGCAGGAATAAAGGCAGATGCCAACCAGAGTAATCAAATCTAAAAAGAAACGTATCTAGCTTATCCATGAGTGAGGTTTAGAATACCATTATGACCTCCCATCATTGTCCAACATGCTCCAGGTCAGCATTGTTACCTTGCTGATTGGATGAAATATTTAACAGTGAAATGCCACTCAAGCCCTTCTTCTCCTCATCAGTCTATCTCTCTCAGTCTGTCTGTATCCATCTCTCTCTGCTCAATCTTTCTACCTGGTTTCACTTGCCTGCTCCGTCCTTTTGTCCGCAGGCGCAAAATCTTTCAACATGATGTCCCCCACCGGCGACAACTCGGAGCTGCTGGCAGAGATCAAGGCAGGGAAGAGCCTCAAGCCCACACCTCACAGTAAAGGCTACACCACTGTGTTTTCCAACAGCGGGCCCACAGGAAACAATGTAGGTCACTTAGCTTCCTTAGCTACAGACAGTGACTCATGCAGAAGGGATCGTTCTGAAAGTTAACTCACAGTTTTTACAATCAACTGTGGATTTGATGTCACGCTCTCTATTTTAAATGAACTATATGTGAATCTAACCACATTCTGGCCTGATTTGTGAAAGTCAAAATCTCACTCTCTTTTAGCCACGTGTTAAAATTTATGTGACTCCTGTTTGTTTGTTTTTTTCCATCTGTGCCTTTATTTCTCTTCAGGAAAACTCTACATCTCCAGAGAGTCGATCATCTAGCCCACCAGCCAAACCGCCATCCCCTCCGCCAACCAGCACACCAGTGACCTCACAACCCACCAATCCGAGCCCCAGCCCCAGTCCCAGTCCCAGTCCCAGCCCCAGTCCCAGCCCCAGCCCCAGCCCCGCTGGCTCCGGATCTGGCAGGACCGTGTCAACATCTGGGAGCAACGAGCAGCTGTCCTCCAACTCTGTGATCAATGGGAACAGTGGTGGAGGCACAGCAAAAGCGGATTCAGGGAGGAAGACGAGCCTCACAGATGTTGAGGCTCTAGTGCCTACTCACGATGAACAAGGGAAAGCCATCCCTGAATGGAAAAGGCAGGTGATGGTGCGCAAGCTTCAGGTCAAGATGCAAGAGGAAGAAGAGCACAAACGCAAGGTAGGCATAATGGCTGAGTGTCATTAGCTATCCCATTTGTGGGCCTATAAATTTAACAGTGTACAGTAAAAGTGACTAGAAGTGACTTCAGATTCAGATCATGAGCAAAGCAAAGGGGATAGCTGTTGCTTGGATTTGAGCGTGGAAGTTTGTGATTTTGAACCACAGACAGTATAAAAGATGGACGTAGCTACTGTTACATCACCCACTGCTTCTGCAGTCTTGTTTTGAAACCTCAAGATGAGCGTTTTCTCCATCACCGTCTTGATTTTGGGAATAAAAAGGATGTGATGAGGAGTTTTGACTGTGAAACCACATACTCACTGGCAACCACAAGACATTTTCACAGATAATCTGCCATTTTGAAACATGGTATGAACAAGATTTGCAAAAATAGACTTTTTAGCAGGTTTAAAGCACTTCCTAGCCAGAAACTACATCCATGTTTTATACTGTCTATGCTTTGAACACTGGCATTGTGCGAAGGCATGTTTAATTTAGTTCCATTTTTGCATGAGATCATTCTTGCTCTTTGTGTTAGCTTTTCTTAGAAGTCGCTAGTTTAAAGCTAAGCATTCAGTGGGGTCATATTTTTCTCAAGGACTACAGCCAGCATACACTGATGCACAGTCATAGCACTATATTATGACTATTTAGACAAGATGTTTGTACCGGAACAATCTGAACACTTGCTAATCCTGTGTAATACAAGAAGGACCCTAGTAGTATGTAACATGCTTGATTAAATTTGACTGATTAATAATTTACTGCTATCTAAGGAATTGTAATGTTGCACCACTAAACAACAAGCTTAAACACACTGCTCACGTGCAGTGTTTTAATTGTTTAGTTCCATTTTTTTCATAAAAACATTAAACTGGTAACACATAAGCTAATAACACATGAAAACATGTTCACGTCCACAAAATGATCATCTCCTTGTTCTCACATTTTTCAATTATTTATCCACTTCTTTTGCATTTCTTCACATGTTTCTTGTTCGTATTTGTACTTCTTGCCAATAGCAGACCTTTTTGGAGTGCACTGAATTGAATACTTGGCTACAACAACCATCACAGAATTTGGCACACTTGACTAATGGGTTCACAGTGTGGGCTGGTGTTTGATGGTGGAGTTTTGCTGTTCCAAGTTCTTACATGCTGATTCAGTGGTGTGATGCCGAGTCCATTCACACTACAAGTCAACCATTATTGATACCAACAGTAACACAAATAGCATATTAACAATACTGAAAACTTGTGTCCATTGAGGATTTTTTTTTTAAATTTAAATCATCTCTATCTAATCATTGTAGCAGTCTTTTTTTTAATTTCCCCAACATCTTTTTTGGGGGGGGAGAAGCTGGCAGGGTGCGAGCAGATCATGATCTCATAAAGAGTAACGCCAATGGTTTGCAGTGTCAGTGTCCTTGTAGTAGAAGTGTTGTGTAGATGCATAAAAAAAATATCAGACAAAAGTAAACACTGGCTCATAAAAACAGAATAGAGCCTTTTAAGAGGCATTACGCAAATGTTGTGAAACATCTGCAGTGTTAAGTGCCTAAAATACAAATACTAACATGTTGTAACTCTTGCATGCCAGTATTGGTCTAGCTAACATATAATTTCGCATATAACTCAACAAAGTAGTCACTGTTCTTTGACTCAAAATTCCATTGGAAAGCTTTGTGCTTGTAATCAGGCAGTGCCATTGCACCACTAAATCCATGTAAATCCTGTGTGTTAGGATGGATTTGCACTGAAGCGTGTGTTCGTACCAGGAAATTCAAGCTGAAGGAATCCCTCCCTCCTTCCTCCTTTTTTTTTCCTTGTCCTATTGGTCTCCTTTGACCTCTGATTTAGTTTGCATCAACTGGGCAGTACCAGCCTCTGGAATGGCACTACTCCCACGCCCACAATGCCATTTTGGGCCCATTTGGTGAACTGATGACTGAGGCCGACCTGAACCGAATTGAGAAGCAAATTGAGAACCTACAGGTTATGCATAAGGTATCAGAAGTCGAGAAGGAACTGAGTGAATTGGAGCAGGAGCTTCACCAGCTTCTACCAGTTTCTGCTGCTCTCAATCAGGGGCACTTCTCAGTCAATCCAAAGCAGGTGCATGGCAAAGCTGAAGATCTTCCAGCCTGGTGCAGCAAGATTTCTACCCTCCTAAAGAGTATGGCTATCCTTCTTGCCACTCTGGGAGGCAAAGAGATAGACATCTTGGATCTTATATGTCCTGGATATTCCCAAGAAGACACAAGAAATGTGAGCACAGGTCAGTCAGTGGGATCAGCTGGAATTATGGGACGCTCTCAATCCTTTTCAACAAGAGAGGATGTAGAAAAGGAAATAAAGCAGTGTGGCGTTTCAGTGAAGAACCTAAAGGCTAATTATGAAGTTCAGAATCAGCCGCAGTCTGCAGATAACCAAGCAAATAGGGTTTACAAACGCAAGAGGTCACTCCCTGTGGTAAGTGAGTCTAGTTATCATCCAGAGACAGTCTGTGAGGATGAGGTCCCTTGTTCCTCTGCTTCCATACTGGAATCCAATACCAATGGTGGTTTAACTTCAGTGGAGGAATCAGTCTTACCACTTGTTGAAGAACCAGCTATCACCGCATCTCATGCTCCTAAGACATATATGTCTTCTGAGGCAATGGCACCAACTAATATTGAACAGTTCAGCCAGGTTCTTTCTGCAGACCCTGTTTTAAATAATGATCAACTAACAAGAAGCTTGGAGGTGCAGACAGATCTAAGCTATGTCCAGGAATGTATTGAAATGAGGAAAGAGAGAATTGTCTTCCTGTTCCTTGAACATTGGCGGAAGTATACAGTCTCTGAGTCTTATCAGACTAGATATACTGGCAGGAGGCGAAATCATTTAGATGTGGACTGGGAGGACTACAGCCAATT
Source organism: Mchenga conophoros (assembly GCF_057382185.1). Taxonomy (NCBI): domain Eukaryota; kingdom Metazoa; phylum Chordata; class Actinopteri; order Cichliformes; family Cichlidae; genus Mchenga; species Mchenga conophoros. Next base: position 7,196,842 of record NC_140545.1, read on the forward strand.
TAGTGCACAGATTGGTGGAGAGATGCACAGTGAAGACGATAAACTCCTCCTATTTATGAAATCAAAGCAGGTAGTAGGGAATCTGATTGGCCACTGGAGGGCAATCATGAGTCAAGTGCCCACACGCCAGATCCGCCGGCTGAGTCGTGCTCAGATGATCTATTGGCCACAGCATTTCCTGCCGCACATCAACGGGTTAACTGTGAGCTATGAAAGCCTAACTCTTGACCTTTTCATGCTTGGCTATTTCCAGCTATTGGAAATGAACATGTCTCGAAGTGAGCGGAAATTCCGACACCTTTTATGCTATGAGATGTTTGACCGTCTTGGCAGCCACAAATGGGAGGTCATAAGGCAGTTTCACAAGGAGGTCATGGAGGAAATTGAGTGCGAGAAGCGAGATTGGGCGGATGGTTTTGAGGACATAAAAGTCAAGTACTTTGGAGACTCGGGTGAGGGAGGAGGCATGCTGACAGCATCGCTACATTCCATGTCTCCTGACATGTCCATAATGTCAATGCAGGAAACACTCCCTCCCCCACCATCCCACCCACCACCTCCTGAACTCCCACTTTCGAATGCACACTCTGCACCACCTGCACCATCACAACAACCCTCCTTACCAGTCTCACATTCGGGGGTTTCTGAAGGTTCGTCACCTGCTGTGGCTCACGATGGTCAGTGTGTGGAGCAGGGACCCCCCAAGGACTCAGTGGAGGACAGTGTTCAGGGGAATGTCAGTTTAAATAAGCCTGCAATTTCTAATGGGAAAGGTTCAGAGCCGGACCACATGCAGGACTTGGCAAGCGTGCAACATGTTGAAGCAACAGCTAAAGTTGAGACACTTCCAGACACAGCAACACCATGTCCAGTGAAAGATGCCCAACCTGTTACTGTTAAAGTCAAAGAAGAACCCCACGTTGATAAACCTCCACCCAAAGAAGAACCCAATGAAGATTCAATTAAAGTCATCTATGAGCTTAAAGAGTTCAGCAATGAGGAAATCATCAAATACATTGACCGAAGCTTTGCTTTTTGGAAAGAAAAGGAAGCTGAACTTTTTGATATCTAATAGCTATGTAGGCTAAGGTTGTGCTGAAGGTTCACTGCTAAGATCAATTGTGGAAAACTAGCACGCACAGTGCAACATGCTGACAAGAGAACCTAATCTGCTTTGTTAATGTTTAGGTCATGTCACGTAATGGACTTAACTGCAGCAAAGAGCATCCATGCTGCTGTGCTAACATTACCGCTTCTGTATGTTTAAGTGGAGGAAAGTATGCATTGTATTACAAAAGATGCACATATTGTGTGAAACCAAGAGCTTTTCAGACGAAGTATGATTGATTGCCACAAAACACAAAGGAAAAAAAAGTTTAAAAGGAAAAGATTTGCCATAAAAATCAATGCTGTTTGTTTCTTTGGGTCATCTTTGTAATGGGGATGATTAGTAAAACTCTGCATAGTTGTTTTACACTGAATATTTCAGACTGCGTTTATGTGAGGGTTTTATCCCATCTCATTTTCATACAGTAGGTGATTAATTGGCACTGGTATTAGTAATGTGCATAAGAAGATGTGGCTCACTTTTAAGTGACAGACTCAGGTCTATAGATAACATCCATATATTCCACCGACTTTAAAAAATGACATGGAATTGCACACAGTTTTTGCTACATACAAGTTACATTTCCATTTATCTTTCTTTCTATGCACATGATCAAACGTGTCCCTTTTTCTCCTCTTTGTCACATTTTTAGCCAGTGAACTCACACAAAAACAGCAAGTGACAGCGAGTGAGCAGCATCTGGCCTCTGTTCTACCTTCATTCTTGATAATTAGTGAAGGGGAAAATGGCCTTACTGTCTAAATGGTTCCTTTTTGCTTGAACTGAAAGAGAAAGTAGCTCAGTCTTTAGTGGGTTTGAAGTTTAGAACTACTTAGTGGTTCACAAATGTCTTTGTTTAAATTCAAGTGGATTATTTACTTATAAGGTGTGCCTTTTAATAAACATTACAGAATTGGTGAAATATGGTGAAAATGGTTCAAAAGTTACAATTATTTTCTCTGAGCATATTTAAAAGTATTCACCAGTCAAAACTTTAACTTAAATAAAACATCACATTAAAATGTTACAACTGCTTTATGGTGTTTATTCCATTGTTTGCTTGTGTTATTATATAAGTATATTTCAAATATTGGCTCAGAGTTTCCATAATTGATTTCATGTTCTTCTATTTATTGGTTTCTAGGTTGGTGTTATAAGTAAATAAAACTGTCATTTTTGGGGATTAGCAGATTTAAGCAGCAATTAACCATTTGGAGTTTTTGCACTGATGCACCTGTGTGGCAAAAAGGCCAAAACAATAGATTACCTAAGATATTGTTTCCATCCTTTTGAGAACTTACATAACGACACTGATTTACCAATGAAAGAGCAACTGTCAAACACACACTCTTCAATGTGTAATCCTCAAGTGCAGTGCTTGTCGATGCAATAAACCGCACACTGCACACTATTCTCATAGTGTCTGTTCTATTGCATCAAGATTACCTTGGAATAACCCTCTTAACACCCCCTGCTGTCCTTCTATCTGTGGCTTACAGGAGCCATAAGGAGGTTACAGTGAATCTTTATCAACTTGCAGGTCGCACGAGAAGGCAGTCAGCTGGTAAACCTAAAGCCACTTTCTATCAAACTTTTTCCCCTTTGCACAATATTTCAGGCAGAGTTGGAGCACGTACACAATGCAGTAAAGAGTGATGTTAGTAACAACACTGCCTTAACAGATGGGCAAAACTATAATAGACTATGATGTAATCTGCTGAGCTTGCACAATGCGCTCTTGCATATATGGAACTGGAGGTCAAGTTGCTGTAGTAATTACAGTATCAACAGAATTAGTCTTGACTGAACTACAGTTTATTTGTTTATTTTTCTTTCATTAGACAAAAAATAATGCTAGATTCAATAAAATTACCTAAAACTATTATTGATTATTGAAATAGCTGCTAGCACAGCAAAGTCTAGGCAATAACTTCATCTTAATAATACAATGTCATTTTCACACTTCCAAATTTATAAATCTAATAGCCTACAATTGTTATAATCCCAAACAGTATGCAGGCACAGCAAAGGGTTGTGTGTTCTGACCCTTGTGGATGTCCACTGACACTACAAATATGGCCCACAAAACCAAAAAACTTTATTAAGCCCATCAAGAGAGCTGCTTAATTCGTATTTTGCAGCTTTTTCTTTTTTAATTGGTTGGCTTAACTGTCACTCTTACTTAACTGCCAGTTGACTTGATCACACTTAGTTTAAACCTTTAATAGCTACTATCAGCTACTTTTTGGTGAAGAGTTTTGGTGGGGGGGCGGTGTAAATTTGTTTATTTTGGTTTGTTTTCTCCATGTTTTTTTCTTTTTCTTTTTTTTTTTTTTTTTTTTTGAGGCAAAATTCCCAGGGGACTCATTAAATATTAATTCCATAGATAATCTTACCTGGATTCACACTGGCTAGGGCAAGTGAAATCCTTCAGTAAAATGAATGCAGAAGGGTAATGTGTCTAGTTGGGCGAAGATGAGAAATCCAAGATGGCTGCCTTCTTTCTCTCCCGCTCCACCTCCAGTTACAGCCTGAAAGGGAAAAAAGGGATCCAGTTACCATATGTGTACACAGAGAATATCCTGTAAAACACTGTCCTTTTCAAAGGCTTTGTTTCATTTTAAACAAACAGCAGAAGCAGACATTTTGTGAGATCTGTTTGTTTTGGTGAATTCATACATTAGTTTCAACTATATTGGGTTACCATTGTTTAGGTTCTTAAGTCTTACATAAAGGCCATTTGTTTAAAACTGACATTTGAGAATCTGCACAAACAAACAGACTGGACTAACATTTCATTACAGTTGTTCTTTATGCAGGTGCTTGCCTGCTTTAGTGATGATTTATGCAGTGCTACCGACATAAATCATCTCAATATCACCTTTAATTTAATATAATAGACTCAATAGTAATTTCCAAATATTTCAAATGTTAACACATCTATTATTATATCCAGGTGTATTATAACCAGATATTTTAAAAATGATCTCATGGGGCACATCTGTTCATGACTGTGTGCTAACCTAAAGGTGAAGACTGAGATTACTACTTTTTTAAAGAAGAAGGTTGCACACAAGATGATGCAAGTGAAGTCTGTAGCAGAGTTAGCTACTTAACTGACTGAAGAACTTGCTCACATTTACCAAATACATGTAGTAGACATTTTGCACTCGCGATTTCTCTTAAACTTGACACAAGTCTCCTCACAACAGAAGATACTTTAAAAGTACAAATTCATTGCTGACTGCTGTGGGCCCCTATCTCTGTCTCTCCCCGGACCCCTCTGTCCCCTTACAGGCTGAGGAGGAGGCGGCACGCTTGGCGTCAATGCCAGCCTGGAGGAGAGACATGATGAAGAAGAAAATGGATGAAGAGAGGTGAGTAGCCAGTGTTACTCAGCACATCTCATTTTTGGTGGCAGGTTAGTAGTGCTTAACCCAAATGGATGACATAAAGGCGCTCTGGGCTGGAATAAGTTGGCAGAAAACACTTAGTGGCTGTGATGCCACCAAAACATCCAACCAGTTGGGGGGTTTTGTTACTAGAGAGTTTTTTTTTCACAGGAAAGCACTTTAAATTCTTGCCATTGCAGGCCTTCTTTATTAATTTACTGTTTATTTGCATTTCAAGAAGCTCTTCTGCTCTTCTGCAAATATTCAGAAATACCCAGCTTACTAAATGTATTTTTTGTGTTTGCATTGGGAAAATGTTGGACCTAATCAAAACTGCAGGTGCGTCATATGCTCATATGCACTAAAAGTAAAAGGCTAGTTTTGTATCTGTTTTTAAATCCATAAATCAGAGCCTGGAAGAAGTAAAAGAGTCGAGAACTTTACATGAAAGGTTTCATTCATTTTTTTCCTCCAGTGGAAGCAAAAATATATTGACTAATTCAGCTTTACCTCAAGATTTGTGCGATCTTTAGCCTTCTTTGTGACATTTATTGTTGAACAATTTGAACTTGATGTTTAGAGTATAAAGTGTACTTCCTATTTTGTCACTTGCACGTGTTAAAATTATCATTTAATTGCTTTAACTTGTGAATTAACTGCTGTTGCTGTTTAAGATATTTAAACCTTGTCTTCTTGTGCTCACCATCTCCTGATGTGACAGGGAACAGAAAAGGTAAGAAAATTTTATTCATTCTGCTTTATACAACACGTAACACAAAATGTGTTGAATGAGAAATTTGTTAGGTGCTGTGAGTCTGAGATCAATGGATTAAAAACTTCTTTAATTACGTTTAAAAAGAGCAAAGAAAAAAAATTTAATATACAGAAAATACAGTACTATTCTTTTAACAGTAAATACTGCCCAAAAAGTGAGATGCCTTGGTGGTGGTTTGTGCTTCTGAGTGCTTCGTGTCTTGAGATGTGGTCATTTGCATATGTTAGAAGTAACAACTATAAACTGAAGATTTACTGTACAACTCTAACTACTGTGAATTATCCTTTATGGGTGCACGTAGAAAAGAAGAGGAGCAGGCCAAAAAGGTGAAGGAGATCGAGGAGAAGACGGAGTTGGAGCGAATACGAAACCTAGGCTATGACGAGACCAAACTGGCGCCCTGGCAGCGGCAGCTCATTTTGAAGAAAGGGGATATACCCAAATAGTAAACAGGATCATCTCCCCATCCTCTGCCCTGCAGCGCTCCCCACCCCAACTTATACCAATGCCTCCCCCTCCCTGATCCTGCATCCCACACTGCACAGGTCCACAGGGGAAAAGCTGGTCTTCCTTTAAACTGTGTGTTACTCTTTGGCCTCCAGACACACAGGGCCATGCTGTGGCTGCTGCTGTCCACACGGGCTCTGAGGCTCAGCTTGGGATGACCCTGCACCTGTTTTATTGACACAAAATCTTGTTTTTTTTCTTCATTTTTTTAACATTAACAACAGTTCTGAGATGCACTGATTCTTGTGACCCGATAAATGTATGTGTCCTGAACTTAGCATCTATCCGCTTTCCTGCAAATCACTAGACTAGACAAAAGTTAGAACATTTAACAGACTTATAATAGAAAGAGACTACTTTTAAGCCTATATGCCAGACTCACTCACCTTTATGTAATGAATGGGGAAAAAATACTCATGAAGCAGCTAATGCATTCTATATGTAGATAGTGTTACATCTCCATCATGGCTTAGTCATGACATTTTTGTACCAGTCTCATAGAAGCGTTTTACTGCCACGGTTGCAATTCTTTTCAATTTTTTAAAGCAAAATCTCTGCTCAAACGTATCAGCGTCTCGTAGTTAAGCTTGTCGTGCTTTCTCAGCGGATTTCAAAAGATGATAAAATATCCTATTTTTCAAAAAGAAAATGCAAAATGATATAGATTGATTTTCACTGGAAAAGGATAAAAGGATCCAAATGAGATTTTTCAGTGTGTGACCTAAACTTTAAACTTTAAGCTGTTCTGAGCACGAATGTTACATGTTGTGTGCATGTGTTGCATAAAGCGTATCAAGTTGTGTTGTTTTGTTAAGCATACTTGACCCAGGGGTTCCTGGATATTCTCAAAGGAAGAAAAGAAAAGACACAGAAAGTCTTACTAGGCATCCTCTATGTGAGCATAGCCTTTAAAAGAAATGCACATCGGCAACTTACAGCAGTCGTCATCTTCACACTAAATATTTCAAAAGTTCGAGAAAAGACAACATTTTGTCCTGTGTCATGTTCCGGTCTTTGTCCCACTAACCTGGACTCTAAATCTTTGATGAGCAGATCTGCTTACACACATAGTCACGATACAAATTTTGTGAAACGACAGTTTCAGTAGTCGACACCAGTGACTACAAAAAAGCTGATTTTTCTTTTTCAAGTATTCTTAATGATTCGCACATCTGTTGGGCACAGTTTGGCCAACAAATAGAAATTTGGAAAAGCTGTGTTGAATACTTTCGGCAGAACTGAGGAGACATACATACTGCAAGTTTTACCAGTTCACGCATTTGCACAGTGGAATTTAAGTGAGAGTAAAGCTCTTAAATGAAATTAAATCATGCTGTGTTTGTCCGGTGGTTAAAAACATGATGTTTCATTTTTGTTGGATGGACATTTTTACAAGTATGCACACGATGTCACATGAATATCATGGGACTGTTTGATCACTTGGATATATTCTAATTCACTTTCATCGGATGCCATATGATATTGAAATTGAGGATGGTGTAAATGTCATTGCCATTTGATTTTCTTTATATATAAACTGTGTACATAGTGACCCTCAGCATTTTGTCACCTCATTGTTTCCACATTGCATTATAATACATGTCTCAGCCTTGCTTGAATAGAATATTGGTTAATGTGTAATCATATTTTCAGACTGTTAAAGTTGAAGAAATTAAATCTTAAATTACCAAAAAAAGAGAAAATGTGTGCTTCGTTTTTTGTGTTACTTTCCAAAAAATATAATACTTGTGCAACACTAATTAATTCCCATACAAACTTGTCATGTATACTTTTTTTGAAGAAGCTTAAAATCTTATATGGACGGGAACACACTGGCTCTACACAAAAAATGAATTGTCCTCTAAGCCTAAAAACTGGTTGTCCCACTGCTGGCTGCAAGAACTGCAATCAAGCATTTGTGATAACTGTTGGTGAAGCTTTTGGATTGTTTTGTTTAAGCCACATTGGAGACTTGTTGAGCATTCAATCCAATTTAAGTTCTGACTTCGAATGGGCCACTTTATTTTGGGTTTTTTGAGCCATTCAGAGGTGGACTTGCTGGTGTGTTTCAGATTGTTGTCCCTTTGCATATGCTTGAGCTACGGGGCGTGAACTGACAGCCAGGCATTCTCCTTCAGGATTTTCAGGTAGAGCGCAGAACTCTCTCATGGATGCCATTTTTGCCCAGTCTCTTTTTTTATTGCTGAATTGTGAACTCTAACTCTAACTAACTGAGACATTGAGCCCTGCAGTTCTTTAGATGTTCCTGTGGGTTCTTTGGTGACCTCCTGGATGAGTCTTCAGTGTGCACTGTTTCAGGTTTCTCATAATGGCTCTCACTGTAGAGTACCAAAACCAAAACTTCACTTTATCTGTAAGGTTCTATTTAAGTGATTTTTTTTTTTAAATTAAACACATCTGGTAGCAATCAGGCCTCAGTGTGTCTAGTAAAATTCAACTCAGTTTGATTCATCATGATTATACATGATGATTTAACAAAGGAGACAATTACTTTTTCACATAGGACCAGGTAGGTTTAAATAGATTTTTTTCTTCAGTAAATGAAATCATCAATAATCATTTGAATCATATTAAATGTGTTTGTGTTGGGGTTTTTTCCTCACAGCACTGTATTTTACAGCACAGCACTTTACTCAATTTGAGTGTTTAGTGTTTCTTTACTTCCAGACTCATTCACCCACCAGGCTTGAAGTAATTCATGCAAGCACTTCTTTTAACCTACCCTAACACTCCAGTGGGTGCAATCCTGGAAATTCAGGATTCAGTATCTTGCTCAAGGATACTTTGACATAAAGGGTGAAGGAGCCAGGGATCAAACCACTGGCCTTCAGATTATGCTCTACTTTCTGAGCAACATGAGTCTGAGGCTGGCTCAGCTTTAGTGACTTGTGGAGATATTTGCTGGTGATATTTTTAATCTACAAGGAAAATGAAATGGAAATTGCAAGTTCAAACACGGCTTAAACAAGAGTTGTTTTTTTGATGATTTTAAAATGATTTGTACATAAAACAGATTACCGCACAAAAATGACTGAAATATAATAATAATCATTTAAAAAAAAACAAATGTATTACTTATTAATGACTCATTTGTGGTTAAGTTTGTGAAAATCTGGATTTATGCTTGATGAACACAGTGTCATGCCTCTTATTGGTCACTAGAGGGGAACAACGAGCTACGTAGCTATGTGTTACCAATCAGGTATACAAAAATCAGAAAAAAATTTTTTGTCATTACAAGTTTACGCAAAAGGGAACACTTTGTCTTTATGTATGCGCAAACGGATTTCAGCTACTCAAATGTCAAAATTCTACTTGATGCTCTATAATAATGTATATATATAGCCTATATATATTTATTTTTATTTTTTTTTTCAAAGTCAAGGTTTGTATGACCGAGACGAGACTGGTAAATAGGATAATCCAGCATCACAGGGGCAGGTGTTAAATATGAATGGCTAAATATAAGGCTGCTTATCCGTGAGAAGCTGTCTCGCGAGCTGTGTCCTGCTTTCATCGAAACGGTCGCTTATTAATGATTGATTGACGCTCACCTGTAGTGACGTAAAGGGTTCGCTTTAATGGGCGCCTGCAAACACAGGAGGAAGTGGGCGAGTAAAGACGGAGAATGTGACAGAAAGCGGCGGAGGAGTACAGCTGCAGCTCAATAAAAGCTGCACTCTTTCTGCGCGTCGGACAGCAGCTCCGGAAGCACCGGCGGACTGACCCGTGCTGTCAGCGAGTAAACGAGGCTGCTGTCAGAAGCTCTGCTCACTCAGGTAGGGCAGTTTGTTGGACCTCTCTCGGTGTTGCTTGCATTGCGTGTCATCTCGCTGTTTTGAACTGTGGGAATGCGAGGCAGACATTTTTTCCCTCTCCCACCCTAATCCGTCTTACAGGCGGCGAAGTTATTGGAAATCAATTTGCGAGTAAGGCGAAATGCACGGAAAAAAAACCCCCAAAACACTTAAAGTGGATTTACAGCAGCGGGATTTTATATTTGAAACCCACATGCAAAGCTGATTTCTCACTGGCTGGTAGGAATGCCACTTAAAGACTTTCGCCAGGCTTATTTATAATAGAGATGTGTTTATAAGAAGTACGCATGTATTAAAACGGGCTTATGGGTCTGCGCTGGACTGTTCACAGAACAGGACAGGAGTAGCCAGCTTATTAAAAAGTTTCTTTTCTTGTGGTTACTGCAGCGTACAGATTTACAGTCCAGCGTAGGAGTAAGTGGTGACTCATGGGTTAAGTCCCTTCATATGAGTTTGAAGGGTATCAAAACTCTGAGTGCTTGTGTGAGAGCGGAACTGGATCACAAGGTGGGTCACTGGAGATTATTTAGGGCCAGACTGTTGCCTTGTTTCTGTTTAAGGTCCTGCTTTATACATTATAACTCCTTTCAATTCTGTACTTTGTCCATTGTTGTAGTTGCTGAAGAGCCCAGACCAGCCAATATTAGGACAGGAGGACGCCATGTCTCAGAGCCAGTCAGAGGACTGCCAGGTCCCTCAGATCGTGGAAAATCAGTTCGCCACAGAACTCCATATATACGAGTCGGGTGATGAGTGCCCTTCGCCAGGCTCTGCAACACCCGAGCCTGAAGCATCCACACCCAAGGAGCAAGCGGAGGATGTGGATGATGATAAAGTGGACAGGCTTGCGGTGCCTCAGCAGGTGGTTCTGAGCACAACAAGTCCTGCTGCGCTGAAGGTTGGCAAGGAGCAAATGATCCCCAAGAAGTTAGCAGTGTCCAGCCGGCCTAAAAACCGACACCACACCACCGTGGTGACATTCCCAGTAGGACTGGAGAACTCCAGCAGTGCGAACCAAAGCCGTCGCTCGGATGTGTCCTGGGACGATTACGACAGTGATGGAGAAGGTTTTGGTATTAGGAGGAACCGCAGGAACCAGTCATACAGAGCGGCAATAATTAGCTTGAATTTTGAAACCTTGGCGACAGAACAAGCAACTGCAACCGAACTGAAACCTGTTAGAGAGGGCAGAGCACCCAGTCCTGCCCCAATTCGCACCCATGGACGTAAGGTACATAAGTTGAGGCCAGGGGGTCTAAGGATAGTGCTCTACTCTGCCCATCTGCCACAAATATATTGCAAATTAGATGAGAACTTGTATGCATGTCACAGTTTGATATTAGCTTATGAATTGGTTAGAAAAACAGGCATCCGAGCTAGTCCTTCTAATTAATCATACTTTAACTTATCCAATTACTTGGAGCATGTGCAGCATCATTTTCTTTGTGTAGTTGTGACCTTTAAACACATACACTTCGACTGGGTCTGTCAAGCTCTTTCAGTCTGGTGTAGCTACCAAAGTTCTTAAATGAGCAGAGCTGATGCAGTCTTGTCCTTTTAATAGGTGACAGGGGGAATACCCAATAGTGTCAGCAACATTCAACTTTAGTAATAAAGATGATGGCGTTTTTCCACAATCGACTAGACTAGTGTTCAGGAAGTTTGTTAAAGGCAGAATGAGGAAAGAAAGGAAAAAATATCAGCATCAGTGACACACATTTATTCCACAGTAACTTCAGGCTGCACTGCTGTTTTGTCTCTAGGGAACCCTGGGGAGAAAGAGGAACCAGAGACAACGTGGATCATTCAAAGATGGTATGTCCACCCGTGCGCCGCGTTGTCTGCGTCTCTTAATTGGGTTAAAGGGCTACAAATACTCAGAAAATACCAATTACATTTGACATTTTGAAACTAGATTGCAAATTAATCGTATGCTCAGTCATGAAAACCTCATGCAGAGAAAGCTATAATTTCCATGCCATAGCTTGGAAAGGAGGGGACCGAAACGGAAATCGTTCTCCCTGAACACTCCTGGCATGTTAACTACTTGCTGGGCCTTGAAGGTTGTCCCGAACCGTCAGGCACTGCGACGTCTCCTTTTTGAGATGTGATTTTTAAAGTAATCTCTGAGATCTAGTTATGTGGAATTGAGAAGAAAACTCAGTTTATAAAACTGATACTGAAGCAGCTGATTGAGAACGGCCTAAACAACACTTCTGTTTGCTTGTTTGCTTCTTTTTAAGTCCTCGAGGATCATTCGATGTTTAACCTGCTCTTTGATCTTTAACCTGCACATTTAACACACTCTCTGTCTACCGGCTGTCCACCTAACTGATACATTCTCACCTCCCTCGTTTTCATTCTCAAATAATCCATCTTAGTATGGTGTCACAATCCAGCTTTGGCATTTTTGTGGCATTTGTGAGTGAAAAACAGCAAAATCCACACGTAAGCTGATCATGATAGTAGATACTTTTAGAACTGTGCATTTAGGACTCTATGACTATAAAATTTTCTGAGTTCAATTTGATGTTGATGTTGTCCTCAGCTACACCACGCCTCTACCAGGAAATCCGTGAGCGGGGGCTGCAGTCCACCAACCAAGATGAGTCCCTTGATGAGTCTGTGGTGGCAGAGCCTGCTGCAAATGATCAGGGCATTGTGATAAAGAGCTACAGACCAACCCAGCTCACCTGGAGCCAGCTGGTACATGTCCAAATGCAATGAGGGAATCAAGTATAGGCTAAGAGCAGTCTATAATAATCTTCAGTTATCAATAAAGCAGCGTGCTAGTACAGAAATCATTTTCAGTCCTCACTTCCTTCCGCAGAGAGCACTGTCTGCCTTCTGGGGGTTTTTTTTCCATTGTTTTTGTTTTTTCAAATCAATTTGAATTAAAGTTATCTGATATAAACACTTACTCTTACTGTACTGAATATGTTTTATATAACGGTCTCAAAAAAATTATTCAAAGAAATATTAGTTTCAAACTATTGATTATTTTTTTTATATCACTTTTAAAGGTGAAGGACACCGGTATTCTGGACTCGGTCACACCTCAGGAGCGAAAGCGACAGGAGGTAAGAGTGTGCGTGCTTACATAGCAGCTTACTATATCAGGTTGGCCTGGTAAGGTTAACTTTACTGTGTAACAAATCTCAGATTAAGTTGTCAACAAGAGATGACACAGAGGAAGGTGACAGATTATGGTCATTGTTAAGGACCAGAAGAAATGTAAAAATTGTATGAGTAGGTTTATTCGTTTAATATGGCAAGCACTGGGTAGGTGCATATTGTCTTGTTGAAGGTATCTGGTTTATGTAATGAAATCTCTTTAGCAATGAATAAAATGTGCACTGCAGGCTGTGGAACTGAGTAGTTTGTGGTAAAGATTAATGAACTAATTTGGTCAATCATCATTAGCTTAAATTTAAGATGATGCTGCTCCTTACGATCACTTCACAAACTCAGTCTTTGTAGTAGAGGTATGGGTAAAAGACAGCCACGATATGAGCTGATGGTGGATGGTGCAGTTGGATGAATCCAGAGAGACCAGTAAACCTCTGTGTCACAGCAGTACAGATCAGGTGATCACAAAGCCTGGCCATGAAGAAAACAAGTCCACGATGATTACAATACAAACCAATTTGGTTATTTTCATGTGAGTCATTACTCTCCACGACGCTGCAACACTGGATTTACCGGTTCCCTCATCTTCCAAGTACTACTGACCCCTTTTCTGAGAGGGATTGTGGTGTGCTTCAGCATGCTACAGAAAACCGCACACCACTAAAACTCCGTGGATAAACCATAAATGCAACCATAAAACATTTGACAAGTTCAAAGCATTTCACCCAAAATGTTTACATTAAGAATGACAACTTTTTTTGCTATATAAAATGTTTTAGGAATATTCTTGATGACAGAATGGAGAGAAGAAGAAAAAAACTGATATGATGATATGATGATATGCTGCTTCCGTTCACTCAGATAAAGAGAAAAGCTGCCACAGCCTGTGGTTTCAATAAAAACTGATACCAGAATAAGAAACCCCCACACATGCAGTGACTATTAATAGTTTTTTTTTATACTGGATCGCAGTTTATTAATGCAATAATTATTATCATATTTTATAGTTTAGTAGAATTGGGGACATACAGGGAATTGTTTTTTTTTTTTTTTTTGTTTGTTTTTTTTTAAAAAGGTGATTAAATGGATTCAAGCACAACATGATTACTGAAGGTTTCGTAAGAAAACTCTGATTTAGCCCAATAGTTTACAGAGTTTTTGTTTAGGGGGAAAAAGTTCATCCTGAATTCATTTCCTGAATGGAAACCTGTTCTCAGAGAATTTGTCTAAATGCTCTCTAAGCAGGTTAGGATCCCGCTAAGGTGGGTTCGGGTGAAGTTAATGTAACAACAAATCCAGTTATATTTCATTCCAGAAACTTCTGAAAAGCCAACAAACATCACAAACTGATACTATCTGTGCAGTGTAACACTATCCCAGGGTGGATTTTTCCCTCACCAGCCATCTGAGATGTCAGCTGTTGTGTCAATAGCAAAGGTCCACCCTGTATGCACTACAGTCCCTGAATAAAGCCACACCCTGTGAATGTAATCATTCTCTGGCTACACAGGTGCTTATCATGCTCCTTTGTACTTTTGGTCAACTCATAGGTCTACTTTAAATGGTGAACCAGTTTCCTGCAGTCGTTCAAATCATGTTTTAGGAACTATGAAAGCATTTTATTGAAGTTCAGGATTGCTGAGGTTAATAAAAAATGCTGCACTCCTTGTGGATAGACTGTAGTGTAATGAAGGTTTGAGATTCTTGCAACAGAGATCTTTACTCAGTCCAGCACGCAGTGTTACTTATTGACATTTCAAGCTTCAAGTCAGAACTTGTTAGATTTAGCTCAGCTCATGCCCTTTGGTCATTCCTGGAAGGTGTGTCGTTCCCACCTCTTCGTTCCTCCAAGGTTCTAACCACAACACTAGTGGTAAACTAAGATAATGTAAAACATAGTGTTTATTTTGTTATACAGCTGAAAACACACAGCTACTAATCAAGCAGTGGTGAAGTGTCTGCTGGTTTTGCATTCATTACACTTCAGTGTTCTGTGAATTTTAAGATGAATATCTGCAATACTAAAACTGCATTTAGGCATTGCTCCCTTTGAACCGCCTGGTTTTTTGTTTTTTGTTTTTTTTTTTTTTTTTGAAAACCACAGCAGCCTTGATAAACCAGAATGCACAGCAGCAAACGCTCATGTTTTATAATGTTGTCACATGCTGCACACTGGGTTTTCTGGCTGGTTGTAATGTAGTGAAGCAGAATGCCGTAAGAAGATGCTATCTCTCTAAAGGAATTCTGGGATATGTAGGAACTCACTACATCACACACATGAAATAAGGAACACGGTGAATTAAAGTGAAAGAACTTGACAGCAGCAAGTACATGTTGCAGAGTGAATGGCTCATTCCGATTTACTTGGTTGTGTAACTTGTTGTCTTCACTTGATAGGCCATTTTTGAGATCATCACCTCAGAGCATTCATACCTGCACAGCCTGGGTATCCTAGTACGCAACTTCAAGGAAAGCGAAACACTGAGGAAGACAATGACGGCCACAGAGCACCACCACCTCTTCTCCAATATTGCCGTCATCCGTGACGTTAGTCAAAGGTTAGCGCATGACTCTTAAGGATCTCATAGTCATCATTACTGTATTTTGCTAATTTCAAAAAGACCTTCATTTTTATTTTATTTTTTTCTGGGGAAAGCAGTGATGTCGAATTCATCTGAAACATATTACTTGTAAGGAAAAAGGTTGATTCAGGTAGAGCATTTGCCATTAGCATTTCTGTAGTGTCCTGTAGGCCCCATAAACATGTTAAAACTTGCTAGTCAAACTGGTTCTGCTGCCTATCTGCTCAGAGTGGTATTCCCAGGCTTTATAATGATAATGTGTTTGAAACCAGCCTATGTGTAATGCAAGCAACTTTATTAACAAAGAGAAATGCCCTTTCATCTTTGAGCCTCTTCTTCGGTTTCCAAGTAAAACAGTATCTGTGAAACTACTGAACGTGTATTGGAAGCTGCTGTCTCAGTTAGTGTGTGTGTGTGTGTGTGTGTGTGTGTGTGTGTGTGTGTGTGTGTCCCCTGTAGTTGGTTTGTTGGCTGGGCGGTTTTCAGGTTTCATTTTCTTTTTTGTTTGTTTAAAATGCACTTTTCAAGAGTGGGGCTAAAAGTCATTTTTCATGTTGATGTTTGTTATTTATCTGTTCGAAACCGGTGAGGCAAAGGTCAAAAGATGTTTCTTCCTGTTACTAAGGTTGCTTAACATTGCCACAAACTATTTCTGTGATCAGTGATAGAAGTTATATCCCAAATACTTTGATGTAACTTAAAGGTCATTTTTGATTTTTAGATTGTGGTGTGAAAGTCATAGGATTTTTTTTTTTTTTTTTTTTTGTACTAATATACAGTTCTGTGCAAAAGTCTTGAGCCACTTCTTTGTTATTTTGTTAGAAGAGTTAGGTGTTTGTGCAGTTCTTTCCTGAAACATGTACGCACATGGAAATACATTATACACGGCAAAAACCGTTTGTACTTTAATGTGCTAGAAAGGAAAGCTTGAGTATGGCCACCTTAGTTTTTCAACATAACCTGAACTCTCTTCTTCTCATTTCTTTAAGTAGTGTTCAAGAATATGTTGGCTGCCTTTTGCTCCGTTCTCTGTCAAAATGATCCCACACTCCATCTGTCAATCCAAGACCGTGTTTCATTGTGGCTTTGTCTGTCTAGATGTGCTTTTACTCCGCTGGTAGTGTGTTTGAGATCATTGTCATGCTGAAAGATGAAGTTGTTGCTGATCAGATGCTTTCCAAATAGTATTGCATGGTGGATCAAAATCTGATGGCATTCTTTTGTGTTCATAATTCCATCAAGCTAATAGCTTGACAATCACAGCTAATCTAATTTTTCCCTAATTGCACTGTTGGGGAAATTTTTTTTTTCTCTGTCAAACAGTGTCATCACAGTATTTTTTCATTGCTTCAACTAAAGAAATGGTAACAACTGGGTTTTAGTTTGTGTTTTTGCAACAGGCTCCTAGTAACAAAGTGCCCAATCAGTTTAAAATGGGTTCTTTGCTAAGTAGTCTGTTATGTGTGGATAAAACACTGGTACTACCCTTGAATTAGGTGATTTTTTTTTTTTTTTTTTTTTTTTGTGCTTGAATAAATCATTGGTCAGTGTGTGTGGGGGGGGGTGTGTGCATTAACTATTTAACTACTTCTCAAAATTTCAAAGAAGTTTGGTTCATTGGAGTCAGAGAAATATTTCATCTGTGCATTGATTTGTATTACACATCAGAAATGTAAACTGTTCAGTGGTCACAGTCAGTTCAGCCTGAACACCCTCTGTATATGTCCTACAGAGGTGGGAGAAATAACATATCTTTTAAATTGTTACTGAACTCTCCCTCAGGTTTTTTGAGGACCTTGAACAACGTCACTCTGACAACCCAGTGATCATGGACATTAGCGACATTGTTCAGACCCACGCTGCTAACCACTTTGAGCCGTACATTAGCTACTGCTCCAACGAGACCTTTCAGCAGAGGACCCTGCAGAAGTTATTGTGAGTAGAAGAACAAGCAAGCTATTGAGTTTCTCCAGTAACATGGCTAAATGAGCTGAACATGTGTCTTTCTGCATCTCTTAGGTCAAGTAACAGTGCGTTCAAGGAGACCCTGAAGAAAATCGAAATGAACAGTGAATGCAGAGGTCTCCCCATGCTCTCCTTTCTCATCCTTCCCATGCAGCGAGTAACCAGACTGCCACTACTGCTGGATGTCAGTTTAAGATTTGCTTTACTATATGAGTAAAAGTTTTTTTGTTTTGTTTTTTAAGAGTGGAACATACAAAGCAACTTAAAAGGGACATTTAAAAAAATATGGGTTCATGGTCAGCAGGTTCTGTGTGTATTTTCTCTTTTAGTGAATCAGAATCATACATTCATTAGAGCCCGACTGACACAGGTTATGGTAGAAATCCAATACATCAGCCGATATTTTTTTCTTTCAGACACATGAAACATAAACAGAAGCCTGACAATGCAGTTTAAAAATAATCCTGGTTTACTATTTCAACAAGTTGTGGATCACTTGTTTATGCTCTGCCCTTCTCTGCTCAGATCAGCTGATTGTTTTTGTAGCGTTGCAAGATAGTCGCAGAGTGCCCTCTGGTGGACAAACGTTTTTGAAGGGTGTTTCTACAAAGTCTTTGTGTCTATCCATCCATTTTCTTTAACATTTTTTTAATTTAAATTATTGACTATATTATTATTGAATTATAAATGCTGATACTAGTATATCAGCCCTGCCAGTATATCAGTCGGACTCTTATGTACTAAGTGTTAACTAATACACAAGAGAGTAACTGGTATTTGTTTGCTCCTCAGACAATCAGCCAGAAAACTACACAAGGAACAGCGCAGTACTTTGCTGCTATCTGGGCATTGCACTACATCAATAAGGTACTGAGCACACCTCAGCTAGTATGCATGTAAAGCACTCTGCAGCTTCACAGTTATCATCTGAGAGCAGACTGGGACATTTATGCTGCTATTGTTAAAATTATTTTGCCAACAGCTGGTCACTAGCTGCAATGATGGAGCTAGACGGATGGAGCGAACTGAGCAGATGTACACCATCGAGAAACAAATGGATTTTGGTAAAATCAAGGTGTGCTTCCACACAGTCAAGAAAGAATACACTGATACATACATATGGTTACATTGATTAGTAAAATATCATAAATGATTGTAGTAATAAATAACAATGTCATTTAAAAATTCATATAAAACCTGAGTCCACTTTGCTAACCTGGAATGATAAATCTGTTGATGCTGACAGGCATTCCCACTGGTGTCATCATCGCGGTGGCTGAAGAAGCGCGGTGAGTTGCGCCTCTCACTTGAAGAGTTCAGCATATGGAAGGCTTTCAGCACCAGAAGCTACTACCTGTTTGTCTTCAGCGATGTACTGATTGTCACCAAGAAGAAGAGGTGAGTGGAGTGCCAACAATCGTATTCACCTAAAATACTATTATCTGGATACAGTGGGAAATTTTGAAGCTGAGTATGAAGATGACTGTCAGAGTTAGTTTAAGGCTTTCCCTGTGTAATGATTGAGTTTTTTCATTGATTTTGATGACAAATATTCAAATGATGTATCTTAAGATGATTCCTGGTGGACCATAAGTAGTGGACACCTAAAAGATTAATGGTAGAGTACAGTAGAACATGCCTGGACATCTGCTAAAGTGGGCAAGAGAAGAGAACACTTAAACCCACAAACAGTTTAATTCACTTGCTTGCTATTTCCTTGTGACTGTAGTGGATACGAAGTAGATCCAGCTGCTGACAGAATATGAGAAACAGAAGAGAGGAGGGAAAGGGACAGAGCATGGAGAGAGTATGGATGTGGTGCTTGCATACTTGAGATTCTTCGATCCTGCATTCAGCGTGTCAGCTCGACTGACTACAGCTTTCTGTTTTGAGTTAGGGAGAAAGCAAACAATGTCAGCTCAGAGGAAAAACACTGGAGTCATTTAGACACTTTTTTAAGTCAAGTGATAGTATCTAGGAGAGACCATTATCAATCAAGTGATGGAGTTTTAGCTGCTTGGGATCTAGGTACATTGACACATGCATAAACTAGGTGTCACAGCAAGTTTGGCAAGACAACACAATAAGCTTAAAACTGCCATGTGATGGACTTTTTTTTGTTTTTTTGTTTATTTGTTTTCTCCCAATTGTTTGTCCAGTGAGGAGAGTTTTGTGGTGTTGGATTACGCTACTTTAGAGAATATTGAGGTGGAGATGGGTGAGGATGGAGAGAAAAGGGCGCCTACGTCTCCCAAGAACAACTCCAGCTACCTTTCTTTTAGACTACTGATGAGCAAGAACAGTGAAGGGAGAGCAGAGCAAATCTCCCTACTGGCTGAGTCCAGGTACTGTGACTTTCAGACTCCTCTTAAGCTCAGCTATATATATATCTCAAAGAAAAGTTTACTTACCCAGAGGTCTAACAACTTCTAATGCTTTATATCACAATGTGATTCTAAAATATTGCTTTCTTTCAATACTGATAGTAGTTCTTTATTCAAAATCACATTTACATTTACCACCTCGAAGACCACATCTAATAGTTTGTGTCTGGCGCTCTCTACTGCCATGAATCTTAATGGCAGCCTAAGATCCTCCCATGTTATGAATTTCACTGTAGAAAACACTGGTTTGTAGTCTTTTTTTTTTTTTTTTTCTTTCTTTTTTTTTTTTTTTTTTATTAATTGTGCTTTTTTTTTATTTTCTATCACCAAGGGTGGACCGGGAACGATGGATAGTTGCTCTTACAGAACACAAGGAGACAGCTGGCTCCAATAATACTGATGGTAAGCTTGTATTATTATAAAGAATAATAAGTTTAATCACAGTGTTTGTTTTCCTGAGATGTTATTCATTTGTTATGAACTCCTCAGCACAGTGCAGCACAGAAAACAGATGATTTGCATTCAGTTTTGCTGTCTTATTTGTTTACACAGCTGCAGTGTTTATTTCTTCTTCGGTTGAGCTTGTTAGATTTCCTTTGATCCATAAAGAACTAGTAAGAAAAGCTTCCAATAATTCAAACTTCCTACCATTTAGACTCAAAAGCATCAAATAGTAAAAGTATTTTGTTTTTTCTGTCGACACAGATGTAGCCGAATCATTCAAAGATTACCTGGCCTGGCGTGACCAATGTCTTTGTTGCTATAAGATCAGAATAGATACAGACATTAAAATGGTATTTTAAAAATGAAAAGTTCCAGAAGAACCAGTCCGTTTACCACACCGACAGCAAAACTATTAGAGGTGGGGTTGCAGCTTGTGTAGTTTAATAGCAAGCATAGCTGTTGACATTTGGGTTTGTTATCAAAGGGTGTGCCACTCCAAAGAAGTTATGGTATGTACTTTGGTGTAATTTTACACCCTGTTGGATATAAGTTAGCTTCCTACTCATTTGTAGGACAGTAAGCTGTTCAACATAGTTTTATGAACTTCACTGCCTTGTGCTTTTCAGGTCTGCCACAGTATGAGGCCACCAAATCCTACATGCCAAAGGAGCCAGATGAACTGGGCCTGAAAGAGGCAGAGCTTGTCATTGTCTTACAAAAACAAGAGGGTGAGACCTTAACTTCTTTCCAATCTGTAATACAATGCAAATTTCACACCATCAAACACAAGAGTGTCGCTGTTCTTTTGGTTAAAAGCGCAAAATAAAATGTAAGGTGCTTTAAAGTTGACCTTAACAGCGATCTTCTCCTAGGATGGTGCTATGGGGAGAGAATGCGAGATGGAGTGAGGGGCTGGTTTCCTGATAGCTGTGCCACAGAGATCACCAACCCTGACGCCATGGAGAGCAACGTACAGCGTATGAAGCGTTTGCGCAAAGAGACCAACGTCTGAGACATTGCACTGCTGATGAATCGTACTAAACATAAACTATCAATTATAGTAGATGTGGTCCAGCAGTCCATTACCGACTGAAAAACATTGACTGGGCACAGAGAAAACCATAACCAATCATTAATGCTATTCTCTGGTCTCGGATGCAATGATTCAGGTTCATATTTCTACCTTGTGCCTTCCATTTCTCTCTACCATCAGGCTATCAAAACACATTATTTGAAACTGTGTCGATCTCTTTCAGGAATAATTGAACAGTAAGGATTTTTGTCCACCTGTACGAATGTGCAGCATAAAGACTTCTTGGTCACTCCAGCCATTTTCTGTTTAGCTGGTTTTTAAGCTGCATTTTAATTTACTTGCTGCAGTAAAATGATCTTTAGATGTAGAACACATTTGTGGATAAATACTGGTACTACACTGTCAATGTCTACAAAGGGTTTTATTACTGTGCTGTGAAAAAGTGACCAAAGTTCTGATTAAACACTGTAAATATAGTTGATGATAACCACACCATTGCTTAAGTCCCTCATCTTTATATGAAATGGGGAATAAAAACAAAACCTTAAACTGTGTCCTCTGTAAATGAAAGATTGTGTCTTTTTCCATATCCTGTATACTTGAAATAAAAAACAGCCACCACTCCAAACATTTTTCCTGGTTCTGGACTTTTATTTGAGCTTGCATTTTGTTAAAATGTTTGAATACATAAAAAGTTATTTAAAAATGTCAAACTGACCAGATATCAAATTCCATTTTATCTTTAAAAACCATTTGGTGTAAAAACTTAGGACAGATTTAGAAAAACATTTGCTGTTTCCCCAAAACGTTTTGTAGCTGTCACATAAAAATAATGGAAAAAAAACAAGTCTGCATAGATTCTGCAGGCCATCGGTGGTAATCTGGTCAAATGCATGGTGCAAGCTTGTGACGATCGTCAAGTCAAATCTTTATTGCTCAGATCTTATTTGATGTTTCTTCTTGTTGACAAAAAAACTGTAAAAGAAGAAAATTAGCAATTAGTCCACTGTAAGTTTTTATTAAACATTCCTAGCCTTTTGGATTTAGACATTTTGCATGGTGTATAATGAAATGCCTAAAAATGTGCATCACCAGAGACACTATTCAGAGATGCTGTTCAGACAAAAGACAAAAGTGATAGAGCTCAGTGGTGCCAGACTGTTTGCTTAATCAAATCCACTAGATTAGGCTTTCGGACTGTCCACTACAGAGCCAAAAAGTGTATAGGACAAGCTATTCAGCTTTACACTGCTGTAATGCTGCCTAGTTATTGTGCTTTCAGTCCCAGATGCTGAATCTAATGAACACATGTAAAATCCTACATTATGAATATGGTCAAAGCAGACTCACCCGGACGATGGTAAAAGATGGTAGGTGCCGGTGGGCAGGTTATTTCCTACTCAGCCCCACCCTGCTGGGCCTCGGGAGCGGACGTTTTCTCTGCCGATGTGTCACCTCCTGTCTTGGCCTCCTTGTTTTCCTGGCCAGGTTTGCCACCAGTCTGTTGGCGTCTGCGGCGGTAATTGAAGTTGCGGCGGTAGCGGCGCTGGCGGGGCTGCTGATTCTGACCACCTTCACCGCCCTGATTCTCCTTGTCCTCCTCAACGTCCCGCACCGGTCTGGGACGGGGTGGACCCCTAAAGTTAACAAACAAAAAGGAAGAAGCTATAAGCAAACAATAAGGGTACCAACTACAAGGCAGAAATACCATGCAGAAAAATACATCTACTAAAACAAGATGCAGGATTCAAGTGACTAACAAATTGCAGCTTTTCAGCAGCAATTTGTGGATAGGCTGCAACAAAAGGAGAGCTTCTCTATCCAAACATGTGGAGATTACTACTAGTAAAAGAATCAAATAGAGAAATCTTAGTTGCTGGACACAAGACCAGGATGGAAACAGCCCAAATGTTTATTCGCCCATTGTTGCAGCCCTACATCAGTGAAGCCAACATGCAAACCTTGGTCTGAACCTTGGTCGGAAGCCTCTGTAGTAGTTCTGCCTCGCTGGTTTGTTGCCCTGGTCTTGACCTCCCTGGCTCTCATCACCCTCACCTCCCTGAAAGCAAATGGATCAAACTGGTCAAACGCCTTCTGAACCATAGTTCAGTAGTGACATGCACCACTCTAATGAAACTAGCAAGCTTAAAGAGTTAATATTGAAATGATGAATGAGCATTACCGGGTAGTTCACCGTAACAATCATGGGACCCTATTAGAGTCAGTTTGTAAAATACTGGCAAGGCCCCCGATACACCAAGATTTATTGGTCACAACCACGTGAGGGTTAGGAGAGGGTTAAGAGCCGAGTATGACAATCATATTACGGTCCCGACTTTAGGGACAACTGGGTGTCTGTTTCAGGATAGTAGCCTGTGACAGCATACCTCAGTCATCTCTCCGCGTGGTGGGTTGGTGTACGGGGGCCGGCGGCCGTATCGTCTACGTACAAAGTATGGTGGGTAGCGCCGTCTGCCAGGGTACGTGGGTCTGCGCTGCTGTTGCTGCGAGTCTCCTTCAGGGGCATTCTCTCCACCCTCTCTGCTTTTGTCACGTCCTCCGCTGCCTTGTTCACCCTCTCCATCACTCTGGTAGTTCTCTGGATAGTCTCCTCCACGGGGAGGGCCCCTCCTTCGGGGGTACCGCCTATAGCGGTTCCTGTCAGCAGCATACTTGCTTCCCTGGACTGCAACACCACCTGGGCCGGTGACATTTGCAGCCTCTGCTCCCTGTGTCCGCAGTAAGATGTTTTTTATTTTTTTAAACTAGAGAACATTCATGGGATGTTTTCTTTAGAAGCTGGCAGACTACAAAACCAAATTACTAACCAAAGAACAGCTTACCTTCTCTCCTTCGACTACATCAAACTCCACAGTTTCTCCATCTCCAACACTGCGAAGATATTTTCTCGGGTTGTTCTTTTTGATGGCTGTCTGAAATCATAATGGTTCACATTTGAAATGTTTCTAATCATCATAATCATCTGATGTTGGTTTAAATTGTGAAAAGAAAAAAACAACATTGCAAAGCTTACCTGGTGTACAAAAACGTCCTCTTTTGTATCATTCCTATGAATTTAAAGAAAAAGGAAGAAAAGAAAAAAAAAAAAGAAGCAGAACACCATTAGAAGTATCCTACTGAGCCACAAAAAGCAGTTATGCCTCTGCAGACTACAACAAAGCGAATGAGTGTAAGGATTAACAGATGCATGCAACCAGAGTTTGGAGACGTGTAGATAATTCATCTGGGCAGCTTTGTAAGAGAATCATAGCCATAATAGGATTGGGAATGTTGCTTCACACACTCACACTGTTGTTATCAGGGTCTATGGAAAGAAGGGATGGGTGGAGTCAACTTACCTGTTGATAAACCCATATCCATTCCTGACGTTGAACCATTTGACTGTACCCAAGACTTTTGTTGCTGTAAAGAAAACAAATTATGATATATTACTGATCATTTTAGATGCATCTTGGTATTTAATAAGACTTCTAACAATGACAAAGTGTAAAATAAGAACAGACCATGAGAAAGTGACACATTTAATGTGTAAGTTAAATATAACTCCCAACTGTCATTCTTATTATAGATCCTGGCGCTTAGGAGTGTCTTGTGCCAGCTGCATTTGGTGTGAGGTAAGCACCATGAACGAGTACCACGAACGAGTACCGACTAGATTACTTCTCGGGTAAATTTCAAGACTGCCCCTATTTTTAATGTCCCCGTCTACTGTAATGCCACCCAAATCAAAGATTTCAATATCATCATAGCAGGCCGCTGTAGCTAAACACACTGACTTTTAACTACAGCAGACCTACCGCCCCATTTTAGACGCACTACTGAGCGTTCACACGTGGTAGAGTCGCGCCCGGATATGTTAGCGAGCCCAGCTGGCTTGTTAGCATAGCTATGTAGCTGAGATGGTCTGAACCATGTGCTTGGATTACTGCCAGCAGGCGGAAATGAACATAACACATCGGACAGCTTCTATTGTGACCAAATGCTTAGAACGTTAAAAAAATTAAAATAAAATAAAAATGCCACGGTTATACTGGTTTCAATTAACAGCCAAGGAAATGGCGAAATAAATCAGCGGAATACACGGCGGACATTTTGGATGGCCTCTTTAGCCATGTAAATAGCTCAAGCTAGCTGGCTAGGCTAATATAGCTTCGCAAGCAACCGTCGGTCGATCACTAGGCCCCATTGAGACCTCATCAATTCCACCGAAAATAGTCGACCATTGACAGTTGTGCTATGGTGCTTTTCTGATCAAATCCAAATATAAATCGCTGCTAATTGTAACAGTGAAAAGTTTGAATATAGTTTCGACTGTTTTAGATTATTTTTTTTAATCTTTCACCGGGGAGCAAGACTCGTGCGAACAAAGGATGGCAAGTCGCTAACGCTAGCTTGATTTCGATATAATTTGTAACCGGTTAAGCCATTTGATATCTCGGTGTTCCACAAATATGGCATTAAAGTTCACTTTAATACATCATTTCCCATTTCCTGCCTGCTTAAAAGGAGCACCGACGTTGGCATATACACACAGAATCTGATAACGGGCAGAAACCTTTTAGTTTACGTGACGGCCGACCGGTACCAGAGCATTCTATGGCGTACGTTAGACGCGAGGAGGCCAATGAACATAAGGGATTAAGTCTAAAATACCTCATTTAAAAAGAATACTCACATGTCTTCTAAAATTATTTTAATATGAAGGCCAAAGTGTTAGCTATTAAAGAATGAATAAGCAGCGGTCTATAAAAACTATAAAAAGCTTGCGCCGTCTAGCTTCCAACCGATACTTTAATTCTGTATCGCCAGCACGTAAACGTTTAGCGTTTTTAGGCACCAAAAGAAAATTATTAAACTTTAAGAATGCTTCTCGTTAGTAAAAGCCAATACACTGAATAGAACACAGCCCATGAAATAATAATTTTAGCCAAAGGGACCAAAAAATATACTGGGTCCCGTTGGCTAAAATAAAAATTTCTCTAATGTTAATGTAACAGTGTAATTTAACATGTGCTAACGTTGTGTGGCTCAACGGTCGTGTCTAACGAACGTTTTTTAGTTTACAGTATACTGAGCTGTGGATCGAGTTGACAACCTTACCTGCCACCACTTTTGCGCATTGCCCCTGTGCCATAAAATACGTTAGCTATCTAGTTAGCTTAACTAGCTCCAGCAGTCTTACCGATGACCTTCTTATCCCCCGCGGAAGCTGCGGCTGCCGGGCTGGATGGGCTCTCCGCATCGGCAGCAGGCGGCGGCGGTTGTTGCTGTGTCTCGGCCTCGCTGCTCATTGTTACTTGTTGGTAATGGCTTCAGCCGGCGGCGGCTCTTTGCTATAGTTCCCGGTGCTAGATGGTAACCTGGGCCGGCGGTGGTGGGGGCTACTGCCTTCGGGCTCTCTGCTTTCCTCTTTCCGCTCCCGTTGCCGATCGAACTGGGCAGAATGAGATGAGGTGCCGGAGAACGTTCCTACTCGGAGGTCCGCCCAACTGCCATTCTAATTGGTTGGAAAGTGTAACAGGAAACACTCGCGTTCCAATTAGCCTGAGCAACTGTCAATTTCGCTTCAGAAACGCGTTGGGTAAAATGATTGGGTAAAGGAAACCGTACCTGTCCATTCTCACCACCCCTTCATGATGTCAGAGCCAGACGAATCAGACCACATAACCGTGACAGTTTTGGAACAGTGTCTACTTGGTAAAATCATGTTCTGCTGACGGACCTGGAGCTAATATACATATAGTTTAAAATATAATTGTAGTTATCATTATGCAATACATAAAACTGCATGGAAATATTTCAAAAGACTTGGCCAAAATAGTAGGATTATCGTGTGTTAATCGCACAGGGGGCAAAGGAAAGTCAACAGCTGAATATTCTGCTTAAGAGATCTAGAATCACGGGTCCATTAAGAAGAAAAACGATGCCTGAATGTTTAAACTATTTTCAGTTTCATTGTGCACGCTAGTTAAATTAAAAATAAAAAGGTGCATATATATATATATAAAAAGAGGGGTAACTGATAAAGTAATCCATGTTACTTATTACACCTAAGCATTTAAAAAACTAATAATCATTTAACATTTCTGGAAATCTTAATTACCTTAGTCACACCATAATTATCTTTGACTGTCAAAAATTACATCACAGTTTAAATAAGCTGTTTCTGTAAATCATTTAATTATTAACCTTAAACCAAATCTTAGCAGAAATAATGACAAAGTAAGTCAGGTAATTTTCTATTTTAACTGGTTAAAGCCAGTCATCATCCTGTGTGAATTTAGAAACCCCACTTCCAGAGCAGCCGGGCCCAGACTGAGTGTAGGACAACCCCACCACAGCCTCCCCCCCTTCCATTGTCATGTTAATGCTCCACTGGCACTGTTTACGAGCACTGGTCGATGTGTGAAGAGCTTGCTGTTAATGTCTGAGCACCGTTGTCCCATACACAAAGATGGGCTTTAGCAACGACCCCAGAAAGCTTCCCAACAGAGATCCCCCTTTCAAAAAAAATGGGGGGGAAAAAGCCTCCTTCCTGCCTCCATAAGAACAGCGTCTCCATCTGAAAAGCTTCTTTTATGCCAAGGGAACGATGTCCAAGGCCGAGGAGGGAGAGCATGGATGGGGGAGGGGGTCTGTGGAGGCTTAGATCTGTATAGATGGCTGAGATAGAAGAGGTAGCCATAAGTTCAGCAGACGAGTGCTTGGCACTGGAGTGCTTGCCATGGAAGATGTGTTTCACTGTAAAGTGGTCCTCTCATTTCCTCCATAACTTTGAGGTTAAGATCAATTTTTAATCAAAGGCACTATAAGGAAACAGAGCTAGTAACACTTACCAAAGCAGCTCAGATTACTCTGGGTACACAATGTTCTTTCAAAGTTTGGACACTGCTACAGTTTCTCAAACACACATTAAGTTGATAAAGTTTAATCATCAGGTAAATCTGATTATTACAGATGTGAATTATTGAATTATTATTAGAGGGACTATTTATAGTTGGCTTTCACTACTTTCTAGACCAGGGGTATTAAACTAAAATTTGAGGAGGTCCAGTTGGAGAAAATCTTCTCAAGCAGAGGTCCGGGACATCATAA
Organism: Mchenga conophoros; assembly: GCF_057382185.1. Classification (NCBI taxonomy): domain Eukaryota; kingdom Metazoa; phylum Chordata; class Actinopteri; order Cichliformes; family Cichlidae; genus Mchenga; species Mchenga conophoros. The sequence continues at coordinate 7,225,116 of NC_140545.1, forward strand.
TGTCTAACTTACGTTATGATTGTGATAGAGAAGCAACCTTTTTTTTTTTTTTTTTTTTAATTTATATCTGAACTATGAACAATAGACTGTCAAATCAATGAAAATACAAGTTAAAACATTTCAACAAAATTTATTGTTAACACTGAAACACACAGTAGGCCTACATTAGAAATAGGGCTGCTGTTTAAAATGAATTAGAGAAAATAAATAAAATGGCTAAATTGTGCATCTTAAAACAAAGTGATTAATTTCAGAAAAAAAAAAGTTTCCCTTTTTCTTTACATTTTACATCTCGACTAAACAGTCTCAATACATTTTCAACAGATAACATCAAAACATTTTAACAATTTTACAGTTTCTCTTTCTTTCCCCCTTATATTCCACGTCCCAACTTTCTGTTGTTCAGTGAGAGAACTGAGCTTTAGTTCGCTCTACTAGGATTTTAAATCTGGGCTGGAATGGTGTCAGGGCCATTCTCATACACATGTGTAGGTGCTCATTGGTGATCCTGGAACGATATTTAGTTTTTATTATGTTCATTGTGGAGAAAGCTGCCTCACAGCTGTATGTGGAGCCAAACATGGTCAAGATGTACAGGGCTACTTTCCTCAGATTTGGGAAAGCTGTCTCAGAGACCAATTGGGGCCAGAAAGTGGCAGGTTCAGTTCTTCCAAACTGCTCTTTCAGGGCCACATCTGCTTGGAGATCAATTAGTTGCATTTGAAGAGGCCCAGCATTTGCCCACTTGAAGTGCTGTGTGACTTCCTTTGAGAACCCTCTGACATCAGTGATGGCAAATGGGTTCTTTATGAACATGGTGAGCTGCTGTCCAAAGCTGAAGCTATCAAAACGTTTGCTGAAGTTTTCAATCAGCTTATCAACAAAGTCAACAAAAGAGGACACATCTCTCTGTCCCTGAGCCTGTTCCTTCACTGTTGGGAAGTGTGCATAGTCTCCTTGCAGGTCTTCTTTGAACACTTCAAGTTTCCTCTGAAAGCAGTGGACAGCTGTCATCAGTTCACAAATTGAATTGTCCTTGCCCTGCAGCTTCAAATTCAGTTCATTTAGGTGTGAAGTGATATCAACCAAAAAGGCCACAATATCCATGTTTTTCCCATCATTTAAAAAGAGAGAAAAGTTTGTTGCTTTTTGACTTTCCAGCTCTTCCAAGAAAGCTGCTACTTCACTTCTGATGGACCAAAATCGCTCCAATGCCCTGCCTTTGCTAAGGCATCTCACATTGTTGTGAAGCAGAAGATCATCAGCGTGTGCATCAACTTCTCTGAGAAATTCCCTGAGCATGTAATGCTGACAAGAAGAAGATGCCCTGAGAAAATTAATCATTTTCATCATTGTTTTCATCACCTCAGCATACTCGTCTGACAGGGTGGAGCATAACACTGACTGATGAATAATGCAATGATAAGAGATTAGCTCGGGATTGTCCTCTTTCATTCTTGCTACAGCTCCTTTCTCTCTCCCCATCATAGCAGGGGCTCCATCTGTGGTTATTGAAACCACTTGGTTTGGCTCTATTCCTCGCTTTGTTAACATTTCCTTAATGGCCAGGTAAATATCCTCTCCTCTTGTAGTGCTGTGAAGGGAAGTTACACCTAGCAGGTCTTCACAGAACTCTTTCTTATCATTGTTGAAGAACCTTACATAAACTAACAGCTGAGCATTGTCAGACACATCAGTGGACTCATCTACAGCCAAGCCTACACATGGTGTCTTATGAATAGCTTCTTCCAGCTGGGATAGCACATCCTGAGCTAATAATTCACTTCTCTTTGTGGCTGTTGATGCTGACATAGGTATTTGCTTTATTTTGTCATGAAGCTCTTCTTTTTGTTTACCCTCAAGTAATGTTTCTGCTACTGAACTCATGCACTCTTTGACAACACCTGCAAAGGGCTTTTTGTGTTGACCTAAAATCCAAGCAACTCTGAGGGAACATTCATGAGCACGTTGTTGGGCGGTGAAAGAACTGGTTAAGATCCTTGTGGACTGATCATATTGGGCTCTGAGACTGCTAATTTTCTGGGACCTGAGTTCAGACTTGGGTGGGTATGATTGTTCAAAAGCTTTGTGCTTTGTCTCATAGTGGCGTTTGACATTGCCACTTTTAATCAGTGCCACGGTTTCTGAACATATGAGACACACTGGTTTGCTGCTTGCGGCCGGAAGAATGAACATATATGCGTCAGTCCATTCAGTCTTGAAAGTTCTATTTTCGGTGTCTACTTTTCTCTTTTTTGAAAGCGCCATAGTTGTTTTACCTCTTGTGACTCCCGCTCACGTCTTGTCTCACTGTATCGTTAATCGTCTCGCTTGTCATTCACCTCTCACCATGTCTTTCCTCTCTGTCTGTCTGTGTCTGCACTCAGCGTTGCGATCGCCTTGAATGCGCAGATGTGATTGGCTAAGTAGTGTCACGTGGGTGGCGTAACTCGCACACAATTGGTTAGTATGTTCCCTGGTCTAATACAATGTAAGGTTACCGCTTAAAATTGAATCGCCCCGTCAAAATTAAATATAATTTAATATTTTGTTAACTATAGGTCCGGGTCCATATAGGATGGCGACTGGGTCCGGACTCGGACCCCGGTCCGCCTGTTAGTGACCCCTGTTCTAGACTATATCCAATGGTCAGTATTGCAACATTTGACACCCTTTGACACTTAATGAAATCCTTTTGAATAATTTGATATAAAAAAAAATCTGCAGCATTTATAAAAATGTACAGAAATTTATTGATTGGAAATAACACAAAGTATGACCACCATCCAATTCTTTGTTCAATTAAAAAAAGAAAAAAGGTACACAAACAGTCTTAATTTGGACTTGACAGAACAACAGGAATGAAGCAATGAATTTAAAACAAATGCAGTCTGAAACCAAATAAATACATCAATGTCCACTACTGGTCATTGTAGGAATCAGTGTGTTAATGTTTTCTGAAGAGTAACAAGTCACAATTAAGACATTAAAAGTATACAGAGGCTGTGTAATGTTGGCATGGTGTTTAGCACGTGTCGGCTCACATCTCTCCACACTGTGCAATGACGATGGGGAGTTTAGGCTTGTTGTTGGGCCCTGTTGGGACATTCTGTAGGAAGAAAGTGACACACGTTTAGAACAAAAATGCCACTCTAAAGCTGTAATCTAAGCACTACATCCAACTACGGTGATTTATATGGACTTGTACGAGTTACAGGTTTAATTATTTGTTACATAAACATTACGTTATAAAAGATTAAACTGTAGGTGTTAGTATTAGGCTGGATACCTGCTTTAAAAAAAGGTCTTGAAGCCTTAAACATCACAGATGTAAAGTGATGAGTGTTTACAAAAGTCAACATTTTATTGGGTTGTGTTCATTTATTTCCCAAAGAAAGGCATTTCAAAATTAATTTTATGTAAGAATTTATTCATTTTACTATTATTATTTGAGCATTTTGGCTCTATTAGATAGCACAACAGAAAACAGACAGGAACGTGCAGAAAGAGAGCGGAAGAATTGTGAGAATTTCTTAAATTTAAATGGTAATACTACATTTTAGCTTAAATTTTTTTCATGGCTATTCTCCCCCTTTGAAGTTTTTTAGCTTAGTGTACAATGTCTCTGTCAATTTACTCCTACCAAAAGAACCACAAATACAAATCTGTCCGTTTAAACAAATATGGTAGATTTATAGGGAAGATAAGTTCTTACCTCAATTTTTCTCATGACCAGCAAGCCATCAACCAGTTTTCCTGTAATAATTACAAGTAAGACAATTCAACTCTGACACAGACAATACAGTAAAAAAATGCAATACTGTTGATTTACTCACCAAACACAACATGTTTCCCATCTAGCCAGTCACATTTAGTGCAGGTAATGAAAAACTGACATCCATTTGTTCCTGGACCACTGTTTGCCTGTAATATGATACAATATTAAAACAGACACATTTTGGTTAGGGTGATTTACCTGAAGTGTATCCGTGGAGATTAAGCCATCCAGTAGGAGTTTAACCCAATCAACTGGTAACATTTTCAATCACTATACTGCAAGATAAAATGTAAGTAGATTTATCAAAACACGTACCATTGAAAGAAGACCGGCAGCAGAATGCTTTATTCTGAAGTTTTCATCTGCAAATGGACCTCTATAGATGCTGCAGATACCTGTTCCATCACCCTGCACAAAAGATTAATAGTACATACAGTAGTAAGTAGGGGCTCATAAAGAGAGCAATAGATTAGGAAATTTTAAATGTGTTGTAATATGCTGCATAACCACCAGAGGGGGAAACACCAATGTGGTATAAATCTGCTCAGTTCAAGTCAATAGTTACCATGGCAAGATTTAATCAACAAATTCTCAAATTCACAAAGCGTTTGTGCAAATCTTCCAGACACAGTCAAAAGACAACCATTAAACTATGGATATTTGTGTTGTCAATCCAGTCTTCCATGTACTTACATTTACAAAGTCTCCTCCCTGTATCATGAAGTCTTTGATCACCCTGCCAATGACCAATGGAAAAAGAAAATATCAATTCTGCTAAAGAAAACCTCACAAAAGTTAACAAATATATGAAAAGTATTACAGTCTAACTGTAATAGACAGCAGATTACAAATGTATGCTGTCAAAGGAGCTTGCAAAGAAAAGCGTCAGGACTTCTTTAAGTTGTTTGAAGACGTTTCACCTCTCATCCGAGAAGCTTCTTCAGTTCTAAGGTCAAATGGTGGAGAGTCCCAGATATAAACCTAGTGGGAGTGTCCCCCCACAGAGGGACAAAAGGACCCCCTGATGATCCTCTAATCGCCTGAGCCAAGGTGTGAAACTGGGTGTGGGTCCCAATCAGCCAGAGTTTCGGGTGTGTTCATTGTGAAACCTGGCCCCACCTTATCATGCGAATTCCTGAGGTCAGATGGCCCAGGATGTGAGTGGGCGTTAAGGCGTCTGGGAAGGGATCTCAAAACTGGATTATAGATGGCAGAGAGTTGGTGTCGTAAACCCCCGCCTCTGTTCAAAGATGGTCGCTCACAGTGGACATAGATGGCTTCTTTCACTCCTCTTTCAAACCATCTGTCCTCTCTGTCCAAAATGTGAACATTGGCATCCTCGAAAGAGTGACCTTTATCCTTAAGATGCAGATGGACTGCTGAGTCTTGTCCTGTGGAGGTGGCTCTTCTGTGTTGTGCCATGCGCTTGTGAAGTGGCTGTTTGGTCTCTCCAATGTAGAGGTCTGAGCATTCCTCGCTGCACTGTACAGCATACACCACATTGTTAAGTTTGTGTTTTGGCGTTTTGTCTTTCGGGTGAACCAGTTTTTGTCTGAGCGTGTTGCTGTTCTCTGCAAGCTCCTTTGACTACGATGACCTGGATGACTGAGAACCTTCACAGACACAAATGTATGCTCTTTTCCATTTTCGAAGAGGCAGTGTAGCATTGCAAAAGTTTTCTAAATGACACTATGAATCACATAACAGATGTGCTAGTCTTGTCATCATAGACCCTTCGTTAACACGGTACATTTCTTCTGTAACTATAGCGCAGAATATCATCTCAGCTTTGCTGCTGTAGTGTACACACTTCATAAGTCAAACACCAGAGTTTAATGTAAGCTACAGAAGTCAAGCTGCCATGTGAGTACCTGTGGAATGTGCAACCTTTGTAGCCAATAGGAACGCCATCTTTCCTAAAAAGACAGGAGTCAGTGAGAAAAGAAAATGAAGTAAGCAGTAAAATACTTTAATGTACAAACTGTGTCAACTGTCTCCTTGAAACGAAGTAGATTTGTCTATGTTTGTGATTCAGATTTTCACAGTAAATGGGCCAGCATGAAATATAGTACATCTGGAAAGTATTCACAGCACTTTCTCTTGTTCCACATTTTCTTATGATACAGCCCTATTTCAAATATTATTCTTGGAAATTCATTTAAAAAACAAAACAAAAGTATTCGCAGCCTTTGTCATAACACTCAAAACTGTTATGGCAAACCAGGAGACTAATCAGGTTTGAAGGAAAGACGAATGCAGCATTGTACAGAGTCATCCTTGATGATAACCTGTTTCAACAGAACAGCAACCCAAAGTACAAAGCTAACATATCTCAACCCCTCATTAGGCTAGCTATCTTAACTGTCCATAGACAGGAGTGATTTCCTAACTTTTCCTCACCGGCCGCTAGCTACCTTATGGTTGTCTATCCTGAACCCGAGACTTCATCACTGATCGAGCATCATACCACTTACTTTTCAGTAAGGCGGGGGGTTTTTTTGTACAGTTTAGCACACCAGCTAACTGTTTGCCTTTGTTGTAAACATCCCAGCAATCAAAGATATGCACTTTTTTCCCCCTCACACCAGAGGAAGCAGAGAAACTAGGGCTCTACTCTTCGTTTGTGGCAACAAATTTTCAATTACGGACACACACACCAGGTCTCAGACCACCAGATCACATTATGAAGGGAAGAAATTGCCCCAGGCCACCAGGGCGGCAAAGCAGTTACTCATGTAACATGGGGCTTCTTCCCTGGATTTTGAGGGCACAGAGAAGCATGGCTTACTTTCACTTCCTATGATAAGTCGGAGCCCACCTCCATCCACGGCTGGCTACGGGCTCCTCCAGGAGTTCCACATTTTCATTGTGAATGAAAGGGCCTACAAAGTGGCGGCTTTAGCGGTAAGAGCACTGAAAATTACCTCCATGTTAGCTGCTTACCAAGCAGAGGTCTATGTGAGGCCAATGCGACTAGGACTGACTAATGTGTGGGAAGAGATCACTGTGATCACAGACATTTATCTTTGCATACAACGCTGCACAATCCAAGCCACATTTCAGGACTGTTCTGGGTTCCATAAGGCATAGATGTGAGACGGGGAAGCAGGAGGATGAGGTCTCAATCTCCATCTTCCCAGAAAACTGAGCCGACACCACCTCTGACCCCATGAGGGATGTGAGATGGGCAAATGAACTGAATCATTTCTTCAACAGATTTGACTCAGCCATGAGGCAGTCTGCAACATCGGCTGAGGACTCACCCACCCCCACTGCTGCTGTTCCACCTCAGACACTTCACACCTCCTCTATTCACCCTGCTCACTCCCCCCCACCCCCAACAACAGCATCCAATACACACTCAACACAAGGCTCCAGCCTGTCTCTCTCAACCACCCAGGTTAGGAGGGAACTGAGGAGGATTAATGGCAAGAAGGCAGCGGGTCCAGATGGCATCAGCTCGAGGGTCGTCAGGTCCTGCGCGGACCAACTGTGTGGGGTGATGGAGCACCTCTTCAACCTGAGCCTGAGGTTGGGAAGAGTCCCACAGCTCTGGAAAACCTCCTGTGTTGTACCAGTGCCAAAGACTTCACGCCCCAAGGACCTCAACAGCTACAGGCCGGTGGCTCTGACATCCCACCTGATGAAGACCCTGGAGCGGTTGGTCCTGGCTCAGCTTCGGCGCCTAATAAGCTCATCACTGGACCCACTTCAGTTTGCCTACCAGCCTGGCATTGGAGCGGATGATGCCGTCATTCACCTCCTACATCGTTCCCTCGCTCACCTGGAGACCGCTGGAAGCACTGTGAGAATCATGTTCTTTGATTTCTCCAGTGCCTTCAACACCATTCTTCCCTCGGTTCTAAAGGACAAGCTGGTGAACTCTGGAGTGGACCATCACCTCACTACCTGGATCCTGGACTACCTCACCGACCGACCACAGTATGTGAGGACTCAGGGCTGTGTGTCGGACAGGGTCGTCTGCAGTACGGGGGCCCCACAGGGAACGGTTCTGGCTCCGTTCCTCTTCACCATCTACACTGCAGACTTCTCCCACAATTCCACCCAGTGCTTCCTGCAGAAGTTCTCTGATGACTCTGCAATAGTCGGCCTCATCACTGATGGGGACGACAAGGAGTACAGAGGTCTGACCCAAGACTTTGTGGACTGGTGCCAGCTGAACTACCTCCAGATCAACGCCAGTAAAACCAAGGAACTGGTGGTAGACTTCCGCAGGCACAAGCATTCTCCACTGCAACCACTGAACATCCAAGGTATGGACATTGAGGCTGTGGACAGCTACAGGTACCTTGGTGTTCATCTGAACAATAGACTGGACTGGACTCATAACTCAGACGCCCTCTACAGGAAAGGGCAGAGCAGGTTGTACCTGCTGCGGAGACTCAGGTCGTTTGGAGTGGAGGGCCCACTCCTGAAGAAATTCTATGACTCTGTTGTGGCTTCTGCTATCTTTTATGGCGTGGTCTGCTGGGGCGGCAGCATCTCTGCTGGGGACAGGAAGAGACTGAACAGGGTGATCCGAAGGGCCAGCTCTGTTCTAGGATGCCCTCTGGACCCAGTGGAGGTGGTGAGTGACAGGAGAATGGCGGCTAAGCTGTCATCCCTGATGGACAACATCTCCCACCCCATGCAGCAGACTGTGACAGCACTGAGCAGCTCCTTCAGTGGGAGACTGCGGCACCCACGGTGTGGGACGGAGAGATTTCGCAGGTCTTTCCTCCCCACTGCTGTCAGACTCCATAATAAAGACTTTAACTGATCAAGCACACACATCCATACATATGCAATAATACTAAGTGCAATAATCCTTTCTGTCATCGTTGTATTTTTACTCAGTTGTATATAGTATTTGTATTTGTATTCTATTTTTATCTTATTGTATATTTATTTTATTTTATTCTACTGTATATAGTATTTTATTTTATTCTATTCTGTACAGTTGTGTACTGTATTTATTCTTATTGTATTCTAATTTTTGCCTCATAACTTTTGCACTGTCCACTTCCTGCTGTGACAAAACAAATTTCCCACATGTGGGACTAATAAAGGTTATCTTATCTTATCTTATCTTATGACAGACCTTTGCTCAGGCAGTCACCCAGCTTCCCACTCAGTTCAAGATCCCAAAACAAGGGCTGGTAAGCCACAACTCAGACAGCAGTTCCACCGGGACAACCCGTATAGCAGGTAAGTCAGCAGCTCAGGAAAAAGAAGGGTGTGGCCTGACATTCCCCTGCCATTTTATCAAAGAGTACTCCAAGTTACTGCCTGTCTTCTGGCCTCGTGCACTCAGTTTGCTCTAGGGCAGACCAGGGTGTAACTGAAGCCCAATCTGGCCTATGTGGAATCTGGAATCTCCGTTTTCCATAATGGGACATCAAAACAAATGCTAGGAATGAGAACTTTAGGCTACTTGTGTAACCCCAGTTCTCAAAGTAAAATGAGTAAGATGTCTCAATAGACAAGCCCTTCTTGCTAAGGAAAGGCAAGAAGAGGTGCTTATCCTGAATAACAGCTACGTAAGCATAAGTTACTAAAGGATAGGTGGTTCTGCCCAACGTGGGTTTTACAATTAGGGCTGGGCGATATGGCCTAAAATCCATATCACGTATAATTTGAAGCACGTGCGGTAACTATATATATCGCGATATATTATTTTCTTCTGTATAACGTATTTTCAATAAGGCACACTTAAAATCCTTTAATTTTCTCAAAAATCAAGAGTGTGCCTTATGTATGAATTCTGGTTGTGCTTACTGACCTCGAACCGATTTGGGCGTGCAGAAATCTGTTAAAAAATGTTTTAGTACAACTTTGGTAAGCCGCACTGCTTAATGGATTGTCAGAGCATTACGGCTGCCGTAGTGAGGAGCTTCGCGTAGTAATCTGGGTCCAAAACGCCATGGGTTCAGGTCCCAAAGTCAAACGAACACTGAGAGTTAAAAACGGTCTAAATCCTTTCATCTTTAATAAAATCATCAGTGTTGCTGCTTTACCAGGTGTAACAATTAAGTTTAACATCCAGGCATCCATGAAAACAGAATTTATTAAATTTAACGGAGTTAGAAGTTAACAGGAAGTTAGCTCGCTAGTTTCCACCTAAACATTTCATACCATGTTCTGACAGAAATTTCTGAAACTAATTAAAACGTACAGCTCTGCTACCACTTCCAACATAAATGAAGACAGAAAACTAATCAGCAGTGGCGTTTTGCAGGGTTACTGAAGTTGAACTACCTGGTATATGTTGTGCTATGTGATTGCTAGCGACACAGCTATGTTAGCATAACATTAGCACAGTGAAGCTGGAGGATGAACGCCAAACGTTTTTTCCACTCGATAAAAGTTAACGTGAGGGATTCTGGTGGTTAGGGACAAATGCAATCGCATAGCAGGATTCTATAAACTTCACTCAGGAGAACAACTGAGATTTTTCATCCACAATACAAGGTTAGTTATTAATATACTGCAACAACATGGGAATAGAGCAGCTGCGAGAGAATTCAACATTAAGGAATCAATGTTACGGAAGTGGAGGAAGCGCAGTTTTTGGCTTTCCCCATATTTCAGAAGTGCTTCATCTCTTTGCTATGACTGTCGCCCAGCATAATTTGCAGACGATAATGGTTGTAGCCGCTGCGATGCTTTCGACCAAAACAGGCGCAGCTGGATGACATCATCAACATGCGCTATTGCGGTAGAGCGTATAGTCAAAATCTCTATCGTTGGCCAAATTTATATCGTTTCTATCGTATATCGTTTATATCGCCCACCCCTAGTTACAATCACCAGCCAATCAAGATTAGTGGAATGAGATAAATGCTCATCTCAGGGAGGCACATCCCATTGTGAGACATCTCACCCATGCTATTCTGGGAACTGGGGTTATGCAAGTAACCCAAAGTTTTCTGCAGCAGGAAACACTGCATCAAAGCACAGGACACACCTCAGTTCTGATAATGTTGATATGCGCTTTTTTCTTCCTTCAGTCACCAGATACTTACTCCTTCTCTAGTACACTTACCACGCAGGCACACATTTCAGCCCGAAAATACAGTGGAATTTGTAAAATGCAAACCAATGAGCACCCCAAAGAGTTAATTCTGTTCATCTTGATGTAGCAATGTCAGTGGGAGAAGCGTTTCTCAATTTGCATATTAATGATCAAGAAACTGACCTCATAGCCCATTGTTCATTCAGTGGGCTAGTTTCAGTCATTGTGCAAAGGTACTGTTTATATGGTTGGGGAAACCTGCAGTCAGCTTAGACTGAAGAAGTCACTTGAATGAGTGACGAAACATTTCTCCCACTGAAAAAGTTACGTCTAGATGAACAGAATCAGCTTTTTGGGATTTACTTAAACGGATGATTGAGCATGCATCAAGGCAAACGAATGAGCGGTTCAGTTCGCAAAACCTTTGCTTTTCTCTTAAGAATATTATGCTCATTATTAAGACAATAGTATTTCTTATGTGATTACTCGATAATTGATGGAGTACTTGATCACTAAAATAATCAATAACTGCGGCCCTGCTAACAAGTGCTTTCAAGAAGAGCATGTAAATGTTATGTCAATAACTGTACAGATTGGTGATGTGGTATTTGCAAATATGCATCCACCACACATTGCCTTACCTGAACTCTCCAGTACAGAACTGCCTGTAAGAGATTATGAAACTGTTAAAGTTTGATTTCTGTTAACACATACTGTATATCAAACAACAACAAAGAAGATTATATCATATAAGGCTGTGAGCAGTCTGTGATTGTGTGACTTGTTCTCTACCGGAAGTTCTCAGCTGTCTTTGGAACCACATCAGCAAAGAGCTCAAACTTCATCCGTCCAACATCCTGTCAAACAGTAAAGCAAAGTTAACAATAATTGATCAACAGAATTATCAAAGTTCTCGCAAACTTTTTTTAAAAAACAAAAACAAGATAATAAGTTTGATGGGGTGGTCCCAATTGTCATGAATACACAACAAAATGTCAGTGCTTGGGAGGAAAAGAAGAGCAGACACATGGACAAATTTCAACTTTTATACTGAATATTTTAGTCAACTGAATCAAGTTTATAATTAGTCTACTAAAATCTTATGACATTTAGGCAACAAAAGCCAGACAAAAACAAAGAATTTAGATGTTTAATTTAATGACTTAAACTAAATAATGTTTTAGTCAAAAGAATATACAAAACTACATCTAAATTTCATGTCAAAATCAACACTGCAGTAAAGAAAACTACTGGTTAACCAACCAAAGGGTAACCACACAAAAGAATATACCTCGCGGAGATTTGGCACCAGAACACAGAAACAGGTTATTCTTGTCTAAATGATAATGTACACTCACTAACACCCTTTCAGAGGGAGCTGAAGTTACACTTTCTACTTTCTACTTCTGGTTTTTAATTTGTGTCGACTTCGCTGAACACTTTACATATTCGGCGAAGTTGAACATAACTACTGTTGTTTAAACAACACAAGCTCTGCTGTGTCTCAGTTTTGATGTCATGCAGGTGTGACAACAGAAATAATGAGATGCTACAATCTTGATGCAAAACGTCACTGGACTATAAATTATCTTAGCCTTGTATTTACATATATACATGTAAATGAGTGTGGCCATCTCTCCGCCCAGTTCTCTGATACTGTTGAATTCATGTAAGTGGCCCACTGTTACAACAATGTGTGCAAGTCTGTGTGAGAGAACAGTCTAACATTTGGAGTACAAGGAGCGGTTTGTCCTCATGACATCACTGCACAACTCGTCCTCCACTCCATGTGGACAAACCACAGTGGCCTCTAGATGTCCTGTGCTTGCCAGATAAAAGAGATAAAACAGTATGCTTAAGGTTTCCAGACAAAGAAATGAAATCAGAAATTGTGTTGATAAAGAACAAACAAGCACAGCACATTTTATCTGGTAAGGGTTTTCCCTTGTTGGAGTCTGGTTTCCCCTGACGTTTTGTACCTAACAATAGGTAAGACAGCTTTTAACTTTCTTTCTTAACAGTGGACTACTTTTGTTGTCATCCTATTACTAGGGTATCAACTTTCCAAGATTATTTCCATTTCAAGGGATTTATGCTACTTGGAAAAACCAGGTCTCAAGTGCACCGACTTAGACATAAGGCCAAGGCTTTAACTAACAAACAATGTTGAAATTTTCCAATCCACAGCGAGCAAATTCACCACACCTATATTAACTGATCAGGAGGAGTAAAAGAAAATAATAACAATACCAAAACTGAGAATAAAACCACACAGCAAACTAATCAAGCCAAACCCGAGGCTACAGTGTTGACATAGTCCACATATCAACTTTGCAACAGGAATAATCACCAGTCTATTGTGGTCAAAGACAGACGAGTTGACATTTCTGTGAACCGGCCATTCACTGGATCTTGAGTCCCAAGAAACGAGTGTAACTTGATATACATGAGGTGTAGGCAAACAAAATAATTTAAAGGGAGTAGTTTCAAACACACATTGTGAGCATTCACTGGTTGCCGTGGCTGCAGGACATGCAAATTGATGCACCAGGAAGTCGTCACTTCCATGATACATGTGGGAGGGAAAACAAGCCGAGTTCTTGGAAAAAAGAAATAGAAGGTGTGCCTCATCAGGTGTGTGCATCAACAATGGGGAAACAGGATCATGAAGAGTTGCCTACCTGCTCATAACAGTCAGGTCAGAAGCAGGACTTACATTACTAAACAAGAGTTATCCACCTCTGCTGAAGCTTACGGGACTAATACAACACAGCATAAAAAGGTAAATTCAGAGCCATTTATTATTTCGTTCTCATGACAAACACAGGATTCTTCAATGGCAGAACATGATTTAAATCTAAAGGAACATAAAGTTTATGTGTGTGCTGTATTGTGCAGAAGTGATTCTGCGGTGGCAAACTGATTGGTCAGTTTGAATACAACACTTTAGCATGTCTTAAAATTACAATAAAAGGAGTTTACCATACCAAAATAACAACTGATGCTTATTTTCATTAGCGATTTCCCACTTTCTTAGGTATGTAGGTACATACAAGATAAGCAGACTGGTCATGTTAATCAATGAGGCCCTTACAATTTTTTCTGGGATGCACATCAAGTACTGTGAGAGAAACTGAGAATTTTTGCATTTGTTCATTTTTAACACTGCTTGGTATCTCGTTTCCTCTTTTAATCTAATATTTTAATATTAATAATTTACCAGTGCATCAAACGGATACACCCCAATTTATTTTCAGGGTGTATGGTTTGTAATCATCTCAGTCTTAGCGACCTGTAAGCAGGGTAACACAGCTTTTAAGCTACGACTACACCAAATTTGATAATGATACATATCTATAGTACTACATGAATGCATTTTGCCAGTCCACTGTGACCCCTTAACTGTTCAGACTTTACAAGTGCGGTGCATACTGTAATTATCAGGAGAACGTTTTCTAAAATGAAATTGAATGTAAACAAGAAAAGACATTTTATAACTTGCAGGAGAAAATTATCTTTATAGTTTAATGAACTTGAGATTCATACAATGTATATGTATTCCCTTTGGTGGAGTCTTAAAGCAGACCTCTAAAATACCCTCTTCATATAATGATCAAAGTTTAGAAATACAACGATAATCTGAATAGGGGCAGGAGCAAAGGTATTCAATAAAATAGATCTGCAACAATTTACTCAGTAACTCAATTATAAAATATCCTGAAGGCAATATTTTTTAATATGTTTTACAATTAATTATTAACATCTACACCAGGAGATCATCTGTAGCAGGAAAGATTGCAGCTACTGATTATTCTATCTATTATTCCTTCAATTAACCCTTTCATGCATAGTGGTCACTACAGTGGACAGCTACTCAAAGGCTGTTTTATTGTGTTTGTGTCAGTGTTGATGGTATACTTGCACATAAACTACTACATTGGATACTGATATGTCACTCCATACCTTGCCACCCACTGGTTGTTTAATATTACTATAGATGCATGGCATGTTTCATTGTAATTATCGTTATTTAACCCTGTCATGCATGAATCAGGATTTTTTTCTCAAGTATTTTTATTCATCTTTTCAAACTTGGTGTGTGTCTGTGTTTTTGTGCATGTGTGCACATTAACCTATGTTTCAGCGATCTAATGAATATGCATGACTGCAATGAAGATAAACAAGTTTATCGACATTCTCAGAACTGAGGCGTGCCCTGTGCTTCAATGCAACTCTTCCTCCTGTACAAAACTGAAGTTTTGATGCTATAGATGTTAATAATTAACAATAATATTTCAGTGTCCAACCTAGCAGCACTGGGTCAGTGGCTCAGTGTGTTACATATTTATATTAATATAATCCAGAAAAATAATCCTACTAAAACCGTGAAATAAATATGATCCAACTCCACGCCCTTTAGACTCACACTGGTTGTTGCAGGTATTGCTGCCATATAATGTAGAACAGCGGCCAAAAGCCTTCAGCGAGCTTCCTGGTTTAAAGATTATATCAAACTAACTTTACAGTTCATCTCCGTATTTTATGTTCTGTAGCTCTACTGTAGATTTTAACTGAAGAAAGCAGCAGACGGGAGTGGCAAAGTTTGCTTTTATTCATGCTGAAACTTGTTTATCGAGTGGTTTCAGAAAAGAGTCCCACCAGCTTTTTCCTAGTAAAGGTGTAATGGTGATTACAGGAACAAGCGCTGCTGTTTTGCAAGGCAGAACAATGTTTTCTTTCATTCCACGTGAGCTCACCGACCGCAACTCTTTGCGTTAAACTATGACAGCATTGTCATCATTTCTGCTGTTGTGCTATCTAGGGGCAACATGGGCTTAAGACAGTATGCTTGCTGGTTAGTAAAAGGCAGACATCACAGCTCCCCCTACCAAATACCAAGTGTGTGGTTTAGGTTGTGATAAATAAGTAAAAATACAATGGCATGAAAAAAAAAATGTTTTTCCTTTTTTGTTAACTACCATGTTATTTTATTTTTATATTTATCTTTTATTATATTTTCTCCCCGTTTCTGTTAAATCAAATCAAAGTAGTGTTTTTTTCTCTTGTGAATATTTACTATTGTTCATTAATAAAGGCATAAGTACTTCTTATCAGATGACTTGATTAATTGATAGAATACTCAATAACTACAATCATCAATAGCTGTAGCCCTAGAACAAAAGCCCTAGAAGAGTCAGAAAATAGGTGGTTTCTCACCTTGCACTCACAGCTAAAAGCTCTTTTGTGGGTTTTTTCTCCCGTATAAGCTTTCATCATGTCTATACAATTTCTGCTGTCTTTCACAGAATTTCCTGGAACATCTGAACACTGCAGTCCAAGTCAAATGCTGCCAGAGTTGCCATCTTTGTTTGACACAAGCCACACTTTCAGAATGATGGCCATTATACATGAATGGGAGGGCATGTCTGCCAGTCACACAGACAACACTGGAAAGTATGTTTCACTTTTAATTTCCAAAGCAGGCCTGGAAACAGTGATCTTTTATTTATGGTGTCAAAAACGGTACACCATCTTTATGAGTGCGTGCAGCCTGTCCATCATACTGGCTGACTGGCTGATGACCATTTTAATGGCAGCTGTGTGGTTACTGGGTCCTGTCCACTCATTTACACCCTGCCTCATTTTGACTAATGCCTCAGCAACATATGCAGCATTACCACTGCCCATGATATGCCTGAGTTTAATGGACTACCTTTTAAGAGACAAAGCTCTTAGCAACGGCAGAGCCTTCTTAAAAACCCTCGGAAATATACTCCTGACACTTCTCGTGTGGCTGCTAGCTTTTATGTG
Organism: Mchenga conophoros; assembly: GCF_057382185.1. Lineage (NCBI taxonomy): Eukaryota > Metazoa > Chordata > Actinopteri > Cichliformes > Cichlidae > Mchenga > Mchenga conophoros. Next base: position 7,241,720 of record NC_140545.1, read on the forward strand.
CTCTTTTAGCCATGCTGATGCTAAACTGATGGATATGAGTTGCGGCAAAAGGTTGAAGAAAGCTCTGGTGTGTGAAGTGCAGGAGTCAAAACTGGTGATCAACTTCATTGCTGGGATTTTCACTGCAATCCTTTTAGCACTGCTACCATTTTGCTCACATATTCCCCAGTGGGTAAGAGATGCTGACAAGTTCTGTGAAGCAGTGGAAGAACAAGAGAAGGTGGGGAACAACTTGCTACTCACTTCAACCCTCTGCCCAGAGACAAAAGGTGATGAAAAGAGTTACCTGACACATACAATCCACCATCGACCGCCTCTCTGGATCAGTCTAATACTGGGCTTTGCCACATTCTGGATGCCTTTTCTTGCTGTGTCTCTGGCCTGTTTGGTTTTTGGCCTTGGAGTACCTGCATACATCTCTGTTAACCTGTTGTGGCTGGAATGCACCAACAGTTTACTGCTGGGTGTGCTATTCTGGGTAAAGAGCAAGACTCTAGGGCCACACACCAATTTACCAGAAAATCTGTGCTCATGGCACATTTACTGGCATATAAGCACAGAAATGCAACCCGAGCTGATGGTTCCTGAGCTCAACCCATCAAAAGAGAAGAGAAATACTTACAATGTGTAAGAAAAAACCTGAAAGTAACAGACATCATAAGCCTAGATGGAAAGTCAAACTCATTGTACAACGTGGGCCACATACAGCAGACTTTGATGCTAAGTGCATCGAATCCCTATGCATGGGACAAGTTTTTCTATATGATAAAGAAATATTGCTATAGTAAATAAAAGAAATCTGTCAACACAGCTGGACTTAAAGTGTAAGAAATGTATAACATTACAGAAAGGTTTTGGCAGCTCATTGGTCAGACTGTCCTGTAATTATAAACAGAGTTTATGTTAATTCAAAGAAAATGTCATTTTTACCCCCGTCTAGGTTTTTGATAATGTTTGTATATGTAAGCATCATTCTGTCTTTAAACACACTGACTGAAAAAGCTTTGAATAGCAAACTTTGTAGGGGTCTAGAATGAGGTCCTATTAACAATCTATTCAAATCTGACTTATATCCATTAAGCTATTCAAGGTCAGCTTAATGTTTTATTGGTCAAAAATTGCCAAACAGATTTATAACTTAGAAACTATGACTGTTAAAGTTGTAATGTGTATTGCAAACATATACAAACAACAAAAAAGGTTAAAACTAACTCACATTTGACCTCTGACATCATCTTTAAGGTAAATAGATTCATCTGAAGGTCAAAGTGCTAAAGGCCGTTTTAAAATATCTTACAGCCACTGTTTGCACTGCCAGCATAAGCGATATAGGTTACCAGAAGTTTATATTATATTTACTATACTATGTTTTAAAGCAAGTACTTTAAGAATTAAAAAAAAAAGAAGAAAAAAATAAATAATATATTACACAAAATACAATACTATTCTAATAAAAGTAAATACTGCTCAGAGTGTGAGCTGCCTTGGTGACGGTTTCCACGCTGAGTGCTTCTTGGTTTATTGGGGCTTTTTTTGGTTTTTGTATTTGGATTTTTTTTTGTTTCTTTTTTATTTTATGTAACCGTAGCCCCTTCGTAATAGTTGTTGTAATTGTAAATTTTTTTTTCTTCTTTATCTATTAGTAAATTGGTGTAGTATGAATGGCAATTCACCCCTGGTCTACACTACAAGAAACGTGATGTGATGAGCCACTAAGAAAGTTTCACCTGTGTCAATGCTGCAGGAAATGTCTACTCTACTCTAAGTTACACACCTGATGCTATGACTGAATGATTGATTCTAATTTATTCCTTCTTCTGTTAGAATCAGGTAACATCATAAAATTTTATTTTACAATACCTTCTTTTTCCCTCTTACCACTCCTGCTGCTTGACTGTTTTGTACAAATCAAAAAGGTACAAAGTTTCTTCTGGATGTTCATGAACATCATTAAATATGATCAGCAGCTACAATGGATGTAATCTTTTTTCTATCATATGTTATTTCCAAGTTGGAGAATAAACTTAAACTTGACTTAAAACTAAGCTTTTAATCCGACACTGACGCCATCTGCTGACGAAGCTGAGATAACACAACTGAACGCACTGCAACACCAACACTGACCTCACAGTGGCATTTTGTAATTGGCTGTAACTAAAATGCATCTTTTCTTTACTTAACCATATCATAATAATAAGGCTGTTTATTATAAGTAAAGGGGTCTTATGAAGACTTTTTTCTTTTGTTGTAATTATTTTAGATGACAGATGTGTCCTAAAAACTACAATATGCTGGTACACGTAGTTCAAACTTCATACCACCACCATTCTATGTAAAAACAGTCGCTACTAGCACTACTGACATTCTCCTTTCTTAGGCTAACATATTTTTCTCTCAAAGTCTTAAGCAAACCTAAATATGGAACAATCTTCAACTAGAAAATTCAGGAAAATGAATTAAAAAAAGAGGACTTAACTAACATGTTAACATAATATGGTACTTAGAGTCTGTATATTATTTTAATGCTTTCAAAGGCAAGTTATGATAATAGCGGTTCATTTTTAATGTTAAAGGGAACTTCTGTCACTTTCATTAAAAAAAGAAAAAAAAAATATGACTAATCAATGCGAGAGTCTGAGACAATGAACCATCATTAATCAAAATGAAAAATTAAAGATAAACATAGAAAATAATTCTTGGTCTCTCTGTTTTAAATAGCTTTTGTCTTTTTATCTTTTCTCTAATTTCTTTTTACATTGTTCCTGCTTCATTATGCAACTGGGGGCGGTGTCTTTAAAGGAGCTCATGGGATCAAATTTCCACCTATTAGTTATTAAGGGGCAGGCTCATAAAGCACCACAGAAAAAAGCTAAAAATAATATTGACTTTCAGGACTATTTACTTCTTTTTAAAACTCTAAAAATATATTAAATAAATCTGTCTAAAAATACATTAATACATAATGTAAGCTTGAATGGCAATGCCAATAACACTTGATGCAGAAAGAAGTAAAATACATATTAATTTATAAATACTTGTATTTCAATACACACACTCGCATACATATATAAACTTTGCACAAACAATATTTGTGATTGGTCAATTACTTCTTTGTTGTAATGATTTTTTTGGCACTAAATCTTAAACTGTCAGAAATCCTGTTTATTTGCCCTTAAATGGTGCCACATCTATAAGGAAAATGCTTTTGTGGGTTGAGCAGCAGGTAGAGTACGTCTTCTTTTTCAATGCCAAACAGCTTATTCTGCTATTGATTCTAGTTTTGATTCTCAGGTAAAGGAGGTCCTGGCACTCAGGTGCCATGGGCAAATGATTAGAAGCACCCATAAGCAAGAACAGTGATCAGATGTTGTCTTTTCCAAGCATGCTGTGCTTGACTGCTCTAGATATGGCAACTTCAAGATGGCGTTCTGCAAAACAAGCAATACTTAGTGTGAGCAATACGAGTGAGCCCTAGCCCCCTACCATCTCCAAGTTGAAGGCCAAGATCCGTATAATGGGGGATGACAGAGACGGTGGCGAAGTGTGCGTCTGAGGGCAACAAGACCACACGAAGACCGTTTCCTTACCTGTCACCATAACAGTATGTGACCACCATGAGGTGGAGGTGCCAGGTTGGTGTGGCTGTATGGGTCTTCCACATGCTACTGAGGCTGCTGTTTGTTCAATGAATAAATTGTTAAATTGCCAGGATGTATTGATTCTTCAGATTTTAATCATCCAATCTGATAAATGACACTAAATAAAAGTGAAACGCAAATAAGATATTTGGCATTGGAAAAGATTTTAATGGGCACAACCCACATACAAAATTCTCCTTCTCAAATCACAAATGTGGTACCATTTAAGTGAAAATAAATAGGCCAAGAAGCATTGTTACAGGATAATCCCCAAGTTTACATACACACCAAGTCTATACATGTGTGCGTGTGAGAGACATCTAAAGTTTTCAAAAAGTCATTTTTCCAAATGCAGCTTTTTCCACGGTGTCAATAGAGGAATAACAGTCACATAACAAATTTATCGTACCATACTGATATGCATTTAGTTGCGAGGGTTATTCTTTTGAACAACATCGGGATATCTTCGATTTGAAGTCAACGTGCTTTTTCTGTCCGCGTCAACATTAGTTCAACAAACTCACCCGTATATAATGAAAAGGATTATAAATGTTTTGCCTCCCTTATTGTATATAATGTACATCAGGTGTGTATGTTTTACAACAAGGTCGTTTAACAGGGTTTAACCAGACTATGAACTTTATTGTTGCCACTGATGTGACGCGGTAACGTTGCCCGGTTAGCTTCAAAGTGTCTTTATGATGCTACTCACCTGCCCTCCAATGGTAATGTCGAAGAACACAACCGGGTTGTTGGGGTTTGAGGCTTGAATCGACATTGTCGTGATTTACCCGCTTTCTGAGACAACAAAATGCAACGTTTGGCTATTTACACAGCAATCATTTGAACCACGATCTGCGCTGTCGGAACTACGGCGTCTCGCGAGAGACGTGCTACAGATCCCTTCTGCGGACAAAAGACTTTCGTCACCAAAAGCGCGATTGTACGGAAATAAATGATAATGGCGACATGCCTACTGATAGCAGCGTAACAAATGAACAGTTTATTTTAAAAAAATAAATAAAAAAAAAGGCTGAATTTGTCTTTACTTCTACCTAAAAAACTGTCAACGAAATTACTGCATTTAGTAGTCCTTTCCATATCAAATTCATTAAGTGAGTATCAACTGGTAAGGTAAAGGTCTGGAACTTAGTTTTTCTTTTATTAAAATCTATACCATCTATAATCTCAAATCTATGCTTATAAATACAGCAGCAAAAAATCTTTCACACGTGAAATTTCCAATTTAGACTAATTATACAATACAAAATGAAAATGTTGGGGGTGTAAATCACTTGAATTCCAGAGTGTCAGTCCTGCTCTGGTATCTGACATTTGTGAAGAACATCACATAAAGCTGTCATGGGCCACATCCATAAAGGAGGAAAAAAAAAAAAAAGAAAGAAAAAAAAAATCACTGTTCACAAAAGTCCAGGAAAACTGATCATCTGACCTTCACCAAAAAAACAAAGCCTTGTCTGATGGGTGCAGTAGGTTTCATGTGGCTCTAGCAAGGGCTAAGAGGAACTGTGTCGGCCAGGATGTATAGAGATGTAGCTGCATGACTGTAGTTCAGACAATATTTTAAGACAGCATTATAAATGAAACCTTATATACTTAAGCGAGGCTCCCAGTCTGAAGAAGCTTTGGAAGTGGGGAAGTTTCCAAAACGAAAATGATCCCAGACAGACCGACAATTACCAAAGTTGTTTTAAAGAAGAAAAAGGAGAAAGTTATGACAAAGTATGTCCCTGATCTGAATCCAGTAAAATACATTTGAAGAAATTTGAACTGTAAGGCAGAGGAACAAAAGTCATACAGAAAAGATTAGCTTAACTAATTTTGACACCTTTGTGGGAAAATGTTTCTGTTAAAGGTTTTATTTTCACAATAAAACATTTTTACAAATTAACAAATTGCAAAGACTGCGCCACAAAACAAATGACCAAATGCAAATTGACTGCAAAGATTTCTCAAAGTTGTTCTAACTCAAGGTGAGAAAAAAAAAATAGCAATACAGGTTGTCACAAACTCTGCTGTGCAAGCAGGCAGATAAGTACTAGCAATAGCAAAAAGCTCTAAAGAAATTGTTTTATGTAAAGTAATAAGGTTTCTTCACATTCACACCATATTCTGCGAGGGCAGGAGTCAGGTCCTCCATAGTCAATGTGTACTTCTTATCCTATACACGGGAGGAGGAAGAAAATTATCAGGAACAAAAATAACTGAAAGCAGATGAAACCTTCCTCTTCTAGCAACACTCACACAGCGCTCTCTAAATATTGTACATCATATTTAAAGTGCCTGTTAAAATTAGACAAGCTTACCTTTGTCTTACTTCTTGAGCTTCCTGAGGCAGTGCCTTTCATTTTGCAGTACTGCAGCGCATCATTGGCAATGTCTGAGATAAATTTCTGAGATGCGAGGGAGATCAGACGAATTCTATGCATGGAAAAAAGAAAATAATTAATGACTTCTTCCCTTAATGGTTTACAGCCTATCTGTATCCTTACTTTGAAAAACACCACACACATAAACCTCAGATTTTCTCTGATCTTGTTCGGAGTGATCACAAAGCTGACATTAAAGAGTCTTACAAGGTTAGAGATGTTGCATTTTGGTTAAAAGGTTAAAGCCAGTTTGTTTTAAGCAAATCTAATCAGCCAACACTCCCTTTAATATCAGAAAGCACAGTGCTACCTGACTAATACAGTATTAAGATAAGAAATGCTGTATACCATTGGGAAATTCTTTAAATTAAGCAGGAGCATAGAAATATTTGACAATACAGTCATCTATTTGTGACTTCAACATGTTCCCAATGCCAGATTACATTAATTTCCGACTCATTCAGTGCCTTGAACTCGGGTTTTTAATGGTGAACTCATATTACATAAAGGCTTTTAAGTCATAGGTTTGTTAAGTAAATTGGTGGCTATCAATCAAACCTCTGAATGTACCAACTGAGCAGCCTTATGATTTGTGCTGTTTGTTTTGTTAGTCACACTCATATCAGGATTATGTACTCCTCCATGCGTGCACACTGACAGACACAAAGCTGTTCCTAGTATACAATTTCCCAGTCTATTTAAAGGACACATGTATAGGTGGAGCCTTTTTGCTGTATTTAATGTCTAAACTGACAAGTCCATGACATTAGACCAGAATTGAGTGTACTCACATCCTTGGATCAGAAGCCTCAAAGCCAGCCCGGTTGAGGTAGTAGCCTGTGACTGCATCAGGAATCTGATGGGGGGGGGGGGGGTTTAATAACTACTTATGTATATGCCAATCAAGCACTGATTAAGAAACATTACTGTCAAAAACATGTGAAGATATGATGTAGCAGGGTTAACTGACTTACCGTGGGAGTGTACTCTTCCAGCTGCATGAGGAAATCAGCCAGTGGCGTGGTGGAAACAGCAGGCTTCACATCTCCATTGGTGATGCCACCAGGAACATACACTCCATTGGAAACAGATGTGTCTGCAGACGGTGTCACCACAGCCGATGAGGACGAAGCTATAAAAAGAGACATCAAGAAGGGTCTATTAAATGCTTGGAAAAAGGGTGGCTTTACCCCTCTGGAAAATTAGGCAAAAGGAGGCCAACTGAACTTCTTTAAGTTTGTGAAGACGTTTCACGTCTTATCCAAAAGCTTCTTCAGTTCAAATAACGAAGGTGGAGAGTCCCAGATATTTAAACCCTAGTGCAGAATGTCACCTTTGGAGATAATCGTTGACCTACTATTAATCGTGTGTGACATGACATGAGCCAAGGAGTTAAAAAAGGGAATGAGTCATTAAACCAGAGGTTTCAAGTGAAATTAAAGTGAGACCTTGCCCCTCCCTATCATGACCTATTGAGGTTACCTGAGGCAAGGGTTGAAGTGTCTGGAAAGGGATCTCAAGATAGCATTGAAGGTGGCAGCTTGTGTTCAGTGATGTTTGTTGACACAGGGCAAAGATGGCCTATTTTACTCCTCTTTCAAACCATCTGTTTTGTCAGTCCAAAATGTGAACATTTGTATCATCAAAAGAGTGTAGCTGTGCATCTGCACCTAAAGGATAAGTTGCACCTTTTGCCGCTTGGTTATTTGGCCAGTGGTGTTGAGGATTTAGGTAAACTTGATTAAATTATAAACACACATGAATAGGGTCAGATTTTGATATCCACCACAAAAAACTATCTGGACACAGTTTCATCTTTTAGCATGACAATGACGCCAAACATATTGCTAATGCATTAAAAAATACCTGGAAAGAAAAATATACAATTAAGCACTATCACTCATGGATCGGGATCCCAAAGAACAAACTTCAACTTTACTGAAGAATAGTTGGACCACCTTGACAGACAACATAGCAAAAGGCAGCCAACATCCAAAGAAGCTTTAGATGTCCTTCAAGAAGCCTGGAAAACTATTGCTAAAGACTACTTGGAGAAGTAGTTTCCCATTTTTACATAAAAATTAAATCTATCTTAAGGATGGGGCCAAAGGGTCTTTCACCATCTCACAATGCTGTGACTGCACCAATTCCCCAACTCTCACTGAACGGTACCCATGGCCATTAATTAATGATCATGACAATTTCTATATTAGTAATCAGGAAACTGACCTAACAGTTAGTCAGTTGTGTTAGTTTCAGTCTTTATGCAAATGTAATGTTCACAAGGTTGGGGACCCCACAGTCAGCTGAAACTGAAGACGTCACTTGAATGAGTGATAAAACATATCTCAACAGTCAGATAAATAGAATCAGAACTTTCTGTGACGACTTAAAGAACCTACAAGAAAGCTTGCCTGAGAGAATTCAAGCTCTTTTAAATAATAAAGGTGATCATATCAAATATTCACTTTATTTTCAAGCTTGTGAGAATTGCACAAACTGTTTTTACCTTATATACTAACATTTTTGCAATACACTGTACCCATTTCCAATCTTCCCTGGCAAAATATAAGGAAATCATGGATGGCTTGAGACTTTTGCAAATTACTGTACTAACAATCTAAAAATTGCTACAGTGGTTAAGTTAGTGATACGGACTTAACCTGAAACATGGTAGTTGGTAGGTTTTGTAATAAATATGTTTAAATCACTTTAGTGTAAGACGGCAGCCAGGTTAGTACGCGTTTCTCTCAGTCAGGCTTGGTAATGTTGACAAAGTCAATGTACATCGTGGAAAATTCCGACTTCCACAGCGAGATGAAATCATCAAATGCTCTCAGAATAATAACAAAGACAATAACAAAGCCACGTTACGTTACCATTACTTGTGACCGACGGGATGCTGCTCACGTTGGTTGTCGTATTATCATTGGCAATGCAATTACTTGCCGTTGACGATGTGGTAGAAGGCACTCCTGTTGTTACAGACTGATTTAAGTTGTCCATGTTCATGTTGGCGTTAGCTAACGAGCTAACCGTGGTTAACTAGCACCGAAATATGCAAAACACCACAAATCCGCGATTTATAGCTGTAAGACAAATATTTTACAAAATTCTGTTTTAGTATAACTCTACCCTTTAATTCAACGAAATGAATTACCAAAACTAAAAAAAAAAACCTATAACTCGTAGCAGAAGTGTTCCTAAGTCCTTTGCAGTAAAACGCTGAGCCACCACTGTAAAGTAGATCGCTTCACGTGACCTATAGTCATCCTCTTCTTCTATGTGTTTTATTGCTGACTGCACACCGCCTCCTACGCCCCCTGCCGTAGCGGAGACTGTAGGTTATAAATTAATACACTTTCTTCGTGATATTTAAAGCATTTAATTCAGATTTGTTCAAAATTATATTGTACTCACAAATATAAAATGATTAGTGTGTAATTATGTCTTCCAATAAATTGATGCATTCTCATAAACTTAAAATGAATCCATTATGAAGACATGGGATCAGGCTCTGGCTTGAATAAGCAATCATGTTGCCCTGTCAGAAAATTCCTGTAAGAAATCAGCATTCAATTGATTGCAGTCTGCAATCTTTTGACATCTAGCGGTGCGATTTTATACCTTTAAACAGAGATTCACCTCTACTGGCGGTGCGAAGTGGTAGTTTACGAGGTGCACTGAATACAGCAGAGCGATCTCGTGAACACTGCAGGGGGCGTTAAGGGAGTGTCAGACATTTTCTCGGTTGATATTCTTGTTCGAAGAAGTGAGTCTCCGTTTTTGTGGTCAGTCTTTCACTGCAGTGGACTGTATGCTGAGCTCTGGACAAATTTTAGTCCTGTATTCGTCTGACCAACGCGGGAGACGGACGTTTGTGACAGTTGAATGGGACAAAACAGGTACTGACAGCCTTTATAAACGTGCAAGTTAAATTCTCCACAAACGTCGATTAACGACTTTCACAAAGTTCCTCTCGTCCCCTGTTCAATAATCACTCAGTTTAGTCCACTTTTAAATGATTGGCAATTTTGTGCCTATCTCTGTAGGTTTAACGTGTTTACATATCGCCGTATTAAGGGAAGTATCGTGCATCTGTAGAGGACTGCTCAACCTGTAATCTCACGATTATGTATTTTCTTCGGTTTTGTGGCGGTGTACCTACAAGCTTTAATTTGTATCAAAGTTCACAGGCTGGCAAAATGACTGCTCCTGTCCGTGCCATCGTGGTAGGAGGAGGATGTCGGGGTGAAATCTACTCCCAGTATGCGTCTATTCATCCCGAACGAATGAAGGTTAGGAGAGGCTTGTGTTTCTGAGGGAAACATTTGTCAAAACGTCAGCATGTCTTCGTCTGTCGAAAGGAAATAGCTGAAATCTGAAATTAGTCTCCTAATTATAACCCTTCTATGCTCAAGTCATTGATGCAAGCTGTTCCTACCAATGTCACGTAGTAAGTTGTAATATTTAACGGGGCGTACCTTGATTTATTCACTTTGACCTCCTCAGGTTGTTGCAGTGGCTGATCCACGGAAATTTGCAAGGACCAAACTTCAAAAACAACACAAAATCGTGGAGGAAAACGTATTTGAAGGTGAGAGGAAGAGAGAAAAAGTGTCAAATCCTTATAATTATCTGCCTTGTCCTTACTGAGTCCTCTTTTATCCAGACTGGCAGGCTGTAGTTGAAAGAGACAAGTTTGCAGACGCTGTGTTAATTTGCACCCCAGATCGCCTCCATAAGGTAAACATTGTCTGCAGCAAATATTTATTGGTTTAAATTACTTTGAGATGTTCTTAAATTAATTATTATGGTGATCACATTTATGCTTCCTAGGAACCTGCTGTGGCCTTTGCAAAGAAGGGATACCATGTTCTTCTGGAGAAACCAATGGCAGTGAGTGTTTGTGGATGTTATTGATGAACTGAGTTTACAGTAATAATGAATCCCTGATTTGCACCAAAAGTTTTATTGTCTGAAGTTTGGACACACAGTTTGATTTTAGCTTCTTTTTAAAAAAATACTTTTTAACTTGTATTGTTTAGAAAAATGGCCCATTGAACCTCTCTCAGACCATTTATTTTAGCATTCTAAAATCTGAGGCAGTGTTTGAACAACAGTATCAACATCAAGCAAAGATATTTTCTTCTATCTTGAAATTTGTATTTAGAGAAGACAGTTTAAAATATAATGTTAAAAGTAGTCTGTGTTTTCTTTTAATTTTCTTTAATGTGAACTTTATTAGTGTGTGCTCAAATATGGAACTTTACAGGACACCATAAACTGGCTAATACTTAGACATTTTTTATGTATCTGTTCAAAATTACAGATGGCAAGAAAGACCAGTGAAAATTTCAGGCTTATCTTGAATAGTGTTTTAAATATTAAATATCTTCAAATAGGTCTTTAATGTACAAAAAAAAAAAACTTCTGAAAGTGGGTCAACAGATTATTTTTTTCAAAGAAAGGACATCTGGAAAAGTATTTGATACATGAAGCTAAATTTTTACAGCAATTGTTCTACGTGTCCAAACTTTAAAGCTTTAAAATCTGCTGATTTGAGCTAGAGTGACCCAACAGTTGTTTGTTTTAGTTGCTTTCACGATTCACTATTCTGAGCAAAAGCTTTAACAAAACCACACACCCTCAGTATTTTACATCAAACTGAAGCACAGCGTCCCTCTTTTAATGTCCCCACATGACTTCAGACAACTGTAGAAGACTGCACGGCGATCGTGGAGGCTTGCATTCAGAGCGGCGTGATGCTGTCCGTGGGTCACGTTCTCCGGTACGATCCAGTCATCCACAAGATAAAGGTGAGCATTTTCTAGTGCACTTTATCCAGCTGTGACAGTTTTCTTCAGCAGGTAGTGGAATCTATTGTGGGTTCAAACACTTAAACTTCATCTGCCTAAAATCTATAGGAACTCTTTCTCATTCAAAACAGCCACACATTTACAGAATCAGCAGGATTGAGGAAAAATAAGCAAACAGAGCACTCTTTTGTGTTTGTGAAAGTGCAAAAAAAAACAAACCATCAAAAACAGCATTTTAATCAAGAGTGCTGAGGCTGTTTTGACTTGATTAAGTCAAAACTACAATTTTCTCATACTTGGGAAAGTGGTAAAGAAAATTTACAAAATCTGTATGAGGGTTTTGCTGTTTTTTTTATTTATAAAAATAAATGGTCTTTTACAGAAGCTCATAGACGCTGGAGTCATAGGTGAAGTGATCCATATTCAGCACCTGGAACCGGTGAGCAGGCAGATACGATAGAAACATAATAATAATAATAATAATAATAATAATAATAATAATAATTTATTATTATTATTACCATTGTTAAATTGAATTTAACAGACACATGTTGATTTTTCTTTTGTTGTTAATATTATATTGCAATATAAGACATAGTTTCATAATTAACATATTCATTAAGAAAATCATAATTTGGAGACATTTGCACATAGTTGTGGCCTGTGGGCAAAATTTTGTAGCATTGTATGTTTTTGTTATGTTTTGGGTTTTTTCAGGGTTTTTAAAGTGTTATTCAATGTTAACATTTCTGCAGCATGGTTAAAAACAGAATCGATCTTTCTTCCAGGTTGGGTTTTATCACTTTGCTCACTCGTTTGTTAGAGGGAACTGGAGAAACGAAGCAGAGAGCTCTTTTGCTCTTCTCACTAAATCTTGCCATGACATTGACCTCATACATCACTGGGCTGGAGGGCGCAGGTATATCATTAGACAGTAGTCAGTGATTAAACTCAAGGCTCAGTGTTCAAAAGTAAGATTTTCTTTCTCTTTTATTTTGGCCTAAAACAGCTAGAAAACTACATGTTTAGCCCAATTTTGTTGGACTAGAGGTAAATGGGGATGTTTTTTTGTGTAGTTTGATTATTTACTCTGGCAGTTTGTTCTTGGCAGGTGTGTGAAAGTGTCGTCATTTGGATCCGTCAGCCACTTCAATAAAGACAACAAGGTATGTTGTCTGTTCAGTGATCAAATGAAGATAATCAGTAGCCATGATGGGTAGAAATCTCTGTACTAAGCATGAATATAAAATGTGACGTTACTAGTTTTGTGTCAGCCAGCAGGGGCTGCAGATCGCTGCCTTAACTGTTCAGTAGAAAAAGACTGCCCGTACTCAGCATGCAAAATCTACTTGGACAGTGTGAAGAAGGTAAAAATTTCACCAATTTACTTTCATCATTTATGTACTTTTTTTATATACTTCTTATAAATAATTTTTGTGTTTTGTATGTTTGTGTGCTAGGGTCACACTGGCTGGCCAGTATCAGTCATATGCCCCAATTCACTCCCAGACATTGAGTCAGTAACAGAGGCATTGAAGACTGGACCGTATGGCCGCTGTGTCTATGAGTGTGACAATGATGTCTGCAGTAACCAGGTTAGAAAACACTGTGAAATCTGCAGCACTGACCCTTTCTGACTCAGTTATGCAGTATTAGGTTCCTATCAGGCATCAAAGATGCATTTAGAATATACAGAATATATTGTACTTCTACCTGCACCATTTTCATTATGTGTACTTTCTTTTTTCTTTAATCTCAACAAACAGTTATCTGCATATGAGTTAAAATAACTTAAACACAGTGAAATTTATTATTCATTTATTTATTTTTTAGCACAAGAAGCTTTCTGGTTTCTGCCGTTTTGCAGTTCTATACTGTACCTCTCATATTTAAGCAGGCTTTGTTGCAAGCAGGAAGATGGTGTGTGTGAGACTAAAAGACAGGTTGAATTTGGAGGACTGTAATTACAGAACCATTAGTTGTTGCTGAGATTAGTTTTTGTTTTGTAATTATGTGCATTTGCCCAAAATATTGGACATTGTCCCCATAGCTTAAATCAGCTGACTGACATACGAATTCCCAGACTGCACTTTGTTTATTTATTTATTTGGTCTGTGATTCTTTCCTTTTATCTCTTTTAACTTTTCTGATCTCCTGAGCAGGTTGTCAACATGGAGTTTGAAGGGGGTGTGACGGCAGCCTTTTCCATGGTGGCATTCACTGAGGAGATTTGTAAGCGAAAAACAACCATTTACGGCAGCAAGGTAGGACTGTAATTAATGTCTCTGGGAAAGATGAGAATGAGAGACTGAAGAAAATCACATAGAAACACATTAATTAGCAAATGAATTATATAAAAGTAAAAGTGTGAATGCTTACAGATACAGCAGGTAAGAAACATATATCACAGCACTGTTAATCCTTATAGACCCTGTAACAGTTCAAACTGTTAGAAGCATGTTATTTACTTCATAGGACAAAGGCACTCTTCCGCATCATAAAGCAGAACCGCAGACCAAAATCACCCATTCCATAATATGTTGAAAAATGGTTTAACAATGATATGTTATTATAATTAGGGATTTCCTGCCTCGTCATACATTCACAGAAATCTGTGTATTTCCATGTTTTTTTTTTTTTATGACCATTTGATTTAAAAACTATTATATTTTAGCAATTCCTTATTTGATAAAACTGATTCAGTTGTTTTACAATACTTTCAATTTTGCTTTGGACACCCTCAAAAACAGGACAAAGTTTCAATATTCAGACAAAAACCTTGTTGATAAAACCAGTTCGATGAGCTATCATTCATACTACTGATGTGCGACTGATGAAATGATATCTCCTTGAATCTTTAGTATTTGATAAACATAGAGTTAAGTATTTTACTAAAATTCAGCTCTTTCCTACATAATGAACTGGGTCTTCTCAGGGCGAGCTCTCATGCAATGGCCACGAGATCCATGTGTTCAACTTCCTGACCCAGAAATCCAGAAAGCACACAGCAGACTACAACACTACCAGGCAGTTCGGTATGAGTGGACATGGTGGAGCAGACTACTGCCTTATGCATGCCTTCATTTCTGCTGTGGCAGTGAGTGCTCATTACACTTTTTTTTATTTTTTAAAATATCTAATTTTAGATAAGATTTGTTGTTGCTGAGTTCTACTTCCACTTGAGATTGTCTGTATTTGCTTTTCTTGTACTTGTGATGCAGGACTTAAAGGATGCATGTGTCGTATCTATGTGTATCTGCTCTGTGATGGCTAATTTTTGTTTTCATATATCTTTATATGCATACAGAACAATGATCCATCACTGATACGGTCTGGTCCTGTGGAGACACTGCAGAGTCATTTGCTGGTGTTTGAAGCTGAGCGCTCACGACTAGAGAGCAGAGTGCTGCACTGTGGGGACATTAAACAGAGCTAAAAAAAAATACCTACAACATTTTTTTTTTTAGCATATTTTGTTATAGCTTCTTAATAAATCAGTGTAGTAATACCTATATTGTTAGTTATTGAACAAAACTATTAAACTTTCTCATTTGTCAATTACTAGATTTATATCCACACACTGACATATATAACAAGGACTTTTTTCTAGTGAAGCAAAGATGTCCTGAGAACGTATGATGATTAATGACAATGACACTCACTTCCTAAAATGATTACATAACTGATTCATGTCAGAAAAAGAAATATTAATTTCAAGGGACTGCCTGGTTTAATAAATGCTAAATAAAATCTGTTTTTAGTCTTGTGTCTTTAGTTTCCACATTTTTTTTTTCTTCCACACACTATCACGCTACAAAGCCTGACACTAGTCTTGAGGCAGTAGGACATGGAAAATATGTACTATTTAAAGAAAAAAGTAATCTTGAATTTAATGGCAACCGCACTCAAAGTTTGAGACTGTGTGTCACATCCAATCTTCAGCACCTGGACTCTTCTGCTCCAAAGCCATGCTATTGTAAGACATGCTGTTTGCCATCGCTTTGCTGAAATGTGAAACCTCTTCCATAAAAAAAGATGTTTGGATGAAAGCGTATGATGCTCTGAAACCTGTAATCTTTTTTTTTTTTTGGTCCCAATAATTTATTACATTTTGACATCAGGACAAATGGAGTACATGAGACCTCAGTTATTAATGAAAACATGAATTTCACAACTTATCACACCACTTTACAACTGCTCATTGAGGCAAATAGGTAGGGAAATATTGGGTGAATGATTGGGCACAAGCACAGGACTCTGTCAGATCTTTATGTAACAAGAAAGCTTATTTACACAACACCAAGACACTGAAGAAGTCACTTGGATGAGTGATGAAACGTTTCTTCCAATGAAAACGTTACATCCAGATGAACAGAATCAACGTTTGGGGATGCAGAACACCAAGTGCAGTAAAAAGTGATATTTTTTTAATTAAAAATAATTTTTTAAATGGAGGCTGTATGATAAAAAAAAGTATTTCTATACTATAAAATTAAAACAAAAAGACATTTTAAAGTGGCACATGGCAGCAGGTTTCCATGTAACAAAATTATGTTGTGATTCCATTTTTGCTATCGTTACCATTTAAAGTAACATAACATATATGAAACATAACAAGCAAAGGTCTTCACCATTTCAATCCAGAGCTTGGAGAGAAATTGACTATCACAGCGGTTGCAAAGCAAGGATTTACTAGCAAGCAGAAATTTGTTGGATTGCAAAACTACTGACCATCGACTGACAGCATGGGAAAAGTAAGTGCATGAATAAATGAATAAGTTCTTCAAGTCATTTGTTTTTGAATCAGGTGTTTAAACTTGAAATTCATATTTGCAAATCTAAAGATTGTACAATTTTTTTTTACATTCCTGCATTTTTTCTGTGCAGTCCTGTGAAAGGAAACCTTTTGAATCACTGTTTTGTTGTAACAAGAGTAAAAAGCATCTTTTAGTTATTGTATTTATTTTGAACCTTTAAAGCAGCTTGTGGTAAATATAACAGACACTCTGTCACGGTCCTCGGTCGGTGACCCAGTGTTTTGTGTTTTGTATTATTATTGTTATGAATTGAACTTACATTTTTTATGATTTTTCATTGCTAGTCTCTTGGTTTTTGTTTCTGTATTTCTAGTTCTGTAAGCTCTTTAGCATCTCCTTATTTCCAGTCTTTAAGTTTTGTTAATGTGCCTTCCCTCTGTTCACTGTCTTGTCTCTCTGTGCCTTTACTGTGGGACACAAATTTCTTGTTTTCCAGTTTCCTGAGACCTTACTTTTTTTAGCTTCTAGTTATTATGCTTTATTTTCTGTTACCCCTATTTCAGCTCTCTAGAGCGTAAGCTCATTTAGTTCATCCCTCTGTGTCCTGCAAGTCCTGCATTTGGCACCTATCTCCTTCCTTCCACACAGCTGTAGCCTTTACACACAGTTACTGAATTTGACTCATTTAAAATTTTAAAGGTAAAAAAAATAATAACCACTGACCAAATTTAAAAAAGCAAAACAAAACAAAAATAATATTAATAATGATAACAAAAAAACGCATTACAAAACTTAAATCTTCAGATAAAATGAACTGTTTTCATTTTGTTTATATCTATGTAAAAATGAAATATTTCTAATGCTCTGCTTTTTCCTTTAAATGTGGTGTCATATCATAATAAAAATTACTTGAAATGTGTATTGAAACAGAAAACATAAACCTACAATATATTTTTCACTACAGTTAACATTTTAATAACAGAACAGTGGTTTCTAGAATATATTTTTCATTTCATTATTGTTTAATCCACAAAACTTCTTTTAGTTCTTTAAGAAAATGTCTTACAGTGAAATAAATACAACTAAATCTTTTTTTTTTTTTTACATCTTGAATCCTGTCTGGCAGCTTTGGCAATCAGAATTATGATCTCAGTGTCAGTCACTGTCATTTATTCAGCACCAGTGTTTTGATGGGTATCAGTACATCAACACTGAAATGGTTTAACTGTAAATAATAGCAAGAATAAAACAAAGCAGATCACAACAAAACTTGTACCATGACTTCATATATTTGAGTATGTTTGCCCTTTATGTTTACCTGGTTGTTGAATGTCCCTGACAGGCAAAGATGAAGACAAAGTGGCTAGAGGACAGCAGCCCTGAATCCCTCCAACACCCTCCCGAAAAAACATATTGGACCACATTTGGTGCTCTGCTGGCGAGAAGCTCCAGCCCTCAGCCCTCCACCTCTGGCTTCCAGCATAGACGACCCAAGTATGCCAATCAAGAGGTGAGTAGAAAGCATATTCATAAGCTCATAGACAATGTAAATGTTTTGACATCTTCTAAATCCTACAAAAACAAGAACTGAGCGGTGAAAAAATACAAACTGGCATTGTAGACAAGCCAAGAGTTTTGACACACATTACTCCATCTCTAACAGGTAAACACTGCCCAGCCAGTGAGGAGGTCAAGCCCCCAGCCCTCCACCTCTGGTTTACACTTGAACCGTGACTGGAGAGCAAGGAGATCCAGCCCTCAGCCCTCCACCTCTGCCTTCAAGCATGGGAGAGAGGAGGCTGACCAGGAAGAGGTGAGTAAGCACAATGCTGTAAGCATCAGTGGTGGATATTTCAAGAAAAAAAAATACTGTCATGTATTCACTGTATTCACTTCAGCTTTAAATGTTTGTTGTCTGATCTCACTGTGCTGCACACACACCATACCCGCAGTCATTAGTGGCTTATACAGTCTCTATTTCTGACCCCTTCTATGCACATTACTGCCACCTTCTGGCACTAGCAGCATGTAGCAGCACACTATATTTGAACTCATGTTGGTTACATAAAGGTACATTTTGTTGCACTTTGCTAACTATTTCAGTATTCACAAACCAATTACCACCCCCAGTGTGCATACAGAACTGACTTCTGTTGAAGTTATCTGTAGTATTTTTGAAAAAAATAAAAGAAACTGCTAACGTAAGAATAATAGTTAGCATTTTCGGTGCTTAACATCAAGTGATATCTCACAGCTACCCCCTGGTCGGCGAGTGAGGAGATCCAGCCCTCAGCCCTCCAGCTCTGGCTTCCAGCATGGACGACAGGTGGGTGCTCATCAGGAGGTGAATAGAACGTATATTGTATGCTCACAGAAGTACATGTTTTAACATTTTCTAAATTCTACAAATACAAGATGTGAGTGATAAAAAAACAAACACTTGTTTCTAAAACTGGCATTTTCAGATAAACGAAGATCATGTGGTCCAACCAGTCTTCTACCTCTTTTTACAACCCTGGAAGAGAGGAGGCTGACCAGGAAGAGGTGAGTAATCACAATGCTGTAAGCATCAGTGGTGGATATTTCAAGAAAAAAAAAATACTGTCATGTATTCACTTCAGCTTTAAATGTTTGTCCTCTGATCTCTAATGACTGGAGCATTTTTAACCTGTTTGTTCCTTTTCGTTACTGCAGCAGGAACGCCAAAGATTCCGGAGCGGGTACTACAGAGTCCAGACTGACACCGACGGGTCCCGCCCCACCGTGTGCTTCCCTTATTGTTTTCTACCAAAAATTGTTAATGTTAATATTGTATATTGTATTTTGACTTTTCATGTTATGACATAAAACAAACAAAATAAAAACCAACTAATCTAATGGACCAGTTTTAGATTTTTATTGATTTGATGGGATGTTTCCAAAGGGTCGCGCCTATCTGTCTTTTAATGTTTTGTTTTATGTTTTCATTTATTTGATGTTTTTTAAGGTTAATAAAAATTTGCTAAAAGATTCAGTAAAGCCTTAACATTGTTTGCATTAAACTAATTCATTGTTTGGATTTTGAGAATATGGTTTCACTTCTTTATCAATCTGCAAACTGCCACTAATGAAAGAAAGCTCATGCTCAAACCATTATCTGCCCTGGTTTATTGATGAGTTTTGTTGTATTGCTAGTTCATTTTTCTCTCGCTCTCACAATGATGTGCGGTCATTCATTGACAAATGTACAAAGTAGAGAATGCCGCCGCCCGGTACACATTGCACCTGACCCCTATGGCGCCTCCTGCAGGAGGATAGGCCCATGTCCCTTTTTCAGGCTGTGCCCCGGCCGGGTCCCAAGGACTAAGGCCCGGGCACCAGACACTCGCCCTCGGCCACCCTCCCTGGGCCTGGCTCCAGGGCAGAGCCCCGGTAACACTATCCTGGGCAGGGTGAACTGTTCCCTTGATATTGTATTCATAGGGGTCTTCTGAACCTTTGTCTGGTTCCTCACCCAGGACAAATTGGCCATGGGAGACCCTGCCGGGGTACCAAAGCACCCGGGACAACACAGCCCCTGGGATCCCTGGGACACAGAAACCCCTCCACTACTATAAGGTAGCTATTCGCAGAGGGGATGGTGTAGAGCGTAGCCTTAAAAAAATCCAGCAAAGGCCTATCTATTTTAACTAAAATCCTTATCATAAATGTCCTTTGTTTCAAAGTTCGAGGAGTCAATTTTAAGGAAGGGAAAAAGTGAGTAAAGGCTGAGGTATGCCAAACACAAGAATTGGACTGAAAATCAGTGAACTCAATTCCTGTGGTAGGATATATATATTAACATGTGATTCAGAACCATAACATTTGAAAAATACCATAATGCAACATTAATAGTGAAACACATATAACAAAGTGGGAAAGGGTATAAAATCAAACAGGAAAAGTCAATAAATTTTGCCAAGTAGCTTTGGTATAGCAGCTAGTTATGTACAGAAGTTCCACCATTTGTGGGGATAGCAGAATAATACAACTTTGTACAGTCAGACAAGTAGCACTGAAAATGTCCAACTGCTGAAGTCATGAGATTAACTTTAACTTTATTACCATTACCTTTTCTGTATACTCTCGTTGATGTGTGCAGTATCCTTTGTGTATGGAAAGCCTGAATATTGCAGTAATGGGAGATTGTTTTGTTTCAGATCGAGCTTCTCTTTGATGTGCTGATCCACATCGTTAGCATTCTGGTTCAGCAACATCCTCTGTTTTTCCTGATTCTTCACACTAGATGGAGCCATCTAGTGTGAAGCACTCCAAGCACTGAATGTTGTTCCAAATTTGATACTGAAATTAGAGATCAGCAGGTATAAAATCACCGCCCACTGACCATTCAGTTCTTTGGAAAATAGTGTCACCATTCCTGGAAGATCCCTCTGACCCATCCATCCATCCATCCATCTTCATCCGCTTATCCGAGGTCGGGTCGCGGGGGTAGCAGCCTAAGCAAAGAGGTCCAGACCTCCCTCTCCCCAGCCACCTCCTCCAGCTTGTCCGGGGGAATACCAAGGCGTTCCCAGGCCAGCCGAGAGATATAATCTCTCCAGCGTGTCCTGGGTCTGCCCCGGGGCCTCCTCCCGGTGGGACATGCCTGGAACACCTCGCCCAGGAGGCGCCCAGGGGGCATCCTTGCCAGATGCCCGAACCACCTCAGCTGGCTCCTTTCGATGTGGAGCAGCAGCTGCTCTACTCTAAGCCCCTCCCGGATGGCCGAACTTCTCACCCTATCTCTAAGGGAGAGGCCAGCCACCCTTCGGAGGAAGCTCATTTCCGCCGCTTGTATCCGCGATCTCGTTCTTTCGGTCACTACCCACAGCTCGTGGCCATAGGTGAGGGTAGGGACGTAGATCGACCGGTAAATTGAGAGCTTCGCTTTTACACTCAGCTCCCTCTTCACCACGACTGACCGGTGCAGCGTCCGCATTACTGCAGCCGCAGCCCCAATCCGTCTGTCGATCTCCAGCTCCCTTCTCCCATCACTCGCGAACAAGACCCCGAGATACTTGAACTCCTCCACTTGGGGCAGGAACTCATCCCCGACCCGGAGTGGGCACTCCACCCTTTTCCGGCTGAGAACCATGGCCTCAGATTTGGAGGTGCTGATCCTCATTCCCGCTGCGTTACACTCGGCTGCGAACCGCTCCAGTGCGAGCTGGAGGCCCTCACCCGATGAAGCCAACAGAACCACATCATCCGCAAAAATCAGAGATGAGATTCTGAGGCCACCAAAGCGAAAGCCCTCCGCCACTTGGCTGCGCCTAGAAATCCTGTCCATAAAAATTATGAACAGGACCGGAGACAAAGGGCAGCCTTGGCGGAGCCCATCACCCACCGGGAACGAGTCCGACTTATTGCCGGCAATGCGAACCAAGCTCTTGCAACGGTTGTATAGGGATTGAATGGCCCGTAGCAATGGGCCAGACACCCCATACTCGCGCAACACCTCCCACAGGACGCCCCGAGGGACACGGTCGAATGCCTTCTCCAGGTCCACAAAACACATGTAGACTGGTTGGGCAAACTCCCATGCACCCTCAAGTATCCTCGAGAGGACAAAGAGCTGGTCCAGTGTTCCGCGACCAGGACGAAAACCGCATTGTTCCTCCTGTATCCGAGGTTCGACTAGCGGACGAACCCTCCTCTCCAGCACCCTGGCATAGACTTTCCCGGGGAGGCTGAGGAGTGTGATCCCCCTGTAGTTGGAACACACCCTCCGGTCCCCCTTCTTGAAGATGGGGACCACCACCCCGGTCTGCCAGTCCACAGGTACTGCCCCTGATCTCCACGCAACATTGCAGAGACGTGTCAACCAAGACAGCCCTACAACGTCCAGAGCCTTCAGGAACTCGGGGCGGACCTCATCGACACCAGGGGCTCTGCCACCAAGGAGTTGTTTAACTGCCTCAGTGACCTCGCCCCCGGAAATCGGTGGGTCACACCCCTCATCCCCAGACTCTGCTTCCTCCCCGGAAGACGTGTCAGTGGGATTAAGGAGGTCCTCGAAGTATTCCTTCCACCGCCCGACAATTTTCTCAGTCGACGTCAACAGCGCTCCGCCAGCACTATACACAGTGCAGGTAGAGCACCGCTTTCCCCTCCTGAGACGCCTGACGGTTTACCAGAATCTCTTCGAGGCAGTCCGAAAGTCTTTTTCCATGGCCTCTCCGAACTCCTCCCACACCCGAGTTTTTGCTTCAGCCACTGCCCGAGCCGCATTCCGCTTGGCCTGTCGATACCTGTCGGCTGCCTCCGGAGTCCCACAGGCTAACCAAGCCCGATAGGCCTCCTTCTTCAGCCTGGTGGCTCCCTTCACCTCTGGTGTCCACCATTTGGTTCGGGGATTACCACCACGGCAGGCACCAACCACCTTGCGGCCGCAGCTCAATGCAGCAGCTTCGGCAATGGAGACGCTGAACATGGTCCATTCGGACTCAATGTCCCCAGTCTCCCTCGGAATGCTGTTGAAGCTCTGCCGGAGGTGTGCGTTGAAGATCTCGCGGACTGGGGCCTCTGCTAGATGTTCCCAGCACACCCTCACTACGCGTTTAGGTGCACCAGGTCTGTCCAGCGTCCTCCCCCGCCACCTGATCCAACTCACCACCAGGTGGTGATCAGTTGACAGCTCAGCCCCTCTCTTTACCCGAGTGTCCAGAACATATGGTCGCAGGTCTGGTGATACGATTACAAAATCGATCATCGACCTACGGCCTAGAGCATCCTGGTGCCACGTGCACTTATGGACACTCTTATGTTCGAACAGGGTGTTCGTTATGGCCAAACTGTGATTAGCACAGAAGTCCAATAACAAAGCACCGCTCGGGTTCAGATCAGGGAGGCCGTTCCTCCCAATCACGCCCCTCCAGGTCTCGCTGTCGTTACCCACGTGAGCATTGAAGTCTCCCAGCAGGACAACAGAGTCTCCAGGTGGAGCACCTTCCAGCACCCCCCCCAGGGACTCTAAGAAGGCTGGGTACTCCGAACTGCCACTCGGCGCATAAACGCAGATGACAGTCAGGACCCGTTCCCCGACCCTAAGGCGCAGGGAACAAACCCTCTCGTCCACCGGGAAAAACCCCAACGTACCGGCAGCAAGCCGAGGGGATATAAGAATACCCACCCCAGCCCGCCGCCTCTCACCAGGGGCAACTCCAGACTGAGACAGAGTCCAGCCCCTCTCCAGGAGACTGGTTCCAGAGCCCAGACAATGCGTAGAGGTGAGCCCAACTATATCTAGCCGGTACCTCTCAACCTCACGCACCAACTCAGGCTCCTTCCCCACCAGAGAGGTGACATTCCATGTCCCTATTGCCAGTCTTGGCAGCCGGGGGTCGGTCCGCCAGGGCCTCCGCTCCTGGCCGCCACCCGGCTCACAATGCACCCGACCCCTATGGCGCCTCCTGCGGGTGGTGGGCCTGCGGGAGGATGGGCCCATGTCTCCTCTTCGGGCTGTGCCCGGCCGGGCCCCATGGACTAAGGCCCGGCCACCAGACGCTCGCCCTCGGGCACCCTCCCCGGGCCTGGCTCCAGGGCGGGGCCCCGGTAACCCTATCCCGGGCAGGGTAAACTGTTCCCTCGATATTCTTTTCATGGGGGTCTTCTGAATCGCTCTTTGTCTGGTCCCTCACCCAGGACCAGTTTGCCATGGGAGACCCTACCAGGGGGCAAAAGCCCCCAGACAACATAGCCCCTGGGATCCCTGGGACACACAAACCCCTCCACCACGATAAGGTAGCGATTCAAGGATCCCTCTGACCCCCTGCAAGCAATTTTGTTTTCAGATCATTACACAGCTCAACAGATAAAACTGTCTCTTAAAGATTGATTTAATGAAATACTTGATAATAATCCTTCTAATTGCCCTGTGCCTTAAAAACAGAGCAGTGATATTAAGTCTGCTAACTTAAACAGCATTTTTGCCACTTTGCTTTCCTGGCTATCCATATATTTCCAGTCTCGCTGACCAAAGTCCTTAAACACATTCAGAAATTCACACACCTCTTTTGTTACTAAACTACTGTAGAGCCCTTTTCCTTTCACACACACGTTCATGTCACTACTTTGTCTGCAGCAGCTTTATTGTTTTCCGCCTGTATTGTGAGTTTAATCTCTTAAGATTTTTCGGGTAGTATAGTTTTATCTTCCTTTGAAAAATCAACTGCTCTGCTGCCACTACACTCTTTCATGTTTGTGATTGGTCAGATGCTACCAATGCCACTCCTTACATGGAAACGTGCAGGGGAAACCCTGGATTTACTCAACAAGCTGTTAACTAGCTTTGTGATCACTTTTTTTTGTTGCAGATGTTAGGGTAAGTGAATCCAGATAACAGAGAGACACCCTGAGTATATTGAAGGGAGGCAGGCAGTGTTGGACCCTTTAATAACTCTGCTGGAAAACTGAACTCATATTTTCCAGCAAAGATTTCACATGTAGAAACTGTTTCTTCTCCATCAGTAGTGCATACAGCTCCCCCTTCAACTCACCATTCTTGGTTATCAGGCTATTTAAGCACTGGCAAGCCTTAAGTTAAAAAACATCTTAGCGTTTGTTTTTAAAAGGATTCCAACATCAAGGGGACCTAATACCAAGCACAACAGATATCTATTACTTTAGAAGTTGGCAAAATCACAGTGAAACTGACAGTAAAGTGTATTCTCTGTGCAACACTAACCCTGAAACACTTGTCTTCAGTATGCTGCATAGTTTTTAGAAATTTCCTGTTATCAAATTTATCAGATTTGTCAGGTGTGGTTGCCCTGATAGTCCTCAATTCCGCAAACTTCTCTCCCATTCAAGGATCTGAAAACCAAATCAACAATGAGGGACAATTTTATTAAGAAAGGTGGACTCAAATGTGCATTTAAAAGAAAAATATAATGGACAAAATAATGACCACTGCTAGTGCTAGTTCAGCCTCTTAGTAGATGAATTTAAAAATCCTTAGTGGCTTCCTTCTTGCGTGATTCATTGGAAGAAAACTTGATCTCTGATTTTAAACCTTGAGATCAAGGTCAGCAAATTGTACTTAGATTTTTAGTAGATGTACCTATGGTATTAATTTGAAAATCCTACATCTTCTCATTCTTGAGTCATCACAAAGTTGGATGTCCATGCCGAACGTGTGGCCATCCACCACCCGCCTGGTGGGGTGACAACAATACCCTATCAACCGTTTATGACTGAAGGGAGAAAAGCAGCAAAGGATTCACAAAAGATGCCAACATTTAAATTTGAGAAAAAAAATTATTTAAAAAAAAAATGAAAAAACAAAAGTCTCTGTAACTGACAGGTTTTTAACTCCATCCATCCATCCATCCATCATCCATCCATCCATCCATCATCCATCCATCCATCCATCATCCATCCATCCATCCATCATCCATCCATCCATCCATCATCCATCCATCCATCCATCCATCCATCCATCCATCTTCTTCTCCGTATCCAGAGCCAGGTCTCGAGGTTTTTAACTCAATATGTGAAATCTGTTTCTATCATATTTAGAATTTTAATGTAAGGGGTCAAAATATCATCCAGCCTCTGTAAAATGTCTCTAGAGCAGGCAAACAGGTACAGCCCCAGTCAAATATATGCACACACCCGAGGGCAGGGAAGTTTCTCATTATCCGAGACAAGTCATAATAAAAACCAACACGAAACTCTTTGACTGTTTA
This sequence comes from Mchenga conophoros, assembly GCF_057382185.1. NCBI lineage: Eukaryota > Metazoa > Chordata > Actinopteri > Cichliformes > Cichlidae > Mchenga > Mchenga conophoros. Next base: position 7,268,031 of record NC_140545.1, read on the forward strand.
CACAATGAACATGAAGTCAGTGCAGGAAGCTTACTGCATCAATTCGGTTGATGTTCTTTTGTTGAGTGTTTCATTATAAAATATGGGAAATAATGAAAAATAAAGAAATACTCCTTTTTAAAAATATATTTGTTATCCTTTTAACAGCTTTATTTGACAGAAACAGTGAAGATCGACAGGAAAGGCATGCGGCAAAGGGCCACAGGTTGGACTAGTACCCAGGCCCGCCACTTTCAGCCATGCGGCATATGGTCACCTGCTCATCCAGCCGAGCTAAACCGGCATCCAAGAAGTACTCCATTTTGACTGAGTGTGTCCAAACCTTTGACTGATACTGTAAAAAAACAAAACAAAAAAACAACTTACTCGTCTCTGCTGGTGATATCTTTGAATTTCTCAGTGCATGGCTGCTTGGCTGCCTTGGCTTTGTGACGCTGCCACTGCAGGTTTTTCAGGTCTGCTTCAGCCACATTAAAAGTATACTTCAGCAATGAGTCTTTTCATAATTACAGTGTAATGAATTGTGATCGCTGATATGTGAAAGATGTCTGTGTAATCAGGATTTACTGGTTATTATTTTGTGTTGCATCTTACAAGCAGCTTTCAACTAAAATTATTTAAGGAAAAACAAATGTATTTTTATTCTCAGTTAACTTACTCACAAAAATTATTCATCAGTCAGCATAGACACTTGAAGAACAAAAGCTGGAGCTGCATACCTGTGTGATGTGTTCTCATATATATCATACATTACAGCCACAGGCATTAGTGTGTGGAACACCTGTACAGATGAAGTTAAGAAAGGTACATCTATACAAAAATGTACACAATTGTTTAAAAACAATAAATTTTATGAATATAGGAAATGTTCCTCTTAGTGACTGAGATGTCCTATTGTGTTATAATAAAGCTTTGTCCTGATTTTTATTGATTAAGCAAAGCGTAACCCAAACGTAAAGTATTCATTAAGGTGTTTGTCACATAGGCATAATTCCATATGAAGCAAATTACAAACATCATAGGGTGTTTAGCTTAGGTAATATATATATATATATATATATATATATATATATATATATATATATATATATATATATATATATATATATATATTTACCTAAGCTAAATATATATATATATATATATATATATATATATATAGCAGCTGGATAGCGTAGTGGTTAGACTACACGCCTTTGACTACATCCTCTGTTCCTTTGGAACAGAGGATCGCAAGTTCGATTCCTGCCTGGGGCGTCTGTATCCAGTAAGGGTCCTAAGGCTAGACCCCCTATGCTAAGCAAGCCTACCGCAGACAGGGCGTTGTTGGAATGCTACTACGCAAGTAACCCCGGCGGAAGGGGCTACATGAATAGGATGACGGACCTATGGATTCTTCGATACCCAACATCCACAATGACGGCGAAACAACTAGTAGCTCAGTGTTCCAACATTCGAAAGAAGGGACTGCTCTCACAGCTAGAGATTGACGAGGTACAACACAAATGCTACGGCAAGGAGGAGTCAGGACGCCAGGTCAGGGGGGAGATATCATCACCCCCACCCGAGATTGGGTACATAGCCCCAAGTGCGATAGGAGAAGGATCGTTGAGTGCGAGAGGAACTGACCTGAAAAATAGGATAATGGCCAAGCTTGAAACCTGGATACCCCGTAGCCGGCTACCAAGATTACGTGAAGTACCCTCAGAAGGTCTGCTAGATGATGTTAATGCAGCACTACGGGCAATACCTACAACCACGATTACCGACACTAACAAGCTGATCTACAATACGGCAGCAGTGATCAGTGAGATGCTTGGCTACAAGTTGAACAGCCACAAGGGGCAGTACCCTCCATGGAGAAGGAGGCTAGAGGCCAAGATCAAAGTAGCACGGAGGGAGGTTAGCCAACTAACGGAGTTGCAGAAAGGTGCGACAAAGAAGGTGCATAAGAAATACAGCAAGCTGTCCATACCTGAGGCCTTGGAAACTGCCAAGCAAAGACTCACAGCCTTGGCCAGCCGCTTGAGGAGGTACACCAGAGGAGAATAAACCAGCTGTTCTCCACAGAACCAGCAAAGGTGTACTCTCAGTGGCAAGGGAACAATAAGAGAACAGCACCACCAAGGCTGGAGACGGAGCAATACTGGAAGAGCATATGGGAGAAGGATGCAACCCATAACGGCAATGCTCAGTGGCTAGAGGATCTGAGGGCTGACCACAGCGACCTCCCTGAACAGGGTCCAGTAACCATCACAGTGGCAGATATCCAAGAAAGAGTCTCCAGTATGAAGAGTTGGACAGCACCAGGGCCCGACATGGTTCACGCCTACATGGTTCACGCCTACTGGCTGAAGAAGCTGACTGCACTCCACGAGCGTCTGGCAGCACAAATGAACCAGCTGCTAGTTAATGAGAGACACCCGGAATGGCTAACCGAAGGTCGGACGGTCCTGATCCCCAAGGACCCCAAGAAGGGACTGGTCCCCTCCAACTACCGACCAATAACCTGCCTCAGTACTACATGGAAGCTCCTGTCAGGCATCATATCGGCTAAGATGAACAGGCACATGGGTCAATACATGAGCGGGACACAGAAAGGAATTGGCAAGAATACCAGAGGCGCAAAACACCAGCTACTGGTAGACAGAACAATCAGCCGAGACTGCAAGACCAGACTGACCAACCTGTGCACTGCCTGGATTGATTACAAGAAGGCCTATGACTCAATGCCCCACAGCTGGATACTGGAATGCCTAGAATTGTACAAGATCAATGGGACCCTAAGAGCCTTCATCAGGAACTCAATGGGGATGTGGCGTACAACACTAGAGGCCAACTCCAAGCCCATAGCACAAGTCACCATCAAGTGCGGGATCTACCAAGGAGATGCTCTGTCCCCACTGCTGTTCTGCATAGGCCTGAACCCCCTCAGTGAGATCATTAACAAGACTGGCTACGGATACCGACTACGGAACGGAGCAGTTGTCAGCCACCTCCTGTACATGGATGACATCAAGCTGTATGCCAAGAGTGAACGAGACATCGATTCACTGATCCACACTACCAGGCTATACAGCAATGACATTGGAATGTCGTTCGGACTGGAGAAGTGTAGTCGGATGGTAACAAAGAGAGGGAAGGTAGTCAGAACTGAGGGGATTGAACTACCAGAAGGCAACATTGCAGACATAGAGGACAGTTACAAGTACTTGGGGATCCCACAGGCGAATGGGAACCATGAAGAGGCCGCTAGAAAAGCTCTAACCACCATGTATCTGCAGAGGGTCAGGCAAGTCCTGAGGAGTCAGCTGAATGGTAAGAACAAGATCCGGGCCATCAACACGTATGCCCTGCCCGTGATCAGGTACCCTGCTGGGGTAATAGGCTGGCCAAAGGAGGAGACAGAAGCCACTGACATAAAGACAAGAAAGCTCCTTACCATGCATGGAGGGTTTCACCCCAAATCCAGCACCCTGAGGCTGTACTCTAAGCGGAAGGAAGGGGGCCGGGGACTGGTGAGTGTCAGCACCACAGTCCAGGATGAGACAACGAACATCCAAGAATACATTGGGAAGATGGCCCCAACTGACCGAGTGCTCAGTGAATACCTCAGGCAGCAGAAACCCAAGAAAGAGGAGGGAAACGAGGAACCATCATGGAAGGACAGGCCCCTGCACGGTATGTACCACCGGCAGATAGAGGAGGTGGCTGATATCCAGAAATCCTACCAGTGGCTGGACAAAGCTGGACTGAAAGACAGCACAGAGGCACTAATCATGGCAGCACAAGAACAAGCTCTGAGCACAAGATCCATAGAGGCTGGGGTCTATCACACCAGGCAAGACCCCAGGTGCAGGCTGTGTAAAGATGCCCCAGAGACAATCCAGCACATAACAGCAGGGTGCAAGATGCTAGCAGGCAAGGCATACATGGAACGCCATAACCAAGTGGCCGGCATAGTGTACAGGAACATCTGTGCCGAGTATAACCTGGAAGTCCCGAGGTCAAAAAGGGAGATGCCCCCAAGGGTGGTGGAGAATGACCGAGCTAAGATCCTGTGGGACTTCCAGATACAGACGGACAAAATGGTGGTGGCTAACCAACCGGACATAGTGGTGGTAGACAAACAGAAGAAGACGGCCGTAGTGATCGATGTAGCGGTTCCGAATGACAGCAACATCAGAAAGAAGGAACACAAGAAGCTGGAGAAATACCAAGGGGTGAGAGAAGAGCTCGAGAGGATGTGGAGGGTGAAGGTAACGGTGGTCCCAGTGGTAATCGGAGCACTAGGTGCAGTGACTCCCAAGCTAGGCGAGTGGCTCCAGCAGATCCCGGGAACAACATTGGAGATCTCTGTCCAGAAGAATGCAGTCCTGGGAACAGCTAAGATACTGCGCAGGACCCTCAAGCTCCCAGGCCTCTGGTAGAGGACCCGAGCTTGAAGGATAAAACCGCCCGCAGGGGCGTGCTGGGTAAAAGAGTAGATAGACAGATAGACAGATAGATAGATATAATAGTAGATAAAATAGCTCTCCAGTTGTTATCAGGAAATTGCATTCCATTAAGGAGCAAGGTGTCCTTAATTGTCCTCTCAACATAATAATGTCAACAACAGCATCCCAGCTCTGGGTCTTGCAACACATCCAAGATGACTAATCCTGGAGCATGTCCCACAGTCCATACTTCCAGTGGATCACGTTGTGTCGATGGCAGTTGTAAGACTAGTGTGGTAAGAAGGGTGTGTAGAGTAAACTCAAGAGATGACGACATGCTTGAATCACAGAAAAACTTTGACCTCGTGCCAGAAAGGGGATTACAGCAGCGCTGTGATGGGCACTCCTTCGAGCAAAGCCTCATTTTCCATTAGATGCAATCTGCTTTCTTTGAGCAGTTTGTGAATAAAGGAGTACAATTGTAGTTTTTTAAGAATGAAGCCTTTATTAGTACTATAACCTTTTCCTCTTCTCTTTTTCACAGTGACAATGATCACCTGGGAGGAGTTGTCTTCATGTCATAGTCAAGATATTAGTCCCTCAAAGGAACAGGGTGGACGCACACAAACACACATAATGCCACATAGGCTGGCGACGTGCTTCTGGAGACGAGTTTGCAAACTGAGTCAGCAGCTGTATTTCTGAATGACTCAACCGGTCCACCACAGAGCCCTTTCATTTCTCAGAGCCCTGCCTTCAACCCTGCCTAACACACAGGCATGCACTGAATATGTTAAACACTAGTGCTGACCTCACTACAGCATCACTTCCTCCCAAATGACCAGGGTAAGTACTCAAATACCAAGGCGCAATATGGACTTAATTTCCAAGGAAGTAATTCATCTCAGTGATCAATATTAACAGACAGTTTGATGCTTTAAGGTAATTTCTTAAGGCTACATCTTTTGTTTTTCATTGCTGCTGGAAACTTTTTTTTGGCATTAATGCTGTATACTGATGACATGTTGTGGCAAGTGAGGTGGTGAATTATCTGTAGAGCTAATAATCCTTTGATCCTCCAAGTCATTTACTGTATGAATCAGTCAAGTTGCCAGGAAGAGACTTGTACATCTGCTTTGACTTTTCCAAAATGCTGCTTGGAAGGCTGTTGTGGGCCGATGTTGTGTTTCATTCCCCTCAATTTAAAATGATAGCCATCTTGTGAACAAGGAAGTGGAGGAGGAAAGTTTAAAAAAAAGGGGGACTAATAAAATGTAAAACATGGTGCAGCCTGACTGTGACTCAACAGGAAATGATGGAGTGCGCGTAAGTAAGGTGAGAGAAGAAAAGGAGGAGGTCTGGAGTGGGAGGAGAGACACAGTGAGGAGGAGGGGGAAAAAAAGGAAAACTGCCTCAGGACTTCAAGTTAATTTTTGGGAAAGGAACAGACTATAAGAGAGCATACCATGCCTTTCTGGGGAAAACTGTGGGTTGTATACGTATATCATTTCTCAGCCTTGCTACTCAATAGAGCCATGACGTGGACAAACACACACACGCACACTCACTAAATAATCAGAACAACAATTTGACCAAATTTGACTAGTTTCCACCGTCCTCCTAAAGATGACCCGGGATGACGCAGTTGTGCAAAAAGACTTCGACCTCAGAACAAGTTGCGAAAACTGTGCAAACATTCAAATATTGACAGCGCCTTCGTGTCTCCTCTCTCTACCCAAAATGTCCTTGTTAGCTAATTTGCATTGATGCCTGCAAATGTTTTTTTCCACTCCAGCAAAAGTGTGATTTATCAAGAAAAGCTGCCACGGATGAGTTAAATAACGGTCAAAGATCAGTCCAAGGCACTCTCTGTATTCTTTTTATCTGGATTCTACACAGAGCCTCCTCCGGCCTTCTGTTCCCTTTTCTCATTTCAACTGAAGCTCTTAATGAACTGAAGATGGACTTCACAGGGCTGCGGAAGTCCTCCTGCTGGGTTTGCAGAGCCTCTGCCCACACTGAGGCCTGATGTAATGGGTAGAAAAGCTGGCCAGGCGTCCAGTTCAGTATCCTAGGAAAAGAATTGCTCTTCTTTCATGCTCAGATCTCTGCCATTCATTGAAACTGTCACCATGACATCTGATGTTGCTGCGTTTAAATCACTTTAACCCTTGATCCCTTGGTGTACTTCCTCCATCAGTTTGCCTGCTTACTGTGCTTTGTTTTTCTCTGCTGGTACTCTGGGAAAAGCTACGCTGCTTCATTGTTTGTTTGTTCTGTGTTTTAAAGAAATCTGTGTTCATTTATGTGTGTTTGTGTGTCATTTCTCTCTCCATTAAGCTCCATTGTAGCTGGATTTTATTCACAGAAAATATCAGTTGCTATTATTATTTTTTTAAAAAGCACTTTAGCATCAGATTAGATTACACAGAAGTCTTTGTGCACATCCAGATTTGTCCATTATTAAAAGGTAGCAGAGGCATGATTCTTCCATCTGTCCTCCTCTTCCTCCTGATGACTGTTGTTCCTTTGATAACTAAGCTAAGATGTGGTCAAAGGCTGTGGTGGTGAGCCCACACAGACATTTGAGGAGCCCAGCTCCCAACTTGTCAGATCTACCCGTAAAGCCATTAAATGAAACAAGGACTAGGTGTGGGGTGTGTGTTTCAAATCACACACAGCGTTGCACACAGCAGCACAACATTCAGGTCTTAATCACTGTCCGTCTACTTTGAAGTAAAGCATCAAACATAAATATTACAAATCAGGCTGAAGGAAGCAGTAGGTGGCAAGAGAGGGGTGCAATGCACTAAATATGAGAATTTCATAAGAATATCTTTCTGTTTTTTCTCAATTACAGCAACTCGAATCCAGAGTTAAATGACGACGCTCTTTCAGTTCTGGTGACCCATCGTTTACTCATCTCTGAACAATCTTGATTTTTAACCTCTTACACATATGGCAGCATCAAGTGGACATTGTTTTATGCAATCACATATTTAAAGTATACGGCTCATAAATATGGCCGCCATATGCGCCTGTAGTTATCACAACCTCTAACACAGATTCGCTGGAACAAGGAATGTGAAACCTAAACACAAGACACGTCAACCGCGACTTTGAAAACAGCAGCCCTGTAGCGGCGCTCTAATTGCTATTACATGTTTGTACACAGCTGGTTCCTCTATAAGAGAATTCCCTGTGTCACCGTGTCAGCACATCAACCTACACGAATGTATTTACCATAGAAAACATATGTTAACACCTACCTACTTCATTTCCTTTTCCAACTTGAGACACTGTTAAGCGCTGTGCTGCACACACACTCATCGTTTTAGTTTTCTATTCTCAGACAGATGGGGAACTGATAGATCAGTTTAATATAACCATAAGTCTTGATGAGTTTTATTATGATCTTGTACTTTTTACTCATTCTTGCATTAATCCTGTTCTTTTCCACAGAACAATTGATTTTTATACACACACACACACACACACACACACACACACACACACACACACACACACACACACACACACACACACACACACATATGTGTATCATAGTCCACCTGGTATTCCTGCTCATTTTTTGCCAGTCTGCATTTGAGTCAGGCCAGCTCTCGAAGTCTGACATATATGTATGTTTGCAACATTAAAAATAAGCAGTCTTCTTTATCTTTTTTGATAAGGATGTTGGGAGGTGGAGTGCTGCAGATGTGGAAGGTGGGCTTCTGACTGCACTGACATCTGTGAGGGACGGAGGTCTCTCAGAGCAGGAAATGACTTGACCTCCCCTGTAGGAGACTGGCCCACCCTGGCAAAAACCCCCACAGCCCTGAGCATCCTGGGTCACCACAAGCGCCCACAGAGGACTGCAAAGCAAGAGCAGAGCTGCTGGTAAAAGTGGCAAAAACTTTGAATTTTGCATGGCCATCTTTATGCAATTTATTAAAAGATGATTAGACTAAGATTTTGATTTTGAAGGGACAGCAGGTGGTATATTTAATTTCTATATAGTTTGGTATTGTTAGTCTTACAGTCTTAACTGTAACACAAAACGTGTACTTGGTTTACAGCTGAATGACAGTGGTGTGACTGGACATCTCTGTGTCACTTTGAAATTCCACATTGCACAATGTAAAGTTGATACATAACAGCTTATTTGTTGAAACTATGAGTATTCCTTTAAGCAAACAAGTTAACGTTAGTGGGAGAGGGATGGTTGATGATTGCAGCAATGTAAGCACGTTACATGTGGCGTATTTATTTTATGGGTTTGTGATTTACAGTCAGTATATAGGTATAAGGCACTCCTTAATCCGCATATGACTGTATGTGGGCTTTATTGGAGTAGTACAAGCAGAGGAACTACTCAACAATCTGCACCAAGGGAAGAAAGAAAGGTTACAGGGTCACTTGGCTTACAATTTTACGATTTGGTTATACAGTGTACAATATTTGATGGGTCATTTTGCCTAAGGATTTATTTGTGCTGTCACTGCAGTAAAAAGATCAGATGGCAGTCTGGGGGAAGACTGTAAGCTCAGTGTGGTCTGGACCCTGTGGTGAAAACAAGAATAGCCTGCACTCACTTCCCTGTTATTTTCTGGTAAATGGCCTCTCATATTGTCCTTCTGCCTCTCTCAGCGTGGGTGAGGACAAACACAGGACAAACACACACACACAGTCAACTCTTTTGTGACATGCAGGCTTCAAAACAAGTCCTCATCCTTCATGTCTGGTCTGCCAATCTAGTGCTTGTAACTCTTTATCAGTGTTATGTTGTACACACGCCAATATCCACCCACACACTTTCTGACTCCCACACAAGTCAGGCCACAATTGCTTGAAATGCAATTTCCTGTACACGCATTACAGGGAACAAATAAAATAAAGGACATTTTTGCTTTTTGACCTGCTGAGGCATACTTAGTGTAGGGTAAACGATGTAATAAAATGGGAGGGGAAATGCTTAATAGATTTAAGCATAGATCCTTAAGCTCTACAGAGTCTTAGTTCCACTGACTGTAAGGAAATAGATTTTGTGAATGGTGTCCTGAAACCTGAAAGTTGCGCAGACAGGTTAACAACATCTTGTTAGATTCACACTGCAGTTGAGAGTTCAGGAAGGTGAGTAAAACCGTACAGAGGAGTATAGAGATGAAACGTAAGAGAAACGTGAATTACTGCTGATAGCATAATGCGCAAGTACAATTTCAATGTTATTCCTGGTCAAAGGGAGACGATTTGTATAGTTTAATTGAGAACAAATAATCATATTTTATAACATTATCATGTGTATGTAAAAATGTAATATGAAAAGTAATTTCAGATTATCAGTTACATTTAATAGAGTCAAAACTATGTTGGACAGAATTGGGTTCTAACTACATACTCAAAAAATACATTTAATTAAAATTTTAAAAATCAAATAGTAAAGTAAACTTAGTAAAGTATTCAGTGCATTTCCTAGTAGAGTGATGTAAAAAGAATTACAGGCATTTTTCCCCTTTAAGGCAGCCATGGGTGGAGTTACAGTAACGCGTTCTGGGTGTTGAATTCTTTTATAAGGAGATGTGGAAACCCGCGTCACTCTGACAAAATGAGTTTCACCTCCCAGTGTTGTTGACAGAGGAGGGTCGATGCACATGGGTCAGGGTTGACTGACAGACTGGATTTTAGCCTCACGGGTGTCATTTCTCGCTTGGGACTGAGGGCGATCGAACGAAACCAGCTGTACGTGACGGATAAGCAGCATTTGCATGGTGAGGCTCATCACGTTCTCATAAAAGTTGTTTGATGAACATTGGCTCTTTTTTGTTGCCTTTGCCTTTACCACGGGACGGTCAGATGCTGTGTTGTATGTGATGTGAATGTTACTCTGTTACTAAGTGTATACGAGTGTTTTCCACACTGGGACGTCACGAAAAAAAAGAAAAAGAGCCGGTCAGAAATCACTGAGGTCTGTTCTCTGAGTAGAGCCTGTATAGTTCAGATGTGTGTGGACAGCATTTTGTAAGCTGGACATTTGTGTGAGTAGACCAGCTAGAGGAAGTTATTTATCTAGTGGAACGCACTGTACTTCTGACTCAATGAGGGATTTCACTCGCGTCCGCCGAGGGAAGTCACGTCGAGGCGGGATAGGTCTTGGACTGCTCGGCACTTCCATTTTCACCCACTAGTAGGCGATAAAGAGTAAACCAGTAATTCTATGTCTGTCTGACGTTTTCGTATAATTTAAAGCGCAAAAATAAAACAAAACGAGTGAGTCAAAATTGGTTCACAACTATCATTCAAAAAGTGTGACGTCAGTAATATAATGTAAAATAATTTACAGTAAAAAGCGCATGACCCAGAGTTAAACATAACTCGGTGTTATCAAGAATAGAGTGCGATAAAGGCCAATAACAGAAAGTGACAATAAGGGTTATGGAAATTAATTATAATAATAAAATAAACTATAAATATATAGTTTAATAGTTATGATGTGAAAATGTACTACATGCCGATGTGGCCCATGACCAGGTGGAGTTGCGCTTTTTTCAAACTATAAAAATGTGAAAATCTTCATTTTCTGCACACTATCTAGACTTTAGTTTATTAGAAACAAAACATTTCGGACATGCAAGTAGACTATAAAGTCTACCTACCATCTTGTTACATATTAGATATGTAACAATATTAGATAGGTTGTTACATATATAATATTATGTAACAATATTAGATATGTAACAACAAAAGATTTTTAACACGTTTATTTAATTATTTTTTTTTTTAAATATTTTTTGTAAGTAAAAAGCAAGTACTAAAACTGCATTTTTTCAGTTAAATATCATCACAAACATCTTTTCATATGCCTCTTTTATTCCCCAGGTGAATGAAGTTAAACAGTGGAAATGTCAGGATCTAATGAACTGCACTAAACTGTCACATTTACAGCATGGCCTTCGCCTGGTGACCCATTAAAAATCAGTACACGCAGATAAACCTAAAGGTCTGGTTTGTTAGTGCAATGGAAAAAAAAAATTGAAAGCTGCAGTCACACATTGAACCTAGATTAGTTTGGTGAATAAACTTGTATTTGGGCTGCGGATCTTGTTGTTAAAACGGTTTCTCTCATTGAATCAAATGCTTTATTGTTTAGTTTTGTGGCGCGCAGTGTTGTAGTTAGTCCCACAGCTTAGCAGACCTAATTAGTGTGTATGTATGTGTGTGTAAGGTGCAAACTTCACGCCATCAGGATAATCAACTCGTGCTTAAAGAAGGCCCGGTCACTGAATGGTCTATTGCCTGAAAAAAAGTTGAGGTGGGGACTGCCAAGGACAACACACCAAGGACCCTGCATGTACTAAACAAACTGTTTTCTCCAGCCTCTGGCTTGTCCTTCCAACTGTGCCAACACACGCAGTCCCCCCCGCAGGGGACTTTTTGTGGCACAGACTCATACCTTGGCCGTGGCAGCTTGTCTCCATGGCGTATCTCTAGTCCTAACCTCATGGGAGAGTTTACTTGTATTTTCAGGCTTGCTTCGCTGTGCACCAAAGTGGTACAAAGGCCCATTCATGCCCGAGAGTGGCTCCATTCATGGACACTGAGTAATTGCCGGTAGAATTCATAATTAGTCTGTGTCTTCCATCTCCGAGGCTCACGGGTGGAAATGACGCCACAGTTGGTTGTTTTAAGGATAGCATTAATATTCAAATCCACGCTTGAGTCACTGTTTTGTTTGTAGTTGGGTTTCCTTTGCATGCTCTGCATTGTTTGCTTCCCACTTCGGCATTGGAGTTATCATGGACAGGAAACAAAGCAGGTCTTTGAAGCGAAAGATTGCAGTGATAGTAGAATGGAGACCTTGGGTTGCCCTCCAGGCAGTGTGGTGCTTTCATTTTAATGTGAAATGGGTCTTTTTATTTCATTGCATAAGCACAGTATGTGTCCGCCTTATTGTATTTTAATTCTAAATGTTGCTTTCAATGCAAGAAGAAGCACAAATATGTAAAGTACAATATATGGGGAGAAAAAAGATTTAGAGGTATGTCATTGAGTCAGTGCAGCTGGGTGCTTTGCTGCGTCACTGCTGGGAAGACACAGGGGCACCACTCAGTTTTAAACTCCTTCAGTTGTCTGATGGTCTGCTTAACCTGAGCTGCACATCTGACCGTAAGCCAAAACCGCAACAGCAAGGTTGACATCATCATCTATCATAAAAAAAAAAAACCAGGATGACCTTCACCTTTGCCCTGATACAAGTGTCCATCGCCCTGGAATGATATCAGTTGCTGTGCATCATATCAGGAGAAACAGTCATCATCTTTATAGATATATGCTAGTTGAGAATCTTAATCATCAGCATGGATGTCACGTACAGTCTTTGTACTTATTTCATTGCTTTGCCTGTCTGCACAAAATTCTCTCTCACCTTAACCCCTTAAAATATTTTAACAGTAAGACATTTCCTAGTCATTCGCAGTGTGCCACTTTTTAAGTGCACTTTTGTTCTCAGCCAGTAGGCTAACAAGGTTAGGGCTTGTGACCCTGTCAGACTTAAACTAAATTTTCCTTCAAGTGCATCTATAATCGCGGTGCTTTGGGGCCGTCTCAGCGGTGGAGTTTGTCATCCAGCATCACAGGAATTCTGGACAATAAGCCCCTTTTGTGAGGGCAGATACTGGAGCGTTGCACAGAGACGAAGGAGGGTGCAGGAGTACTGTCGCCCTCCCACATCTGACCCAGAGGTTGTGTAATACCCTGCTCATCAGACAAATAGCTTTAAACTGGATACATATGGTGGCTGAGAGAGCAGGCTGAAGCAATTTTCTTGGCTTTTGTTGTTACTCGTTTCCTCAAGGCTCACCTAAAACATGCGGGGTATCGCAAGTCGTTTGTTTACTGCGTCTAGTGAAAAGTGGCATATGTTCAAAATGTAAACGTTTCTTTTGCCCTGCTTTCATAACCTTTTTGAGAATAGGAAAAAGCTATTGGATATAGTTGTGTAATGATACTTTTACTACACTGAAATGTGAATGATATGAATGTTTTTCACAATCCTGCAAATCTACATACTAAACATAAAGAATGTCATGAAATGTTACATCCTTTGAACTTTGTTATATGTTACTTATTCAATGTAAAATACTTTGCTTTATATACAATTTTCATGAAGTAGTCCATCTGTCTGTAATATATGCTGTATGCTTGTGTATGTGCAGTTATCTTGTATTGTTTGCTGCCTTTTGCCTTGCCTGGTAAGATAAGAACGTGCAGCTGAGTGTGATGGACGGTGATGAGATCCAGCTGTACCCTGCTTATGGGCATTTCACACCAGCAAAGGTGTGACCTGAATGATGTGATGTAATGCAAAAGCCAGATGTGAATGTAAAAGATAGCCAGATGAATCCCCTTGCACTCTAATGTCAGTGTTTCTTCAACAGCTTACCACTGGCTAGAATGAAGCTGTGATGGGTTTGACGGAGCTGACTTGTGTTGGAGCTTTAGATCGATATCAAACAGAGCTTCTTATAAGAACACGATCTCTTCTACATCATGGCCAGGAGTCAGAATAATTTGTGGAGACAGCATGACCTGAACAGGTACAATTAACACTACACAAGTCCTAATACTAATTTTTAAAAAAAATGTAAATAATCTGTTATTATTATCTGTGAATCTGTGGCAGCTTTGCAAAATGTTGAGCATGTAAATCTGACCAGGAAAAAAAGAGAAATATAAGAGAAGGGATAAATGTTAGCATGAGCAACTACATGTAGTCATGCAGGATTATAATATATGTATATAGCAAGATAATATGAAACTAAATAACAGTGTCTGGCAATCATAGACACAGAGTCTGGCTCAGAAAAGAAATCCAGTAACTTGTTACTGTTTTATACTGCAAATAGAAAAAGGACAACTGAACATATGTCCTGTTAATGCATTTGTTAGGCTCGTCTTATAAAGACTGATTTGGAATGATTTACCATCGTGCACAGCTCTGTATGGATTTCTCAACCTGTCCTGCTTTGCAGAGTGCAGAGCTTTGGCCTGAGGGCTTACACAGAGCAAACCCTGAAGGAGCTTCAACAGCAACAGCAAATGGCCAACGAGTTTAACTGTGAGTCTTTTTCAGATATTAGTGTTACATGTATGAAGGAAACGGATTTAGCATGGATGCATGAACTTTATCAAAGCTCCTCTGCTTTGAATTCGTATGTATCAGGAACACTATCAGTATGTATCTGCTATTACTGTAAATTGTAGAAATTCTGGCAATTTTTTTTTCATTGTTTTGAAATTTTGAAAGGATGTGAAGAGTTATGTTTGTTAAATTAGGTGAAGTTATGCACTTTTTTTTATTAGAGAAAAAAAAAAACCTTTAAACCTCATTTGTCTAGTAGAACAGTATTTAGACAGGATGCAAGTGAGTTTGCCATCACAGTACTAAGCTGTGTACCAGAGGAAAGAGATCGGGGTGTAGGAGGAGGGGAAGCTATCGCTCCCCAGTCACCAGCTGTTCCTGCAGTCTGGGGCACGTCGGATGTTTCCACAGAGAAGGTTATGGGAAGCTCAGTTAAGATTGTGGCCTGCCCTGCAGATAATGACGATTCCCGTGTTAATCAGGGTGTTGTGGCTGATGTTTGACGAAGAAGGCGATAGGTTAAGCTGGTGTTTTCAGGATGTTTTTACTCCCGTTTCCTGTACAGTATCTTCAGTAAGTACGTTTTTATAAGGCGGTTGGGCAGCAAGTTGTTTTCCATGTTTCTTCCTCTGAGTGTTGTTTCTGCACTGGAGGGGACAACAGCGATAGCAAAGCCTTACATAACAATTTGCTTTCTCAGTATAAAAGCAAACGTAGCATTTTGTGTGTTTTAACACATTTCCTTTTTTTGCCCCTTTTTCTCTCCGCAGCCAACCCCTCTCTCTCCCAGCCTCCATTTTTTTCTGATTCCTACCACCTAGCATCAGACAACATGCTGCTGCCCATTGAGGGAGACCAGGTGGTTCCTTCTTCCCAGAGACAGGCAGTGTTCGGGGTTGATCAGAGGGAGGCCAAACCCTTGCCACCTCTGCCAGACCCCGAGGAGCTTATGTCAGATGAAGCAGCTGATAGTGAGGTTGAGTTCTTTACCAGTGACCGACGGCCCCTTTTGCCCAAGAGCTGCCCTAAGCCTATCTGCAGGAACAGCAGCAAAGACTTTGGCCAAGTAAATTATGCCTACCAAGAGAGTTCATTGAGGGCTGGAGATGCTGGCGTTGGATCCATGGCATTCTCTTGGCCAAGCAGAGAGGGCCGGCCAACATTTGGAGGAGGCAGGTTTGCGGCCGACATTTGGTGCCTTGGTCACCAGACAGATGAAAACCAGCCTGTGGTGTCGGAAGCTGAGGATACCTTTGGAGCCAAACGGCCAGAGCAGAACCTATTACCTAGAATCCAATTTTTTGGCTCGGGTCCTTCCACCCAACCACACGCCAGCACCTCATCATGGTCCACTGACAGGCCACAAATCCCTCCTCGTATCCCCATCCCACCAAAATCAAAGACTGGGACCGATGAAGACAAACCTCCCAAAATCCCTCCTAGGGTGCCTTTAGTCCCACCCTGTCCACCACGCACCCCAAGCCCTAAAAGTCTTCCAATTTATATCAATGGAGTGATGCCTGCCACTCAGAGTTTTGCTGCTAACCCCAAATATGTCAGCAAGGCGTTGCTGAGACAGATGACAGGTGAGCCACCTGCAACCCAGTTTTCTCCCTGCATTGTTCCGATTTTGAAGGATGGCAGAAAGGCCAGCGGGACACACTACATCCTGCTGCCGCCGGGCCGACCGCCAAACACAGAGAGAAGAGAAAGACTCCTGAGTGAACCTGCTAAGACAGGGAACAGCAGCTTCTGGCAGAAAAGGTAGAAATCATCTCACCATGTCTGAAACTAGACGAGTACAAAACGGTGACTGACGTTATTAATCACTCTGTGATACACAACTGTACAGTGTGCGATGATATCTGCTCACATGTGTAACGTATTGGTATTTTCATTGACTGACATGTGTTTGGTGTAATATCCACGAGGTTTTTTTGACTGAACATTTTACCAATCAGTATTTTAGAGACGTCTCTTCTACTTCGACCACAACGACAATACACAATAATATAGTATTTTCACAAATAGAAAACAAATATTTATTTTCTATCACCATTTGTCAGTTTTTGATAACTAAGATACTGCCGTTTCCTTACTAAAAAAAAAATAGTATGATCACTTATAAATTTTTAAAGTCTGACAGTCGTATGCTCATACCACTAAAAACAGCCTTAGCTATGCAACATATACCTTACAAGAGAGCACGTCTTTATAAATGTACAAGCTGGGCTTGTGCCAAACTGTTCCACGTCTGTTATTTTTTATCACAATGCTGCTTGAAAAATATAATGTGTTGATAGATTTGATGTTTTTCCAAATAATTAAAGTACTATTTGAATATTTTAGCATCTTTTCAGGTAAACTTAATAAAGTGCTCCATTAAAAAATACCAGATTATAAAGAGTTAGCCAAGTGCAAGTCTAAAGATTCTTGACAAATTTTATAGTAAATTTGCAAATGAACATGTTAGATCCCCCCCCCCCCACACACACACACACACACAGTCGATGCAGCTAATATTGGGTGTTTGCGCTTTTGAATTAGCTTATGATTTCAGTATCACAAAGCTGATTGAGATAAGATAGCCTTATCACTCCCAAAGTTTAGAAATTTACATCAAACTACATTAACTACAGAAAAGTGTCAATTTGTTCATTTTAATCAGTGTGTATTTAAAGCTAGATTCTAATTCATTTTCATTAGAAACTTTGTTGAAAACCTGCAGTCACACTTATGTTCACAGGTCTTTAAACATATGAAGAGCAAGTCAGAAGTTTTTACTTGTTGCATTTGTAAATAGAGCTGAAAAATTGTCATTAGCTGATCCTCGTGAAATTTTTTAATGATGTAAATCTGATGTTGTGTATACTTTTTTTTTTTTTTACTGTGTGGGCATGGAAGTCATGTTACGTTTACACTGCTGAGGTGCAGGCCCACATTTACCTTTGTTACACCAACCTCTATGAAGTTCTCATGAAGGTTCTGTATCAGACTTGGCCCATTCAAAGGCTGTTTGTAAGTTCATAATTCTGTGTCAATTGTAAAAATTGTCTTTAATCTATTTATAGAAATAAATAACTTATTCATTCTAGGATTGCTTCATTCTCCACACTCAAGCTATGATATGGAGAGCTTTCTCTAAGTTTGACCTCCTTTTTTCAAGATAAGATAAACTTTATTGTCTCATCCATCTATAATCTGGGTTCAGGTCGCAGGGGTAGCCCAGACTTCCCTCACCCTGGTCACCTCTTGCAGTTCATACAGAGTTCATCTCAAGCCAGGTGGGGAATATATCTCTCCCATGAGTCCTCGATCTGTTATGGAGGAACTGAGAAACCTATGAACATATATATTTTTATGGCATTAGGGTGAAACCAGGCTGCCATCCCATGTCTAATTGAACTTTCAGGCACTACATAATAAAAAAGCACATGTTGTTATTTAGAGTGGATCATGTCACAAGCACCTGGAATATTGAACTAATAATAATAACACTACTAATAATACTATAATACTACTAATAATAATAATCAAAAGCAGAGAGTTGGTGTGACCGAATATAGGTGGATGGGGGCAGATGATCAGCTGTGAAGAACCCTAAAAGGAGCAGCTAACAGAAGAAGAACAACAACAACAACAATAACAAACTAAAGCGCTCAGAATGGAGTTTTGGGAGAAATTTTAATGGAGCATCAACAGTAGCTATGTGGAAAATTTCTCATAAAAGTATGAGCTACAAGATGAGAGATGTACATAAAAGAAAGGCTACTGTCTCTTCCCATTCCCTTGGTTCATCATGTGATGGTGGCAACAGTGTAACAGTTCATTTGGTGGTTTTCAGACATCTCAAAAAACCATTTCTTGTACATGCTACATTATCACCTCACAGCTCATATTCACAGCTCATTTGCCAACAATCCAAACGGGACTGGAGTATCAAGGTGATTCAGCAGGCTAAAAAAAACCCAACAAACCCTTCCACTATGGTACTGTTCGAGTTCATGCTCACATTCACGCATTTCTCCTGACTATTCCCTCAGCTCCACATTTGTTATCGCTTTATATTAGATCAGTCCAGTGATGCAGAAATGTCTCAAAAAACAAAAACAAAAAAAGGCCCAGGAAAACTAAAATAACTGTCACATGAGCAGAAGTTTTCAAGCTCCATAGTTTAATAAATTGGCCGGTTTTATCGGTTCATAATTAGCTGTGTTAAACATTTAATCGAAATGACATTTCACAAAAGAACAATTATTCTACTATGAAATAATTCATTTTTGCAAAATAAGTTAAAAAATAAACACAAAAACTTTTTGCTAACCCCTCATTTCACCCCCTCCCCACTGTCCCCTCACCCCTGCAGTTCCTTATGGGCCTTATTGAACTTTGACCTGTGTTCTTGGACAGGCACGGCCTCAGCGGTCTCATCTCTTGGAGCCGAGGTCCTTCGTGCAGCCACAGAGCTGGCAGATGTAGGAATTTAACCGTCGCCTTACCGCCAAGCCCGGTTGAGCAGTTTAACTTCTGCCAGGCGTTTGCTGATCATGGTGGCAAAGAAAAGGGCAAGAAGCACGCTACTGATCAGCATGTAGTCGTAGTCATCTTTTAGTACGTCGAACTGCTTCGAGGGATACACACGTGTCTGGTAGATGTCAAGACCATATGCCACAACCTAAAAAATAAAATTGTCATATTAAGATTTTATTTAAGTGGGGAGGAAAACCAAGTGGTGGCAATACATTTCCAAATAAGGAATCATCTACAGCCCTGTTTCCAAATAGTAGTGATGTGATGAAAATGTACATGCAATGATTTGAAGATGCTTTAAATTGGACGGTAAACAAGAAAAAAAAATGTTCTGAACTCATTTTGAATTTGACGTCAGCAACACGGGGAAGGGGCAAAAAAAACAAACAAACAAAAAAAAAAAGACTGGAAAAGTTGCGTAATGCTATACCAAGAAAAAAAAAAAAAAAAAAGATCCGGTGGAACATTCTCACAACTAATTAGGTTACTGAGTAACATGATTTGCTATACAAAAAAAAAAAACATCCTAG
The DNA here is from genome assembly GCF_057382185.1 of Mchenga conophoros. Classification (NCBI taxonomy): domain Eukaryota; kingdom Metazoa; phylum Chordata; class Actinopteri; order Cichliformes; family Cichlidae; genus Mchenga; species Mchenga conophoros. The sequence continues at coordinate 7,287,665 of NC_140545.1, forward strand.
AGAAGCTGAGCCTCACAGAAGTAAAACCAACGAGGATTTCACCATTTGCGAAAGACAGAGACTGAGTGGGCAAACGTTTTTTTAAAACCACTGTCAATTTAATTTAAACTGGGGGAATTTCTCATCTATGGCAGATGATATTAAAGGATCCAAATAATTCCTTGTAAGTGGGGAAGAAAGTCAAAAGCAGATACTGAATAGCCAAGCTTTGGTTAAAAAACAAGACAATATTCCATTGTGGAAAATTGTGCATGAGCTCTACTGAACATAGTTCACTGCTGCGTCCACAAAAACAAGTTAAAACTCCACTATGTGCAAAAAAACCAAAAAAAACCCCAAACATAAACAAGACGCAGGGGCCAGGACATTTGCGAGGCCAAAGCTCATGTAAGATGGACTGAGGCAGAGTGGAAAAAAACTGCTCAGTGGCATGAAAAATCAAAATATGAAAATATTTTTGGAAACCATGAACCTGGAATACTACAGGCTTAAAAAGGGACCAGTGGGTTTGCTCTTAGTGCGTGGCTCACAGCTTGGTAATACGGTTGGAGAAAACGTGCACAGAGCTTGTGCACTAAATGATATGAAAATCTCAGAGCAACATGCCCAGAGTCTTTTTTCCAGGGAATGTATCAATTATTTCAGGATCACAACTCTAGTAAAGTACGCCATTAACTTTTGAGCAGCTGAAATCAATATATCTACCAAGGATGGGAAAACACTTCACTTTTAAAACAACAGCGTTTGTTTCCCCTCGGTTATGAACCCCATAGAAGAAATGATGCAACACGATATTAAACATGCTCCGATTGCCACAGTTACATGTTATATCCACTCACTGACCACTTCATTAGTTACACCTTGCTAGTACGATGTTGGACCTCATTTTGCCTTCAGAACTGGCTTAATTCTTCATGGCACAGATTCAACAAGGTGCCAGAAACATTGCTCAGAGATTCTGGTCCAAGTGGCACCTGGTGTGATCTACTCCTGCTTTAGTCCATCTCCTTTAAAGTTCGATGTGTTGAGTTACTGTTGCTTTCCTATCAGCTTAAACCACTCTGGCCATTGTCCTCTGACCTCTGACATCAATGAGACATTTTCACATAGAGAGCTCCTGATCACTGGATATTTTGTTTTTGTTTTTCAGATTATTATCTGTAACCATACCACATTCAAAGCCACTTAAACCACCTTTCTACCCCATTAAGATGCTCAGTTTGAGCATTACAATGCTGCCATGTGATTGGCTTATTAGATGTTTATGTAAACAAGTAGTTGAACAGGTGACCCAGTGCGGTGGCCGATGAGTGTGTTGTTCAACCAATAAAATTTCTTCATTTCAACATTTGATAGGTTGTCTTTGTACCATTTTAAACTAAATATATGTGATGTAAATGATTTTTAAACCATTTTATTTTAATCTTACACTGTGCTGTCATGTGCTTTTCATTACTTTGAAGGCAGACTTACCAGGCAGGTTGACTCCAGTCCAGACGGGGAAGTGTGAATACCTCGCACTCTTGATATACTCTGATTGTAGTTGATAAACCACTCTGTACGGATCATTAGCTCTGGAGCATAGGGTATCAGGTTCTCCTCACTGAAGATCAAGTTAACAAGTCAGACACATAACAGTAAAGAAAAATCTGACTTTCATTTTCACACTAAGCCTGACTTGAGGACTGACCGGCTTTGCTCAGATACTATTTCTGGCCTTCGTGGGTCGAGGAACATCTTTGGTAATGACAAAATCCCTCCAGACGGCAAGCCAACTATGACAAAGCAAATTCAAACAAACATATTACAAAAAGGGCAGCCCGGTTCTGAAAATACTTTTTATTTCTAACATATTATGTAATAACTAAAAGCCAAAAAACCACAGAAAACAGCAATATAACCGAGTAGCACTTACTGAGCAGATGGCGGCTGGTGATGCCCTTTTCAGTCAGCGTGGCCTCCATGGTAGAAATGGCGGAGGGGAAAATGTAAGACTGCTGGAGAACCTGAGGAGCGTGTGGCCGATCCAGCGAGCTGAACACGGTGCTGTTGTAGAGCTCCATTCCTTCATACAGTTCAATTACAGAGAACTCGTTCCTACGTGACTTGGTGCTCCAGTATTCATACTGCGGAGTCACACAGGGGAAGGAGACACAATAAATATAACCCTCAATATTTCTCCTTTTTTCCTCCATTTAGTTATGTGCTTTGAACAAATGGCCTTCAAACTGTAACGATGCAAAAAGCAAGACAACAAAAGGTGGTTGTAATTATTTCAATCCCTACACATGACTGTAGCAAACAAGCGTGCTCACCACCACCCAGTTTTCAGAATGCACAATATGCACCGGTCCTCTGGCTTTTCTCTGAACAGCCTCGTGGATGATGCGGCCGGTCACACCGTCAATCAGGATGATCCCGACAAAGCTGCGCTCCTGATGCGTGTCTGTGCTCTCAGTCACTACAGCCAGTAGATTGGGGTTCAGGTACTATAAAAATTAGTTAGAACACAATTGGACATTTAAATTAATATAATAGCACAAAAGTACATATCTCGTTAATTAAGATAAATTTGTTGTCAAATGAAGCAGAGCCTCACTCAAGCTACTTTTGGGCCACTCCGGATGTTTGATTTGGCAGAGTTTTACGCCAGATGCCCTTCCTGACGCAAACCCAAAATGGGATTTGTGTCTCCGGCTGGAGTCCAACCAACAACATTTGCTTGCCAAGCAAATGTGTAAAGTGCAAACCACTACAACCAAGTAGGACCGCATTAACGCACTGACTTTTTCTTTGTAGTAGGGAAATAAGTTGGGGGTTTTTTGTACCTGGTTTCATTTATGAAAAAAGGTTGGAAAATAAATTTTTCAGTCCATAAACGAGGGTTCTTGACTATGTTAAGCTACATTTGCCTTCTCAGGAATCTAGCTTACAAAAAATATGACCGGAAATACTTGCAACAAGGTCTCAAATATGGCAGTCAGCTGGCCATCAGCCTATCCAGATCAACAATTCTAGGAAACCTCAAGCACTACTCGATGTACCGCTATAAACTGTCCTAGTGAATGATTTCTAATGTGTTTTTATCCTCATCTTCTTGTGCTACTCTCTGAAATAATGAATGCAAGAGCACACTTCACGGGTGATTCATAAATCACAACAAAGGCAACAGTAAGGAGTACTAGCAGTGAATTCTTACTAAAAGAGGGCAGTCGAAGGGAGAATGTGATTCACTGGGAAAACAGTGACATGGGTTACAAGATTTCTTGGAAAGATGAGTTTTTAGTTTACGTCACAAGACGGGGCGTTACCGTCTTTTAGCGCAAAGAGGGAAAACTGAGCCAAAACAAACCAAAATCGAGCCAGAATAAAGTCAATAATATAAGCTTAACCAGAAGGATTTGAAGCTTTCTTAGTTGTTTTCACTTGCATACTTCAAAGACATACAAGTGTTTTTGTGAAATCATCACTGGGAACTTGTTCCTATCTTTGGTATGACTGTGTACATTAGACAAATTTAGCTATTTTACTGTTTCTTTTATTGTTGTAATTTTAATGTTTGTCTAGAACAGATCTATCTTGTAAATGAGACACTGAGTCGCAATGGGACTACCTGTATAAATAAAAGTTAAATAAAAATAAATTTAAAAAAATGTGTTTTAAAAAGGATGTTACGGTACCTTATAGAGAACACTGCGGTCTCCCATTACTCTTCCTTGCGAGTGGACATGCTCATTAGGCCTTTTCCCTTTGACAGAGACAATCCTTTGTATCTCCATTGGAATGACAACTTCCCAGATCTGCTCAGTGGACAAGTCCTGAGAACACAAAATGATACACATGAACTTTTTCTGTCTGTGACTTGGGTATAGTTTCATGACGGTTTCCTGTGAGAATCAGGAAATGATGCGTTCAAAAAGTTTCACTTGCCGTCCTTAGTCTGTAACCAGAAAGTCTTCCCTGGCTGGAGTCAACAAGATAAAAGAATATAGATGAGGCCATTTCCTGGAGCTGCTGCAGTACGTTCTTCGTAGAAGGAAATGCAGAAACCTGGGAAAAAGCGAGCAAGATGAATATCATTTGTTTGCAGGTAACCGACAGCTCACACAATGCCATTGTTAAACAGTGTTCTACTGCCTGGTGGTCATGCACAATATGTAAACAGTATAATTAATGGGACATAGAGTCGTTATGAGGCAGCATGATGAGTATTCATACAGAAATGGCTTCGAGATGCAATATAGTGAGAATGTGTAAATGTATACAGTTTGCTACAAACCTTGTACTGATCATCAACTAGAAGCAAAACTTTAGCATAATCCTGGTCCATGAGTGGCAGCAGGAGTGACTGAAGTATTGGCTGAGGTAGAGCAGGTGGAGTCACATGACTCTTCTTTCCAAAGATGGGGTTAAACACATGCAGTGTGGTGAGCCCTGTGTCCTGATGACCAAAAATAGAACAAAGAAAATAAACCTTAATCACGTTTTACAGGTCAGGTCAGTACTTTATCTGTCAAGTGGGTATCTTTAAGATTTCTTTTATCTTTTACTGAGCCTGTCTTGTCTTTAAAGTTGAAAACTGTAGGTACCATTTGGTCAGTTTTTTTTCCCTGCCAACTATTTGAGCTTTATCCATATTGTCAGCCTGCAAGATAAGAGCTTTGACACCAAACCTGAATCTCCAAACACAGAGCCTTTGCAATAAGTTACCTTATCTTTGATGAGCAACGTGCACTGCGGAGGATGAGGGAAGTGCGCTGTCGTTCGCTGTACCATCAGTTTGAACGCTGCATTCGATGGGACATCATTGAGGTAGTGCCTCCATAAAATACTGCCAGTCTTACTGTCAATCCCAAAGAGCTGAAAAAAGGAGAAGAAAAGAATGAACCTTGCAGGAAAAAGTGAGATGACTAATCTGAATTTATTTATCAGTGTTTCAATTCCCTTCAAGCCTGCCTGATTTTAGACAAAATAAACCAAATCTAGTTTGACCACAACTGTGCGGCGCTGCTCATCCTCCCTGAAATGCTAACAAACCATTTCTAAATGACAGGATAAGCTTTAGTTTCATACTTTTCCAGATGCAGTGACCATAACCATCATCTTCTGCAAGTTGAACTCATCTCTGGACAGGTTTTCGATGGTGACCTCGTTTTTAACTTGACTACGAGGCTTGCGTGCGTCATAGAACAGCTTCCAGAGGTGAGAGATCCAGGCCTGCAGCAAGATGAGCTGAGAGGACAGCCTCTTGAACACCATAGACATCAGCCCATCTGGACAAACGTAAACAAGAGCACAGATGCCGCTAAGTGACCTTCCGGGGACTTGACTCAAATTTTTAACATCTGATCCACATCATGTTTCATATCTTAAATACAACAAACGTTGCGAGAAACAACAAGGACACAGGGATACAGGTTTTATTTCAAGAGTGAAATAAAATGAAGCAAAGGGTTCAACAGAGGAATGGTTCACTGAATGTGAGGAAGTCCTAACCGTAAGACAAGGAATCAAGTTTTGCTGAAAAAAGGCACAGATTTGTTACCTTGAATGGCTGAATCCATAAGCAGCAATAACAAAAAACAGGACAAAAACAAACAAAATGAAAGCAGTAATATCAACACACATGCGAAAGATATGTTTGAAACTGGAATATAGCAAATTCGCCGATTTGATAAAGCAGCTGAGTTGTTTAAGGAAGGACAAAAGCAAATGCAACAACCCTCAGAAATGATTAGAAATTCTAAGTTATGGAACCATTAATGGAGACACCATCCAGTTCTGCTGAGTTTACGCTTTGTAAAGGAGATTTACATGACTCCATTCAAATACAGCAAAAATTTCGGTTTGACATTTACCGGCCTTTTTGCCGAACTCTCCCTCCAGCTCAGCCTGCGTTCCAGTGAGGGGCAGATCCACCATTTCCATTGTCACCACATCTGACAAGGCCTCCTCTCTAGTCCACATCACACGCCCTGGAAAGCAAGAATCATTATTGTTCTGCAATCGTTTATTCAATCTATTTCCCACACCCTGCGGCTGTATGCAGTTTGTGTTGACGCTTTCCATTAATTATATTATGAGACGCGTTTTTCCATCATTCTTGTGGAAAAGACAGGACTGTAGGTACATTATGAAATCTGTCCACACCGTGGTCAGATGTTGGCAGCAACCATGATGATTAAGAGGTGGGATAAACCAAAAATATTATCATGAGGCACTGCACAGCTTACAAGTCTATGCGCTTTGGGAAAAATGTCCAAGTTCTCAACACTAAACAAACACGCAGACTCCTCACTTACATTTAATTTGCCTACTGATTGACAGAAACCCACCGCAGTCAGACCACAGTATGAATATTCATGACGTTTTCATCCCTCTGTTTGACCTTGCTAAAACACATTCCAGAAAAAAATAGGGTGTCTATTCTTCTTTTGCTCTTTTGAGTACAATGAGAAGGATTTTACTTTGGTTAGCTTTAGTAAAACTATAATTAAAAAAGTCCTGCAGCATCAATAGCTCTGCTCACATTAACATCAGTACAGCCTGAAAGCACTCTTTCCTTGCTTCCTGTTTTTGCCGCTCATACCTGGCTGTTGTATGAAAGTGAGTGTGTGGTCCTCTGTTTGCACCATGGCCCTGTAGCCTACAGAGTCATCTTTTTTCAAGAATGGCTGTATGTAGATCTGAAAGAGAGAATATAATTTACTTCTATTGTAAAGCCATTACTAACACACTACGGGGCACATTTACTACTAAAGTTGGCATAAAAAAAAAAAGAAAAAAGTACTGTCTATATTTTCAAAGAAAGCCCAGAAACCAGCATGTCTTATTTTTTCCACATCATACTGAAATGAACTGACTGCACCTGTGTTTAGAAAACTCTGCCTGCTCTGAAAGGCCATAGTTCCCACAGTACCTCAGGAAAGAAAACTGACTCACTTTCTCTGGTTTGCCACCATTAGGATCCATAACGAAAATCAGTGTTGTATCTAGAAGTCTTCGTCCAGTTTCAGCACTAAAGAGGTTAATACTGCAGGCCTATGGGAAAGAAACAAATAATAATCTCCCAATAAAAAATTTTATTTAAAAAAAACAAGACACAAAAACCCCAAAACACACTTATAAGACAGTTTCCTGAAAGACATGAAAAAAAACAAAACTTACAGTAACAAGTCTAACCTTTACATTAAGTAAATCAATATGTGTATTACGCATCTGCCTTCTAAAATCAAATGCATTTATGACTAAGAAAACAGCTAAAACACATCAAAACCCACACATAAATCTAAAGGTGAAATATTACTTTAACTCACAGTTTTATTCTTGGGGGACATAACAGCAGCAATGGTCTTCTCTCCAGTGGTTGCAAAGGAAACCAGCAAGGCCTACAACAAACAAAGGATATAGCTCTGTATAATACAACAAAAGACATCATGTTTCTGTAGAAAAACAATACATTCTACAAAATGTCACAGGTTGGAAAAAAAAAAAAAAAAAAAGGATCGTATTTGGCCGTTTTTAACAGTTATTATGTTTGACATTTTCCCAGGGCAATAAAATATTTTGGCAAGGATGCCAAGCCACATTTACATTTTTGCAGATATTTACTGATGTTGGCTGATATAGCAGAACAACTGCAATACCAGGACAGGCTAATGTTTTTGAATATGAAACAAAAATATAGAGAAAAGCTTACGTACTGGCTTGAAATCCCTGAGCGTAACTATCTGACCATTGTTGAACTGGAGAAGCAGGAAGTTATCAGGGCCGAGCTGAAGGAAGAACTCAGACAGAGGCTGATGGGCTGAGTTGGGCTGGTGAGACACCAGGACCGGTTGAAAGTCTGGAGCTACTTCAAGTCCCAGTGACTGTGAGAAGACAAATAGGAGAAGACTGTAAAAGAAAAACTGTGCATTTACAAAGGAACATATAAGAACACAGAAGTGGAGAGCTGAGAAAGAGAGAGGCAGAATTTAAAACTTACCCAATCTAAAGCAGAGGACATACATGGCAATTTTGTACATTAGAAAGGTTTTTGTTAGAATCATACCTGCAGGGGGATCTGGGTCATCTGTAAATCATCCATATTTGGGTTTAAGTTGTACATGTACAGCGATGGAGTTGCAGAGTCTACACAAATCAGCACCCCCTGACCAATCACTGCACAGCTGGCCACTATGTTGGACAGCCACGGAGCTTCAACTGAGATCTGAAAACATTACAAACAAGAAACTCACAAAAATCATTCTATATACTGACCACTGGTTCAGTGTTTAAGTTAGTTTGTTCTTTAACAAATTACCTATTTTATATACATTAAATTTACAGAGCATAGGCTGATTTTTTTAATACTATCATTAATAAACAGGATTACCTGCTTGATTATTTCTCCATCATCAGTGCTGTAAGCAATAATAACAATGTGGGAATGGGGAACAATTCCCAAAGCATAAACTTCACCATTTCCTCCAGAATAAACAGTCTGGTAATCCACAGTCTCACTGTGGAGAGAAACAGAAGGTGACAAACGTTTCATAATAAAACTACTGTTTTTGCAACACTGTGTAGTATTTTCTACAAAAAAAAGCCTTTAAGGTGGTAAATGAATTCCTGTGTAGATTTATGTTCATTGAAACAGAGAACATCAGTACACAAAATTAACATTAATATAAAAACATACCTATCTGGTAGATTTTCTATCCATTTTTGATGGCCATTAGAAAGGTAATGGAGAGAGATAATGTTTTTTTCCAAAACAGCCACATGTTTCACTGTGCCTTGCTGTCCCACTAGACATGCTTTCTGGAAACTTGAACATATAAAAAGCAACGAGGTAAGATTTAATCAAATAAATGAATAAATAAAGACCATTCTTAACCTCAAGGTAATAATCACCTTCCAGAGTCGAGCACAATTTCCCAGTTCAAACCACCAACATTGACATCCCAGGATCGCAGCAGGCGGCCATTGCCAACCACTAGGATCGCATCTAGGACACAAACACAGTTTCATCAACTGGAGGAACTTTAAAAAAATCTTTAAACTTTACTGCAATTCAAATACATGATTAGAATCATTACAAAAAAATAAATCACCTTGTCCATGGTGCAAAAGAGCATCAATGTTTCCTTCGGGTCCAGACTTATCAACATGTCGCCAGACTGTAACAGACATTGATAACAAAGTGACAATAAAAGACTATACCTAATATATGAGAACTTCGTCTTTCAAAGGAACAACATACTCACAGAGTTCCCCGGTCCTTGTATTGAGTGCGGCAAAAACATTATTCTCTGTTGCTACAAGAACCTTTTTGGATGACTGTACATGTGTGTCAAAATGAGAAAAACGAACCTTGCCTACATACTGCTGCCTCCTGTGAAACATGAAGAGAAAGCACAAGCACTCAGACTGTCATCCAGCTCACCCATGATCATAGTGACACCATTGTTTTAATGACCACATGGATCCAATCCCGGTGCAAAGACATATTTCTCAAACTGAAAAGCCGAAACTACATGACACTGGTTTATTGATTATTATCAGATTGGCTACAACGTTTTCCTATTACCTTTAAATCACTTTCTATCGCGTTTCACTTGCTGAATTTAGTGGGACCAATGATTTACTTAATGTATAAACCATGGAGATATGTACACCTCCTGAAATTAACTACCAAATTTACATTTGTTTGTTTGTATTCATTCTGATGTGTTTTGACCTGTTCTCTCATTCAAAGTCCACCGATTCGCAGTTAGCTGCTTTGACAGGTGCTAACATTAGCATTTCCACATTAAAACATAATCGGCACACATTTGATCGTTCGCTTGACTCCTCTTACCAATCAAATTTTCCTACTTGGTCCTCAAACACAGCATCGACAGCATTGTATAATATGATACACTTAAGCCAAAGCAAAATTAGCTTTGCCATTGCTGCAGCAGCTCTGACTTGCTCTTCAACGGAAGGAGGAAGTCGGAAGCCGAACGACTTCCTTTTTGTTCTGCGATGGAGAAGTGCTGCCCCCTAAAGGTTGTAAAGGTTACAGCGTCGGTCCTGGTAGTGACCTTTCAGATTAACAAATATTCATGGATTGAACCAAATCCTAAACTGAAAGAAAAAAAAGAAAGCAGAGCACTATTGAAAAAAATAGTGTAAGACCGAGATTAATTCATGTGTGGGAAAATGTGTGATGGGATCAAGTGACAGAAACACAAATGATAAAATTTAAAAATAATGGTACCACAGGGGATAATAACAGGATTCAGGTGGAAGACAGAGGCTGCACCCCGACACGTTAAAAAAGCGAAAAATAAAAACCAATTAAATAAAGAAAAACGAAGAAGATTTGTGTATTTAATATATTTTATCTATTTAGCAGTGCATTCTAGGCCTTGTGTGGTGCAGTCAGAAATTAGACAATAAAATATTTATTTTATTTTATTTATTATATGAATTAATATTTACTTTTTTTTTTTTTACTTACTTGATGATCTTGGATAAAGTCCTGTTGGCTTTTTTGGAATCAAAAGGTGTCGTATTACTATATCTATCTATCGTTATACAAGAATATTAACATATGTGGATGAAAGTCACATAAAGTCAAAAACTTGATTATTGGTTTGTTGATGAAGTTAATATTAAAACAATAAAAAGATAAGTTAAACGCGGTAAAACAAAACAAAACAAAACAACCAATATGTAAGTTTTACTACTTGTATATGTAATTATATCACAAATGAATGAAGGGGAAAACATCGCTTTATTCGTTCCTGTAAAATGGGAACTATATTATTATACATAATTTAAAATGGGTTTAGAAACAGTAAACCAGTAAACATTTCGAGTGAAATGTTGGCAGGGCTGGTATCAGAGTGAGAGCGCCCCCAAGATTTACTTACACCACAGTTTCTTCTTCCAGTAACTAGTTTTTTCTGTTAGGATTTCAAGATGGCGTCGAGCGGAGGAGATGGGGAACACGAATGGACAGCGGCAGTTCGGCCGCTTTTATCAGCTTCGTACACTGCTTTTGAGACGAAGGAGCTACCTCAGCTTATTGGGTCTATAATCAACAGGTAACCGGTTAATTGTCAATAAATTGCAGGTTCATATTTGCTTGAATACTGCCTGTGTCCACCTAGGCGTAGGCTAGCTAGCTAAATTGCTAACCCTAGCTTGGTTAGTATAGTTGGATGGGAAACGATACCCATTTTGCTAACGTTAGCGGCTAGCAAGCTATTTAAGCTTAACTTGCACTGGCATGGAGTCAGCTCCAGACGTTAGCTGATATGCTAATGACAGCTAACTTACTCAAAATGCTATTTAGCGTTTCCTTTCTGCTGACTACAGAGTTTGAAACAACGCACGTCTTATGACTGATGGACATTTATCTTTAACGTAATGTCAGCGCTGTGCAAACGTTAAACGGTGTCGCAGTGTAAGCTTTAACAAAATTGCTTCATCATTAGCTAGCTAACACAAACATTAGCCGACAGGCTAACTCGGGGGGCCTTCCAACTGGACTGGCTAACCCTCAAACGCCCCAGCCAGAGTAATATTTGACTACGTCAGCTGACTTAATTGGGCTAAATTCAGCAACACTTGCATTATGAGGCGTAATCTGGGCATGTCATTAGCCAAATCACGCATTATATGGATGGCAAAAATAGCCAGTCTGCCTAACGTCATCTGTTTGTGGTTAGGCTGGAAGTAGGCGGGGGACCTTATCTCTCCACTCATTTTTGATCAGGTGATGGTGGGTTACCGTCAACTTGTTGTTAGTAAAATTGTTATTTAGGGTTATTGCTTCTAAGACTTGTACTTTAGGTAATGCTGAATGGTTCTGCTTAACCACAAAGATGCTGGTGCAGAATGAACTTGTTATCTCGTTACAACATTCCCACCTATTTATGTTCTCATAAAAGTAGGAATATGTGATATTAGTGCTTTGCAAGTATTGTTGAATGATTTATTTGATTCCGTAGTTTTCCCTTGATTCTCTGTTTGTGGCGTAACATAAGCTAGTACACTGAAATAAAAAGCTTCCTAGTATGTCTGTTGGTTTCGTTTTCCAGTGCAACAGGCTGTATGCAAACATAACTATTACGAGGATTGAAAGTAGTGTTGTGTAGTTGAATTATCCTATTGTGCAGTTTACTATAATAAAAAAAATTAAAATAAAATAAGACTCCATTATCTATGTAAGTATTGGATAAAATGTTTCTTTCTTTCAGTTATGTAATTGTAACAAGCCTGCTTATTAGAGGCCCCAGGTGCTTATGTAAAAGTACTTAAAAAATTCCAACCACACCAAAAGCCAGTTCCAATACCAACAGCATAAACACACCTTGTTTCCTTACATCTCAAGTCCTAAAGAACTATTTCATTCTGTGAAGACAACATTGAAGAAGTAGGCTTGAATTGCTAAAGCTTAAATGGCATACCACGAGTTTGACCACACTGAGTTTGGTAAAGCTGGGTGATAGGTTTATAAATTTTGTGTTCTCACTGTAGCACACTCTAGCACAGATACCAGAATGGCCATGCTATTGCAACTTGTCAATAGCATGTTAGCAATAGCATTCATTTTACTATTTTAATGCTTTTTTGTGAAGGTCATGATTGTTTTTTGTGAAGGTTCAATTAATTATTGATAATATTGACTATTTGTTGCATATATATTGCAATTGATTGTGGTTTGATATATGAAATTTATCTTCTTTTTTTTAAAAAGTTTTTTTAACTGAGACAAACTAATGCTCCTGGGAGATGTATCAGAAATGTTAATTAGTTAAGTCACTGAGGTGGTGTATACTGAAGAACAGTAATTATTTTGATGCTAACTTTTAACCAGATTATAAACCATTTAATAACCATTAAACCATTTTATTCTTTTATTTTATTAAAGGGTTGTGTTGACAAAATGTGTAAGAAATGTTAATGGATGGATGATAATAAATTATAATTATAAGAAGTCTGTTTTAAAAAGTTGAATTAATTTTTAAGACTGAATTCTTGCACAAACACATTGGACAAACTGTAGGTAAGCAAAGTTTACATAATTGCAGTGCCTCAGAGGAATCAATTTCACAATTCACAATGTAATGTCACCATAGCAACAGATGGAGCTGATTCTGTCTATATTTTAAAAGTAAGGCTGCAGTCAGCAGCTGTTTTCTTTATTGTTACTTGGACATTTAGTATGGCAGTTGATTTGATGTACATCATGAGAGGTTGCCATCTGTTTAATGTGACACAGCAGAACATGAGATTGTCCCGTGAACACTTTAACTCCCATCTTTGCACCTCTTACTCTTATTTGCGTGGAAGAATTAAGACACTAGTTGAGGAAAGGAGGAGGAGTTAGATCAAATCCACTCTGTGTCACTGTCCTATCTGTATTCTCTACCCCCTCCCCCCAAACAAACTAAAACAACCCACTATAAATGTTGTGTAAAAAGTCATATTTCCTTTGTTTGCAGTGAATCAGACATTCTTCACCACGACAAGCAGTATGAACCTTTCTACTCATCATTCGTGGCACTCTCAGCACATTACATCACCACAGTATGTGGACAAAGTATGTGTATTTCATTTTCTCCTAAGAGTAATAGACAAATTACTGCCACTCACTGACAATGAGCCAGAATCTTTCAGTGAAAACTGTTTTGTTGCTAGATGTTATTTTTGTTCTTTTCTTTGTTTCCCCAGTACCAAGAAATCAATTGCTGTCAGTTGCTGCAGCGTGCAAAGTATTGATCGAATTCTCATTGCTGCGCTTGGAGAACCCTGATGAGGCATGTGCAGTTTCACAGGTAAGTGAGACAGTCAGCAGGGTGGGTGTAGTCAATTGTAATACATTAGTGTAGTCATTTCTAGTTATCACTGATTTGCATTTTCTGGTGGTTTTCTGCTTTCTATTTGTATGGAATTATGTATTGAAAAAAAAAAATTGTTTTTCTTTAGAAACACCTGATCCTTTTAATAAAGGGACTGTGCACTGGCTGCAGCAGACTAGATCGCACAGAAATCATTACTTTCACTGCTATGATGAAATCTGCCAAGTTGCCTCAAACCGTCAAGACACTTTCAGATGGTAAGACTCCATAAAGGACAAAACTGAAAAATGCTTCACTGTCCTGGTAGACAACATGAATAAGTTATATGGCCAAAACTGGAAATTCACTGCATTCACTGGAAGGATTTGGACATTTTTGGTCTATTAGTTTTCTATATACTATAATTATTCAATGAAGCTGTGAGTATTTATCTGCCTGGGCTGTCACAGAGGCCCTTTTGATTAACAGCCTTGACATGTGGTGAAACTCTTGTGCCATTTTTTTTCATTTAATAGTGGAAGATCAGAAGGAGTTACCCAGTGCTGTGAACCCAGAGCTTCGACAAAAAGAAGTACAAATGAACTTCTTTAATCAGCTGACATCAGTTTTTAACCCTGACCTTACCACCATCTTGGCCTCTCCATCAGCAGCACACATGCAGGCAAGTATTAATGACCCAGCTACTCTCGATTGCTATTAGCAGAAGTTACGCAGCTTCTGCTTTTGTTCCCCTTTCCTTTTAAATTAATTTTGTTAGCTGCATTTAAAATAATATTCTGTCACTGTATTGTTGAAAATTATCTTTTGTAATCATTGCATCTCTTGTTAATTACAGGCTGAAAGTGATTGCGATGAACAAAATACAGATCAAGCTGTTCAGACCAAAATGAAAAATGCCTTTGTGTCCCAGAATGTGTCAAGCTTACAGGAACTAGGTAAGTAGTTGTTCCAAGAGACTGGACCTTTGACACTACTATATACAGGTCAGGGTTTAAAAGTTTTATCGCAGCTGTTGAAAGATGGGAGACTAGAAATCTTGGGTTGTTTTGTTTTTTTTTTTTTTTTTGAAAAATATCTGTTTAGTAAATGTCACCATTAAGTCACACTATGATGAATATACTTCAATAATTGATTTTCCATACAGGAGTGTATATATACACTGTGAGTGGCTGTAATCCAGAATTGAGTTTGTTTTTTCCCCCACACATCCATGTGGAAAATGTACATTTTTTCCCCCCTATTGATTCAAAATGTCAGATGGTCCCTTGTTTACTTTTCACTCTTGAAAGCACGCTTGAGCTCTAAATTATACGTAACCTTGTAAAAGCACTTTTTCCTTTACAAATTGCAATGAAAATTTAGTTTCTTTAGTAATCCTGCCATTAATTAATTTAAAATGAAACTTAATGAGTTATTATTTGATTAAATTTTTGATTTAATGTAATTTTTCCAGGTGGGTCTGAGAAGTTGTTACGAGTGTGCCTCAACCTGCCCTACTTTCTACGCTACATCAACCGCTTCCAGGATGCTGTATCAGCCAACTCATTCTTTATCATGCCAGCCACAGTGGCTGATGCCACTGCTGTTCGCAACGGGTATTCTTTTTTTTTTTTTCTTCTTTAAATCTACTGGGCTAATAAGAAATTGTGTTTAATTTTGGCATCTGGCCATTTCACCACTGGCCCCAACATTAAGTTGTTATCCTGTACTTAAAATACATAGATTTCACTCACTGGTGATAGATGTGACCATGGCTTTGGACACACTTTCCTTGCCTGTACTGGAGCCCTTGACACCAGGACGACTACTGGATATGACTGTGCTGGCTCTAAGCTGTCTCTATGCTGGTAGGTGGTTACATTTTTGGTTAAAATAAAACATACCATGTGATTCAGGCTGCTATAACATTCAAAAACCAAACTAAGGAAAAAAAAAAAAACCCATCTACAATGCGTTTTTACTTGTTTAGGTGTAAGTGTGGCCACTTGCATGGCCATTCTACAGGTGGGTAGTGGCTTGCAACTTCGCTCTGCCTCCACTGGTACCAAAGAAGAGGACTATGAAAATGATGCAGCCACAATTGTCCAGAAATGTGTAAGTATTATAACTAATCACTTTTAAAAAGTCTTTAATTACTGTCTTACTAACATGTATATTTTAACAAGATTTAAAAAGATGACATATATTTGTCTTCACAACAGCTGGAGATTTATGAAATGATCGGACAAGCCATCAGCAACTCTCGCAGAGCTGGAGGAGAGGTGAGTACCAATTTTGATTGATATATTGCGCAAATAGAAGAATAAATATATATTTATAATTGACAGTCCTAGACTGTCAGTTATAAGTTAAGTATTATGACTGATATTTTTAAAATTCTCTCTTCTCTGTTCTGCAGCATTATCAGAACTTCCAACTGCTTGGAGCCTGGTGCCTCTTAAACAGCCTGTATCTGATTCTTAACCTGAGCCCGACAGCGTTGGCAGATAAAGGAAAAGAGAAGGATCCCCTGGCTGCTTTGCGTGTCCGTGATATTGCAAGTCGCACCAAGGATGGCGCAGGGTCACCTAAACTTGGTCCTGGCAAAGGGTATTTTTAAATCTTAATAAAGACAATTTTAGTTCAGTAGGTATGCTTATGCATAAAAGGTCATTTGTGTGCATTAATGTTTTGCCTTTTTCTGTTTTGATCTTTTTTGTTTTCCCTCTCAAGACACCAAGGCTTTGGGGTTTTGTCTGTTATCCTGGCCAACCATGCAATCAAACTTTTGACTTCACTTTTCCAGGATCTGCAGGTTGAAGCTCTGCACAGAGTAAGTGAAGCAACAAAAAAACGTGGCTGCATTAAAACAAAACTGCCATTGTAGCCATACTGTACTTGCCACCGCTATCGCTGGTTTCAGATGTCACAATCGTTTGTAGGTTTAAACCCTCTACTGTAAAATTGAATTAAATACTAATGTAGCTAGTTACATTCAAGCCTTCATCTCTTGTTTGAGGAACCAAAAGAATTTTTTTTTAAATTACTGTACCTCAGTTAAATCTTCATGGCTTCATATTTAGTATAAGTTCCTTGTTGTTTTACAAGATTGCATGTTTATTTAAAATTAGACGCACAGATTTGAAAGTTGTTGTATTTTTTGTTTGTTTGTTTGGGTTTGTTTTGTTTTTTTTTTTTTTTTTTTTTTTTTTTTTTTGGTTTTTTTTTAGCATTTTCATTCTTTGTTACCCTTTCAGGGTAGGAAATGAATTCAATTAATAAAAAATTCAAAAGCATCCAAGTATGCGTCAGTAATTACTGAAAGTATTTTGTGTTCCTTAAAAGCCGTTTCCCCCCTTCTGCCAAATCTAAAGGGTTGGGCAAGTGATGGACCACCGGCTGAGCTCAACATCATGGCACAGAGCACTTCCAGCCAGAGGGTTCAAAGACTCATTGACTCTGTTCCCTTGACAAATCTGCTCTTCACACTTCTCTCCACCTCCTACAAAAAGGTGCTGTCAGTTGTATTTGTAATTTGCATTTGCAGTTATGCTGTTTTATTGATTTGAACATTAATTGTGATATTGTGATACAAAAGAAACAAGCAACAGATTTTGTCTGGTTCATTTTTATCTTTGTAGTTTATCCTTTTTTATCCCTTACAAAATTAGTGGATGTCTAGATGATTATTTATTGAAACCAGCCATTTTCAAATGTAGGTATACTGCAGCTGACTTCTCGGGTGAATCCTGGAAACTTTCTGTGTCCCAACCAAACTTTTAAACGTTGACTTTTATTTCATTTATCTGCTGTTAGGCTTGTGTTCTCCAGCGTCAGAGAAAGGGCTCAGTCAGCAGTGATGCCAGTGCTTCTACAGATTCAAACACCTACTATGAGGATGATTTCAGCAGTACAGAGGAGGACAGCAGCCAGGGTATTTATTTTCTTTGGATTCAAACAATTGTTTGTTACATAAAGTATGCATTTACATAGCAGCTCAGTTATGCAAATAAAGAGACATACTGCTCCCTGTGTGCTGCAGACAGTTTTTTCTTAAATCCTGGGTTTAGGAATGCAGATGATACTCTCAACAATTCAGACATTGTTATGCTACTCCTGGATTGATTAATAAAAAAGCAACAACTTAAAAAATACAGACAATCCACTGAAAAACAGGGGATTACATTAGCATGACCATATGTATCTATATTGTAATTATGAAGCACTCTACTTTTGCAATTAATATATACAAAAATGCAATTTATTAAAATATATTGATAATTTAGGGTCAAACTTTCTTGCATTTATGGACAATTAAAAACAAAGATGTTGTCATCTAGCTTTAAAGGTAAAGGGGAGACACATGAACTCACCATTTAAGGACTCAATTCTGTTTTAACATAGTGACCAAGAAGTGTTGTTTCATTCCTACAAGGTATGCTTCAGGTTTCTCTGCATCACAGTGGGGATTCAATTGGTGAAAGTAAAGTCACATATATTTTTACACATTTCCATTTGATCTGAGTTTCTGTCAGTGCTGAGCTGGATAAGATAACAAATGCAGTATTTTCAGTATTTGGGAACATTTTTAAATTGGTTTAATTGAAGGAGTGAAACAAGTGTGCTGTCAGTGGTTAAGTCAGTGAGGTAATGACAGCAGTGCGAAGGGTAAACTCATACATACGCTCACAGTGATGTGATTTAAAAAAATTTTGTCCATCACAATAATACCAGTGTAGTTGACAGTGTCTACTATTTCAGCAGAGAGAAGACAGGAGAAGACAAGTGCAGCTTGTGTCTCAGGTTAGCAGTTTTCTGTCCTCAGGTCAAAGACTTGGTGTCCGCTGTCCTAAATTCATTTTTGTTATTGTATGTCTCACAATTTAGACTCTGAGCCTTGATCCTAACGGCCTAGAAAATGATAAAGCCACAGATGAAGTCTTTGACAAAATACTCCCTGTTATCAGAGTTGCTCTGCCTTATAATTCATATGAACTAAATTAAACTTGTTTTATCAAAGAGGTTCATCTGTGGCTTGTTGTTTTAAAGAATAATACCAGTGGTGTTGATATGTGGGATATTATTTAAACTATTAACTACTGAAGCTTTCATTAAAACTAGTTAATTATCTGAATAATTACACTAACAGTTACTGACAGAAGTCATAAAACATTTCTCAGTGATTTATTTTAAGAGCTTTACCTCTATTACTTTATCATCCTTTTGTCTTCCAGTTTCTGCCTCTTTCCTTTTTCAACAGCGACTCCAAAGAAAGAAGTTTGTTATAAGATAGCTGCTAATAGTAATGCTTTAAAAGTATAACATTTATTGCTGGCCTAATGACTTTTCAGGTCGTGGTTGAAATTAAAATTAAACAATTTTCAGTATGGTATAAAATTATTTTTGAAATTGGCTGTGATACTACAAAATGATAAAATCCATTTTACCCCCGACTCTTGAATCTATTTTAACACAAATGAGGATAAAATTGTTAGAAAACTTATTTTAAAAAAAAAAAAAAAAAGTGAAAAACTCTTGATGCAAAAATAATCAAGACCCACATCAAAGCAGTGGTATCATTCTTAAATACAATAAATTCAAGTTGTGCTTAATGAGCTTAAACACACAATGCTACATCTTGCTGTCACCTGAAAAGTTCATTTTTGTATGTTGCATGCAGATGTGAATATCAAATTATTGTGATATTCTTTTGAAACACTAAAGTTGTCTTGTTTTTGTATTTGAAAACTTTCAGTGTAGTTGAGTGATATCACCTTTTTAAAGAATATGAATGTTTTGTGCATGGTAAGTGCACAGAGCACAATGAATCAATGAAATTTGTGGCTATAAATTTAAAAACATTATGGGGAAGGATCCAGAGCTAATATAGATGGTACACCCATGTAAACTAAACCAGGCAGTACCATCTCTCTAGATTGGTGCTATTAATTTGTCTCCTAGCTAGAGCTGGTTGGTGTCAGACACCTATTAGTGTTCACTGAAACCAGCCAGGTCAATGCTGCTCTGTTAGGAATTTTTTTTTTTTTCCTCCATAGCTAAGCAGAAGAGTTTTACAAAGATGAATGCGTCTTATTCTATTCATGAACTAATTTTTCCTCCAAGGCAGGGTCTAGGAGAGACTGGTCAAATTTGTAATTTGTTTTGTTAACTTAAACGCACATTCTCCAAAAAGTTGATTCTGTTCATCTGGACCTAGCGTTTTGTGGGAGAAACGTTTCGTCACTCATCCAAGTGACTTCTTCAGTCTCAGCTGACTGCAGGTTTCCCCAATCTTATAAACAGTGCATTTGCATAATGACTGAAACCAGCCCACTGAAGGAACAATGGGCTGGGAGGTCAGTTCCTTAATCTTAATTATGCAAATTCTCATAACCATTGATCAACAACCACTGACCAAAACCCACTGATCAAAGACCACTGATTAATGGCCATGAGTACCATTCACAGACAGTTGGGGAATGGCTGCAATCACAGCATTGTAAGATATACCCTTAGGCCCCCTCCTCGATTCAGAGATGGTCTTTCCCTTTTCACGTAAATGGCCTCCTTGACTCCACTCTCAAACCAGCGTTCCTCCCTGTCCAGGATGTGTACATCCTCATCATTGAAAGAGTGTCCACTGGCCTATAGGTGTAAATAGACTGCAGAGTCCTGGCCTGACGAGGTAGCTCTTCTGTGTTGTGCCATCCGCTTCGCCAGAGGTTGTTTGGTTTCCCCGATGTATAAATCCTGGCAATCCTCCTGGCACTTAACAGCGTACACTATGTTACTCTGTTTGTGTTGGGGGACCCGATCCTTGGGCTGGACCAGTTTTTGGCGCAGCGTGTTTTGGGGTTTGAAAGCCACAGAGACCCGGTGTTTAGAAAAAATGCGTCTCAACTGCTCCGATACTGCTGACACATATGAGATCACTACAGGTTTTCCCTTGGGCAGCGGTTGTCCTTCTCTCCTGGATCGACTGGCGCTTTCTTTAGGTGCCTTTCCAGCTTTGACAAACGTCCAGCTGGGATAACCACATTTACTCAGGGCCTTTTTGATGTGATGTTCTTCTGCCTCCCTGGCCGCTGTGTCTGTGGGGATGGTATTCGCTCTGTGTTGTAGCGTCCTAATGACACCCAGTTTGTGCTCCAGCGGATGATGAGAGTCAAACCTTAAATACTGATCCGTATGTGTAGGTTTACGGTAAACGTCAGCTTTTAGATGTCCCCCATTCCTGATGGAAATCTCACAGTCTATGAAGGCTAACCTGCCACTCTTCATATCCTCCCTGGTGAATTTGATGTGTTGGTCCACCGAGTTAATGTGATCCGTGAAATGTGGTATGTCCTGAGATTTGATTTTCACCCAGTTGTCATCCACATATCTGAACCAATGGCTTGGTGATGTTCCAGGGTAGGATAGCAAAGCCCTCTTTTCCACTTCTTCCATGTACAAATTGGCCACGATGGGTGAAACTGGGGAGCCCATGGCACTCCCATGTTTCTGCCTGTAGAATTGACCCTTGTATGTTAAGTAGGTGGAATGAAGACACAGTTCCAAAAGCAAACACACTTGGTCGATGCTGAGATCCTGGCCCTGAGGTTGGAGTCATCCAGTAATCTCTTACGTACTACCTCCAATGCTTCCATGACTGGGATGCAAGTGAAGAGAGATGTAACGTCGCAGGGCGTGGCTCAAGAGTTGGGAGTTCGCCTTGTAATCGGAAGGTTGCCGGTTCGAGCCTCGGCTTGGACAGTCTCGGCCGTTGTGTCCTTGGGCAAGACACTCCACCCTGCCTACTGGTGGTGGTCAGAGGGCCCGGTGGCGCCAGTGTCCGGCAGCCTCGCCTCTGTCAGTGCGCCCCAGGGCGCACTGACAGAGGCGAGGGTGGCTGAGGCGAGGGTGGCTGAGGCGAGGGTGGCTGAGGCGAGGGTGGCTGTGGCTGTGGCTACAGTGTAGCTTACCATCACCAGTGTGTGAATGGGTGGATGACTGGATGTGTAAAGCGCTTTGGGGTCCTTAGGGACTAGTAAAGCGCTATACAAATACAGGCCATTTACCATGGTTTCATCTGCCTCCATAATGACATCTCTCACCTTCTCAACAAAATCCAGGGTGTTCTGGATGTGGTGTTCAGAACTGCCCACCAGCGGGTTGAGGATCGAAGCCAGAAACTTGGAGATGTTATAGGTGACCGAGTTGATCATGCAGACAATCGGTCTTAAAGGTGCACCCTGTTTATTTATTCTGAAGAAGTCACTTGGATGAGTGACGAAACGTTTCTCCCACAAAACGCTACGTCCAGATGAACAGAATCAACTTTTTGGAGATTTACTTCCCTGGATGATTGAGAATGCATCAAGACGTTAAACGCACATTGACAAAGTGGAATGAAAACCCAGTGGGGACTATTATGAGCAATGCCGTGCCTATTCTGAACCTTAGTGGAACCTTGTGACATCTGTTAGTTGTGGTTTGTCCTTGACAAGCATGCTGTATCAATAAATAAGAGCCACGAACTTGACAGCAGTGCACTTCAAAAAAGAAGATTGATTGCATTTGTCATCAACAGATCACATCTGTTTACATATCCTACAAGGAATAACATAGCTGTCACCTGAGTTAAATCAGATGGCGAGTAAGGAAGCCATAGAGACTCTAACTTTCTTTGTGGTTAAGCTGAAAGCGTTGGACTGAAACTATTATCAATAGGTCTTAAAAACCTGCTTTCAAAGAAATTACTCCTGTATCGTACTGCAGGCTGAGCACACAGAATCAAAATGCCTGTGAAACAATTTTTCAGCAGGTGAGGGAAGCAGTTGAGCTTGAGTTGGCGACCTATTAGAAACACAAGATTTAAATGAGTTTTTTCCCCTCATATTTAAATTCAATGTTTGTTATATAGGTGCTTTTTTTTTCTAAATTCTTACTGTGAATTTTTATTTGGTAGAATATGAATTTTTCAAGCTATCACTGTAAATTAATGTACAGTATTATGTAGTTCTAGGCTGTGTGACAGTCAGTCTTATATTTTTGCACCAAAACATTTAAAGAGAAGTGTGCACATTTTATATTTTATCATATTTTTGACCGACTGACATGTTGATTGTAGCAGTGTTTTCTGCAGAAGGTGTAATAATGCATCCTCACGCTCTGTTCAGCACATTCAGATTCTAAGCAATCTGAGAATAACGTGTGCTTTATGTTCAGCTAATTCTAGCATTGTTTCTTATTTTTGCTAGAAACACACAAGAATGTATAAAATGTGTAAAAATTCTAATGCAGCACAACTTGGAGCTCATAATAATATAAATTAATTTAAAGGAATGATTGTGGCTTTCCTCTCCACCATCTATGGTAGCTGACAAACTGCAGCATGTCTTTTGTTACTAGCAGATTTACTTCCACTTTGGATTGCACTTGTCTTATACAAAGATAAAAATATAAATCAATACAAATTAATATGTTCATGTATTCTCAGTGACAGCAATGAAAAGTGCATGTCTTTGAAGATAAATTGTGTAACATCCTTATGTAGATATTCATCAAGAGGGAACTGGTTATTGTTTGCTTCTTACTGCAGTCTTTGGATCTTGTTCACCACCTTCACTGTGTTGTACACTCACTGGCCACTTTATTAGTTACGTCTTGCTAGTAATAAGTTGAAAATTTCCTCATTGTTTGTGACATGGAAACAGCAACTTGCTAAAAATTTTAGTCCATATTGACATGGCATCATATAATTCCACATAACTTTTTCATGCCTGGCTACACGTTTTACTGCTTCTTTGCAGGGTAGTAATGTTTTGTTTGTTTGTTTTAAAGCAACTGGCAAACAACATGACATTGTTGTCAGGCAGCATATTTTTAAGATCATGACAATTCCAAGTACACAGGGGCTCATAGTGTGGTTAAAAGAAGGCCATTATACCACCACAAAAGGACCAAATGGTCAATAAATACACTGCGAGCACACTAGCAAATTGGCCATGGGGAGAGGATAGTGTTACTCAAGTTAACCTAAAGCAGTCAACCTCGGGGTAATACTGAAATGCGTTTTAAGTTCTACCGTGTGAGCGGTTGAAGTTTGTTTAAACAAATGGTAACTGATGGCCAGTGTCCAGTGAGTGTAGTTGCCATGAACTATTGTGAAGCTTTGTTTTCCTTTTATTGGTGACACCACTGCTACATCACAAATACTTTCATGAATGTGTGAGCATTTTACCTCAAGATGTTTATGTAAATAATTAACTATTCTTTACAGATGATGACAGTGAACCTATCCTGGGGCTTTGGTTTGAAGAGACAATTTCACCAAGCAAGGACAAAGTGGCTCCTCCACCCCCTCCCCCTCCACCACCTTTGGAGACTTCTCCCAGACTGAAGAGCCCCAGCAAGCAAAATCCAAGCGAGAACGGCAACATTTTAGCTGGCCGTAAAGATCCCGAACTGGTGAAGACAACATATAGATTGTTGCTGTTACAATGCATACAATACTTCTTCTTTTTTTTCTTTTTTAATAGGGCTTATGACATTGTATCATCTCAAATCTTTGTTTCTGCAGTTCCTCAGCTTAGCATCCAGTATTCTGAATTTCATCACCACCTCGATGCTAAAATCCAGAAACAACTTTATCCGTAACTACCTGAGTGTGTCTCTCACAGAACAACACATGGCTACGCTTGCCAGTATCATCAAAGATGTGGACAAGGATATCAAAGGTATGCTTAACAAAAAAACCCCAAAACAAACAAAAAAAATTGCAGTTATTCAAATATAAGAATATTTACCTAAATTCATAATAATTTGCTTTGCAGCCCTGCAGACTTGAGTATTTTGACAACAGTGAACATCTATAGTTATGCGTTGTTGTTTCTTTTACCCCACAGGGTCTTCAGATGAAGTCTTTTCTTTAGCACTGTATCACTTCAACCACACCCTAGTGACCTCAGATCTTCCCTCCCCAGCATTGCAGGTAAGAGGTTTTGCTTTGCTTTTGTTTCTTTGCCACTATATGAAAAAATCTTTTAACAACTACTTTCTACAACAAACTTAAAATAGATTTTTTTTTTTTATTATCTCAATTCTCATATTGTTTCTCTTAACTATTTGCAGAGCACCCTTTTACAGCAATTAGGTGTTGCACCCTTTTCGGAGGGTCCATGGCCTCTGTACATTCACCCTCAATCATTATCAGTGCTCTCCAGACTTCTCCTCATATGGCAGCACAAAGCTACTCTGCAGGGAGAACCGGATGTTCCTGAGTGTATGAAAGTTTGGGAAAGGTAGAAAAATTCAGTTTTTCTTATCTGAATATTTATTATTATGATCAAATTGTTTAAATGCCTTGACGCTGCAATCGAACTTAGATAGTATGGTTGTTGGCATTTATGAAAAAAAAATGGTGGTGGCTTGATGGGGGCGACTTGTATAAATATCCAATATTGTAGTCAATAACAATGGAATTATTGTTTGCAAAAACATCACAGTTGTAGTCTAGCTTAGTCTTCCATACATTTCTCTTTAATCTGGATTTTTTTTCCCTTTTGCTGCCTGTACTTTCTCAGATTTTTGGGAACCTTAAAGCAACACGCCATCCAGGGTTCTATTCATGGCGAAGATGACCTTAATGTGGAACACCTCCAGCTGCTGCTGCTCCTTTTCCACAATCTGTCAGAGCGTGGTCGTCGATCAGTCCTCACCTTAGTCACACAGGCTATTACAGAGGTGGCACAGAGCAGAGACTCCCAGCTGAAAGCTGTGCCCCTCAATTTGGCCCGCCTGTTGCTGGTTTTTGACTACCTGCTGCGCCACTACTCCAAGGCTCCTTTATATCTTTTTGAACAGGTTAATGCTTTCTTTCAAATTGTTATTTATATGGTAAATTGAACAATAAAGCTTTTTCTTTTTTCTTTTCTTTGTTATTTGATTTCCATTCATTAGGTAAAATATCGTCCTGCAAGTGCATTAATCTGGGTTCAGAGTAACATAAAGATGTCATTATGATTGTAATATAAGGCTAGTTTAGTATAAAACATACCAAGTCCTATACCTAGTAAATTTTTGCTAAACATTCTAATAACACAGTATTGTGTTTGGGACTCAATAACAGTGTTTACTCTGTGTGCTATAAATAGGTGCAGTACAACCTTCTTACCCCACCATCTACTGGGGCAAGTTCTGTTCAGGAAGGTGGAAAACGCAGCAACATCCCACTTTACTATGGATTCAAAGAGGTGGAGGAGAACTGGGCTAAACACTGTTCGACAGGTAAACCCAAATATTTTTTTTAACTAAATTTCAGTTTAATCTGTTTGTAGTATATGAAAATTGAATTTTATCTTTGATTAAATGCAACTGTTTTAGATTCCAATGTCCAGCCCAAGTTCTACTGCGTTCTGTCTCCTGAGGTGTCTGAAGATGATATCAGCAGACTAGATAGCAAGGTGAGGCATGGACTCTGTTTTATGTGGTCTTAAATGAATTTTTGACAATACAGTTTAAATGTGTCTTAAAACATGCTTTTTATTTTATTTTTTTGTATATAAATACTAGGGGTGCAACAATACTCGTATCGGTATTGAACCGTTCGATACAGTGCTTTCGGTTCAGTACGCATATGTATCGAACAATACAAAATTTTTTCTTTATTTTATCAACTTTTCTTCTGACGATGCTGTCTGTGTTGAGAACTCAGTGAATCTGCGTTCGACTACTCCTCCTAGGCTGCACTGTCGAGCGCAGATCCGCTGAGCACAGCGCAAGCTAGCAAGACAGCTAAGCTCGTTGCAACATGGCAACTGCCTCAACGCTAGCCGAATTTTAACCTCCCCCACCCTCATTCAGATCTGGCGTTTGGAACTAGTTTGGTTTTCATGTGAAGTATGACCCTGATGGTAAGCGCGTCATGGACAAAAGTAAAACAGTATGTCGGATGTGCCACGCAATGCTCAATTACATTGGTGGGAACTAGTGCGTGCGTTAGCTCGTTAACGTGTTGACGCCATCCAGCCCCACACACGGGGCGATCCGCGGTAACTCATTAATGGAGATTTGCCGCGTTATGGCGTTAATGTCATTTTAACGAGATTAACGCTGACAGCACTAGTGGGAACACAATGAATTTGACTGCACATTTGCGCCGACATCATCCTAGTGCAAAGACAAGTGGAAGCAGACAAAAACAACAAGCACGCATGCTACAAACTTTACCCGAGTCATTTAGACAGCCGTTAGCACATGATTCTCCTTATGGGGACCTGATATGTTTAATATGCTGCTGAGAATATAGCCCAGAAGAAGCGTATAGTATAGCTTTTATTTTGGAAAGAGCCATTTGTAATAAACTCTCATTTCCAAAGATGAGTGATTTCTTGATCAGATAGATTTCTTTTTTAATTATTTTGTTGTTTCTGCAACAGTAAATTTAAAAACTGTACTTTTGAGTTAAAATATATATTTATAATTTTAATAAATGACAAATTAAAAAGGCATGAACATCTTTTGCATCGAAAAAACATCGAACCGTGACACCAAAGTATCGAACCGAACCGTGAATTTTGTGTATCGTTGCACCCCTAGTAAATACCAGTATTTCTGTTTTTAATCACAATATTTTATCACAATATTAAAATTATTGCCATGCCTAACTGTTAAACATGTCCTCATAGGTCTTTCCAAAGCTTTTTAATGGAGCAGTGAAATATGATGAGCTGTATATATGGCTCATCTCACTCCTGGCTGCAGGCTCTCAGTTTGACACAGCAAGAAGACAAGAGAACAAGTCCATCACTCCTATGGTGAGAGCACCAAATGAAGAAATAGAACAGCTGAAATAAGCCCACTGAGCATATGGCTTTAGTGGTTTATCTAAAAGGCATTAAACACCCACGTGCTGCAGGGCTTGTGTTTTGGTGCGTCTTTCTGGTTAACTTAGAAATTGATCTGCAAACAGAAACGTGATATAAAAACCCTTTCTATAATGATGCAGTCCTTTTTCTAATTGTTCACTGCTACTGTTGACTTCAGTGACTGGTTTAGTTGGTTCAGGTGATAGAGGAAAATGCATATTACATTTTTGAAAATAGACCAATAAGAATAAAACAAAATAAACAAGAATAAGCCACATTGGAAATGTTTATCTGCAATTCTAGAGACAAAAAAAATGATAAACACATGCTAACAATATTGGCCAAAAACAAAGTTAATATCATCACTGCAGTAAGGCAGGACCTACAATAAATGTTATTCTAAACTGCTATATTGTTGTGTAAGTAATTTGAAGAGCTAAGCTTCAGTTTCTGAAACATTAGAGACTTGTATACATAATGATACTAGCTTAATGGCAGCAAACTGTTGGGCCCCATACAGGAGGCCTGCTCCCTTCAGTACTACTTCCTGATACTGTGGAGGATCCTCGGCGTTTTACCACCTTCCAAAGGCTTCATGGAGCAGCTAAAGACTGGCTGCAGTGACCCCAGTGAGAGCGACATCCTACACACACTGCGATGGTCATCACGTCTCCGCGTAGCTACGTATGTAAACTGGATCAAGGTCAGTTGATGCTTGAAAGTCCTACAAATGTATTATCAGTGTGATGGGTTTGTTGTTGTTGGTCAAACCTTAGAATAATGTACTTGATTAATTCATGGGGGGGGGGGTCTGGAAATTGTTTGCTTTTTCAGAAAAATTTATATTTTGTATTATTTCTGCAATTTCAAGTCTTTGATGGGTGTTTTTTGTGTGTCATTACTCACAGGAACACTTGGTAAAGCAAGGAATGAAAACAGACCAAGCTGCTTCTCTGGTTGAAGTGACTGCTGCTAAATGCAGCACTGTGAAATACGATGTGGAGCTAGCAGAAGAGTACATTGCCAGACAGGTAATGGTTACGACAGATACATTAGTAACTTGTGTTGGTGGTGTTCAGAGTTTTGAAATCAATTGACACCTCCTGACAACTTTATTTTGTTGCAGATTTCCACATTCTCAAGTGTAGACCCACATGTCATCCTACCACTTCATCAGTTGCCCTCTCTACAAGCCATCTATACGCTGGATGCAGTCATCTCTAAAATTCAGGTTTCTTTAGATGAGCATTTGTCCAAGGTTGCCATTGAGGCTGACACCCACAAATCCTCTGAGATCGCAAAAAATCTGCTGCCTGCCACACTACAGCTCACTGACATTTACTCAGCTTTCACAAGGTGAGAGGGTAATGTTGTTATAAGCTCTTGTTATATCTAGTAGACTGGAATGCAATAATGTGATTGAAATGCTTGATAGATCACATGATCATGTGGCCAATCACATGGCCAGTTCTTTGGTTACAGATACTCAAAATATTGACAAAATCCAGAGGTCATAGCTTTGGTGACTTAAGTTACATTTAAATTATTACTATTATTATTATTATTATTTTTAATTCCACCATATTCGTCAAAGCCAACATTTTGCAAAGCACACATCTACTACATGCACGCTACATAATTCTAGTATCCATATATCTGTTACTTTATATATCTTTTACAGTTTATCAGTATTCTAACACCACTGGCATGTGGATATTTAAATGTTGAATTTATTTAGAATTGACTGTAATTGCTAATGTAAGCTGTTTTTAAAGTTTAGTTTTAGTGAAAGCTTTAGTAAAAAAAACCCCCAAAAAACAAAACCCCTCCGTTACCTTCAGAATGCATGTGTGCTTCAATTTAAGGAATACAACTTAAGGAACCTTAAATATTCCTTCTTTAATTTATATATCATAACATGTTTTTAAATATTTCTAAATCCTTTGATAGTTTTTCTAATTATTTGTTTAGATTTGGAATGTAGCCTACTTCATGTCTAAGAAATAAGACTTGTGGATGATGTTCTTTATGACAACTCATCCTGATCTAATCATTAAACGAAACTTGTCTTGAACAGATCTTACCTATTAATGAACATCCCAGAGGAAGGGGAGAACAAACTGACCGATGCCAAGCTCCAAGGTTATGCTGCAGTTCTGGCCATAGGTTCCACCCGATGCAAGGCCAACATACTTGGTATCCAAATGAAATACTGAAAAATAATATTTTACAATGCAGTGAATATGATTACTTTAATAGCTTTTATGCAGTGGTCTAACAAGACTTTAAATTTCTACAGGTCATAATATTATGCAGAACTTGCCAACAGCTGTGCAGACAGTTTGTGAGTCTTGGAATGGTGTCCACACCACTGAATTTCCCAACATTGGCTCATGGGTATGTGGTTAAAGTTGGAAATTATTAAAACATTTGTTACACATGGCATAATTTTAAAAAACATTGAAGACTTGGCTTTTGCCTGTATTTTCCCACACCATAAATAACAAAACTGGTGGTATCTTTTCAGCGCAATGCATTTGCAAATGATACCATTCCATCAGAGAGCTACATCAGTGCCATCCAAGCAGCTCACCTGGGCACACTGAGTTGTCAGTCCTTGCCTCTGGCCTCTTCTCTTAAACACATCCTTCTCTCACTGGTTCGCCTGATTGGAGACCTCATTGTGTAAGTTAAAAAAACGTCTACTGATAAACTCTTTTGCATGCATAGTTTTTACTCACGAAAAACCTGTTATTGTCTTGTGAATAATGCTGCATTATTGTCTCTTCAGTACTGAGGAGCTGAACCCCTCACAGGTTGTGAGCACCCTGCTGCCTCTGCTCTTGGAGAGCAGCACGGAGAGTGTAGCTGAGATCAGCACCACTTCACTGGAGCGCATCCTTGGCCCATCAGAGTCTGAGGCCTTTCTAGCCCGCATCTACGAGCGTTTGGTGACCGGATGTTACAACATTATTGCCAATCACTCAGATCCCAACAGGTATTTTTAATATGTATCAGATTTCATTAACCTTTAATGAACCATGTTAAATATTAAAATTCAATCAAAACATTACTTTTTATGCTTTTTTTTGTTTGTTTGTTTGTTTTGTGGGCTGCTCTTCAACATTTATCTATCCCATTTTTTTTTTTTTTTTAATATTACTTAGTGGTTTGGATGAGTCCATCCTTGAGGAATGCCTTCAGTACCTTGAAAAACAACTTGAAAGCAGTCAGGTCCGAAAGGCAATGGAAGAATTCTTTTCATTCAGGTATTGTCTCTGCTGATGACACAATCTGGCTTCTCATTCATTCAGTCACCTCACATATTTTGGGTTTCTTCTTTTTCAGTGGTGAGCTTGTCCAAATTATGATGGCAACGGCCAATGAAAACCTGTCTCCAAAGTTTTGTAACAGAGTGCTGAAATTCTTCACCAAGCTTTTCCAGCTCAGTAAGTCTGTAATAATTTTAAAACTATACTGTCCAAGTTTGGTTATATTCAAGCTTTTCAAGGCAGAGCTCTTTGAGCTAAAGCTGGAGTAGATCCCTCTAAGTTTCATCATGCATTTTTCTCCAGCGGAGAAGAACCCAAACCCAAGCCTGTTAGGCCTGTGTGGCTCTTTGGCCCAGCTGGCCTGTGTGGAGCCCTCTCGTCTGCAGTCCTGGCTGACACGTATGACTGCTACCCCACCAAAGGACTCAGAACAACTGGAAATTGTGCAAGAAAACAGACAGCTTCTGCAGCTGCTAACCACTCATATTGTGCGTGACAATAGCCAGGTGGGCGAAGGAGTGTGCACTGTACTCCTCAGCACACTTATTCCCATGGCAACAGACATGCTGGCCAATGGTGATGGAACAGGTTTTCCTGAGCTCATGGTCATCATGGCCACACTTGCCAGTGCGGGACAGGGTGCAGGCCACCTCCAGCTGCACAGGGCAGCTATAGACTGGCTGACTAGATGGTAAGAAATGAATTTTACAGGCATGGAGATCTAAGTTTCAGTCGCATCACTAAAGAAATCTAAAGGGTGGAATTATATAGTTGCTACAGCCAAACTCGCTAGGAAAAAATGCTTGGTTTAAGCTCAATTTATACTTCTGCTACGAATCTATCCAGCAGCTATGACAGCAGCTACACCCTAGGGTGTGGCTTTATGTACACATCTCCACATGTCTGATTGGTTTTCCTGCTGATTGCAATGTCATCTTCTTTTTGTAACTGTATTTCTTTTTAATTATTTAAGCTTAAATCTGATGTTGTTCAATTTCCATTGGTAGGAGTATTCAAATAAATTTAGCTCAGTAGCACAGAAATCTGAGCCTCAAGTAGCATTTTGGCTGTGTTATTACATGTTATAGTGAAAGCTCTCTGTAGATTCAGTGTGGGAGTATAAATCTAGGTAGAAATTTAAATGGAGAACTTGTGACATAAAAGCTTATTTTTTGTTTTGCAGCAAAAAGTATTTAACACAGAAGAATGTCGTGGAAAAAGTGAGCACAAACTTGTCTCATGGAAAGGTGGGTTTTTCACACACTGAAGTGAATTTTGGACATTTCCACAGAATGAGATTTTAATTATGCCACACTTGTTGTAGACCTATGATCAGCCTTGTTATTTGAGAATAATATCGTCACCTCTCTAAAGGTTAAAGACCTTACGTATTCTTTGTTTTGGGAGTGTATTGCAATCTGTGGACTTTCTCTGTGGAAAAAGAAAGGATGTCCTTCTTTGTTACATTTTATATTAAGAAAATGTAAAATCTCTTCAAGGTTAAAATCAAGTGTAAATCATACTATTCTGATTTGATTATGAATTTACTACCACATAGTTGTACATCATGTCCTCTGGTTGTCTGTGTGCTTCTCATACCCCATATTGGACAATCAGAATGAATGATAATGAAACTGGCTTTAGGCAATTAAAGGAAAACACTGTAAAAGTACCAATTTGCCAAAGTATTTTTCTGTGATATATTACATTTTGAAAAATGGCCCAAAATGTGTCCCCTGCAGTTCAGATATTAACATATCTAAATATCAACTGATATGCACTTCTTCTTTGATTTCAGCATGCCAGCATGCTGGAATGCTCATGTCACATCATCTCCTATCTAGCTGATGTGATGAACGCTTTGCGTCAAAGCAGCGGTCAAGGCAACTCAGCAGTGCTGATGGAGGGAGAGGAAAAGGCCATGGAAGTAGACTCAGACTGGGTGGAGGAACTTGTAGTAGAGGAGGATGATTCCCAGGCAGAGGACTCTGTAAGAAGTTGTTCTTTTATTCTCGTCTGTCTCTGTGTGTATGGACTTACAGACATACATCAGTGCTGTTTTTGGGCTTAGCTTTTATCTCTGTCAGTTTGCTATATGAAACAATCCTTTTTAACATGTATGTCATTGTTTGACAGGATGAAGACTCACTTTGCAACAAACTTTGCACTTTTACCATCACTCAGAAGGAATTCATGAACCAGCACTGGTAAAGAAAAGTTTGTTTATTGTGATTTTGTTCTAATCTTAAGTGCAGCCTTTGGTTCCAAATACATCCGCATTACACCTAAAAATGGATTTGTCATACAGTACACGTTTGATTATTTCATTTGTTATTATTCATTTTTTACTAAGAATAAACAAAAAACAGAAACTCATATATTTAGTAGATTGCCTTTATGAATCAGAAAAGCTGATGGTGTTTCTCGAATCTGTGGAAACGGGAGGACTCCGCACTGCTGAATTACGATGGAAGACAAAATTGCATACATTTGTAACATTTGTAATGTAATTAGTGTTATGTACCTGGAAAAAGTAACAGTGTGTTAGCAACATGTAATATTTTCTATGTGAATTTTTATTTGTTTTTTGACTTGCTGTGAATATTTAAGGATACAGAGGGCAGCTATAAAAGGTTAAAAATGCCTTAATTCATCTAGAGCCTCTGTGGTGTGTAAATCTAACCGGGCAGCAACATATTTAAAGCTTGTCTGAGCTGAGTTAATCTTCTGGAAAATAATCTCCTTGGTTAGCTCTGGAATATGAGTAATTTTTAATTAATTTATCTGGGAATATTTAGGTGGTAGCATGATCAAATAGCCTTCTCTTGTGATATATCCATTTAGACATGGAGAAATACAGTGTCATTCTTTAGTTTCTCACATGATGTGATGTGCCATGCTATATATAGTATTGCCTATACTTTTCATTCTGCAGGTACCACTGTCACACCTGTAAGATGGTGGATGGGGTAGGTGTGTGCACAGTGTGCGCCAAGGTCTGTCACAAAGACCATGAGATCTCCTATGCCAAATATGGCTCTTTCTTCTGTGACTGCGGTGCCAAAGAGGATGGCAGCTGCCAGGTGAGACCGAATACCTCAGGTCATCATGGGAAGAGAACAACAGCGGTAACTTTAGCTTGCAAGTCATTCCCCCATTGACCTCCATCCAGTCATTTCATTTGATTAGGGTTATAGCTAGCCCACACATTTGGCCAGAAAATGAGCAAAATCATGTTAGGAATGTCTTTTTGTCAACTTTTTGTGTACTGAACAGGTCAGCTTCCCTAGTTAATCTTAAAGTCCGTGTAAAGAGATAATTCAAGGTTTACTTTGTATAAATATAAAAGTCTTTGAACCATCTTTTACTGAATTTTGTAGGCGTCGTATAATATTTTTTATCTGTGTGGTTTATAAAATATTTTTTATGATGTGACAAACATGTTTGTAACCACTTTACACGGACTTTAACAAATTTTTTTTATTTTTTTATGTGCATGTGATGAGCAAGCCATCAATTACATCTTACCTTTAGTTTACGGCGTAATAAGTACGATAGGCTTTTAGCTTTTTTGTTTTGTTTTGTTAGTGCGATGTTTTCCTCACTATCAGTGTTGTGATAACATTTGCTCATAACAGTTTGGTTCACTTTTTTATAAATGTTTGTTCCACTTCTGCACTTATACGTATTATCGGTTGACATTTACAATGCATAAAGGGGAGCATAAAGAATCATTTAAGTATACATTTATATTAATATCAACTTTCTCCACTTCTTACTTTGTGTGTTGCATCATTCACAGGCCCTGGTCAAACGCAGTCCCAGCAGCGGCATGGGCTCTACTCTTAAAGAGTCTTCAGCTTTCCAGAGTGAGCTGCGTATTCCTGAGAGTGCTATTCGCCACCAAAATTCCTCACCGTCTGACAAGGGCAAGGTCACCATCTGTGATGGCAAATCCAGTGATGAAGACAGACCTAAGAAGAGCAGCGTGTGCAAGAGCATTGAAGGCTGTCAAGAAGAGCTGCTAGCACAAGTGGTTAGAGAGAACATATTAATTTATTTTTATCTGTCATCTCCTAAAACCGTTAAGAGTTCTTCTTTTTTATGTGAAAAGATGTTGTGAGACTTATGTTTTTGCCCCTCTTTTATCATGCTAGATGGGGTCATCTACTGCTGCAGTCATACTGGAAATGCTCATGTTTCTCATGGAAGCTATCCAGACCAACTTCCAGCAAGCATCAGCAGTGGGAAGCAGCAGCCGGGCACAGCAAGCCCTCAATGAACTGCATACTCAGGACAAAATTGTGGAGATGACGGACCAGTTAATGGTATCATGACCCAAATAGATTGCCTGTTCCAGTAAAACACTTAATTCATTGATAAGTTATTAAAACTTAATTAAAATAGAATTCTATTATTTACCTGCTGCATTTCATTGTTAACGGCTACTTTTTCCCTTCAGGTCCCCACACTTGGCTCCCAGGAAGGAGCTTTTGAGAATGTGCGAATGAACTACAGCGGTGACCAGGGGCAAACTATACGCCAGCTCATCAGTGCACATGTCCTGCGCCGTGTTGCCATGTGTGTTCTGTCTTCCCCCCATGGACGGCGTCAGCACCTGGCAGTCAGCCATGAAAAGGGGAAGGTAAACTAAACAATTTAAGTTCCTTTGTCCAATTAGAAGGGCTTTCATTGAATTCTTATTTAAAATATATGCATTGTTATTGATTCAGACTTGCCTGTGAAACGGAGCATCATGACAAGGAAAAAAATCTACACTCAAATGAATAATAGAATAAAAAACATTCCTCTTTCTATGTTATTATGTTTTTGTGTTTTTTCTCTTTGACTTTTTTCTTTAAGTTTTCTTTAAGTTGTTTGGTATGTTATCAAGATACTTTGCAAACTATGAAATAAGAACAGATAGGGAAATCTGTGTTTTCACTGTTAAAATGTCTCAACCTGACTTTTTCTCCATTTCCTATCTGGCAGATAACAGTCCTTCAGCTGTCTACTCTCCTGAAACAAGCTGACTCAAGCAAAAGGAAGTTGACACTGACCCGTTTGGCTTCAGCCCCAGTCCCATTCACTGTCCTTAGTCTTACAGGAAATCCCTGTAATGAAGACTACCTGGCTGTGTGTGGCCTTAAGGTCAGAAACGAGCTGCTTCTTGTAAAACAACTTGTAGAGTCAAAAGAACAGTTGCTGTAGGAATTCGTTAAATTTAACTATCTTGTTTTTTTTCCTTTCATCTCTTCCCAGGACTGCCATGTACTAACTTTCAGCAGCACAGGTTCTGTGTCTGACCACCTGGTGTTGCATCCACAACTGGCCACTGGCAACTTTATCATCAAAGCTATCTGGTTACCAGGCTCACAGACTGAACTTGCCATCATCACTGCTGACTTTGTCAAGGTATATATTAAAATAATAAACATATTTTGCACTTAAAGCAACATAATTGATTTTGTTTCTGCAATTTCTTTATGAAAACAACCATAGATACTATACATATACCTTTCTGCCCTAGGAAAACAAAAGATTGCTTAATACTGCCTTTTAATGCTTGTTCCCTTTGGAAAACAGATCTATGACTTGTCAGTGGATGCCCTGAGTCCAATGTACTATTTCCTGCTCCCAAGTTCCAAGATTCGTGATGCTACATTCCTTTTCAATGAAGAGGGGAAGAACATTATTGTCATCATGTCATCAGCAGGTTACATGTACACCCAGGTCATGGATGAATCTAGCAGTGCTCAGCATGGCCCTTTTTATGTTACAAATGTATTGGAGATAACCCACGAAGACTTGAAGGTAACTAGGATTTGACATGAGTTGATGTTGTGACAAGGTTGCTGTCTTAATGGTCTCCAACAGGGGTGTCAAATGTACGACCTTCGGGCCACATTCGGCCCACAATACAATTATATCTGGCCTGCAAGGTATTTTCATACGTCAGTTATTAATGGCTCGTCAGCATGGGGGAGCTAAATCTTCAGCCCTGCTGAGAATCCATGCAAGCAGGGGTGGGACTTTATTTTGATGGGCACACCATGCTGCTAATCACATGCAAAGACAGACTGCGATCAGACCATTATGTGAAAAAAGGAAAAGGGGGCAGAAGTTCCAAAAGCAGCAAGTTTAGTGGTGTGCCAAATCATGCCAGAGTACAAAAAATGCTTAGCTATGTCTCTAATAAAACCTCTGTAACTTTGTGAAAAATAGAAATGTTTCTGTTTTTCACTTTCTGCTATAGAATTATCAGGGGTGGGGGCTACAGGCTAATTAAAGGCTAACTACAGGCTAATTTTGTAACTTCTTTACACTGACCAATTTCGTTGTACTCTGTACAATGACAATAAAGGCTATTCTATTCTATTCTAAAAAGGGGAGTTTCACTGGTCCGGCCTGCTTAAAGTCAAAGTGGGCTGCATGTGGCCCACGATGTAAAATGAGTTTGACACCCCTGGTCTACAGTATTTCTGTCATACTTTCCAGCTCTCATTTCTTTTGGGGGAATGTTTGGTTGATGTGTACATCATACCTTTATTCAGTGTTCAGGTGTTTTTGAAACTACATTAAAGAAAGCAGTTTTGAGGTAAATTCTTTCTTTGTAAACACAGGATAGCAATGGACAGGTAGCTGGCGGTGGTGTTTCTGTCTATTACTCCCATGTCCTTCAGATGCTTTTCTTCAGCTACAGCCAGGGGAAGTCATTCGCTGCCACAGTGAGCCGCAGCACAACTGATGTGCAGAGGCTCTTTGCCATCAATGTGAAAGGGTAACACAATAAAATAGTCTGTAAAAGCCTATCAAATATAATCGTAACTGGAAAAGAAAATTATGAACAGAAATATTTTTTTTCCCATTTTGTCTTTAAAGCTCCAATGGTGGCAGCAGTAAGATGTCTCCTGCACTGTGCCAGTGGTCTGAGGTCATGAACCATCCAGGCCTTGTGTGCTGTGTGCAACAGACAACAGGCATACCTCTGGTTATCATGGTCAAACCTGACACCTTCCTCATCCAAGAGATTAAAACCCTGCCAGCCAAAGCTAAGGTAAATACCATTTACTATTGTGACATGAAACTGGTTAGGATACCATGAAAACAGTAATTGGAGGAAAAAAAGGAAATTCCATTTTGGAGTACAGAACTGTATAAACACAAAGCTTTTCCGGTTGTCTTGTTTACTAAGCAAAGTTATTTCCCATGAGTTTACCTAATTTTACTGTTTTCTAAGGTTAACATTTATTTGTCGGTTTCTGTCAGATTCAAGATATGGTAGCTATCCGACACACTGCCAGTAATGAGCAGCAGCGCACTACCATGATTCTTCTATGTGAGGATGGCAGCTTGCGAATCTACATGGCAAATGTGGACAACACCTCCTACTGGCTCCAGCCCTCATTGCAGCCCAGCTGTGGCATAAGCATCATGAAGCCAGTCCGCAAGCGCAAGGCCGCTGCTGCCAGTAAGTTTGTGGACAAGGGTTATTTTGTAAATGCCAGTTATGTATGATGAATGAACAGCTTGTACTAACCTGTTTATTGCTTACTTAATATTTGCTGATATGTTACTGATGACACAGATTTGTAACCTTTTCCATAAATGCCCGTATGTTTTCTGATTTAAGTTTGCTTATTTTAAATTCTTCTTAAAATTCAAAGTGTAATTCATTCACATTTTCAGATCATGTTTCTTGTGTTCATTCTCCATGTAGCCAGACATACACAATAATAAAAGCAACTAATCTAAAATTTTGGGGAGCTAATTTGAATGTAATGATTTTACTTTAAGCCACCCGGACTTCCAGTCAGGTGACATTCCCAGTGGATTTCTTTGAACACAACCAGCAACTGACAGAGGTGGAGTTTGGGGGTAATGACTTGCTGCAGGTCTACAACGGACAGCAGATCAAACACAGGCTCAACTCCACAGGGATGTATGTGGCCAACACAAAGGTAGAGGCATTGTACCTTAATGTTCTGTGTTAGAAAAGGTGTAAAAACATTGCTCTGCTTCTCTCTTGTAATGCAGGTTATTGCTGCGTCAGCAGTGCTTGAGTTGATAACCATGGTGCAGCAGAGGGATCTTTGTTAATTAAATTTTATGTAAATGTAGTTTAATGTTATCTGCCATCACTTGTGTTGAGACTTTGCTGTCTTTGCCATCTACATTTGTGCAGTTTACTATACCAGAGTACATTAGTATATGTCCAGTCTAAATCCAAGTGACCCTGCTTTAAATAAAAACAGTGAAGACACCTATTCTAAACATGTTTTTCAGCTGTAGTCAAGAAAAAAAGATGTAAAATAACAAATGTCATGTTTCTTTTTGCTTTCCTTTCTCTTTTCCTTCATCCTAGCCTGGAGGGTTCACTGTAGAGGCAGTAAACAACAACAGTTCAATGGTGATGACAGGTATGCGGGTTCAGGTGGGCACCCAGGCCATTGAAAGGGCTCCTTCTTATGTGGAGGTCTTTGGACGCACCATGCAGATAAATCTGACAAGAGCTCGCTGGTTTGACTTCCCCTTCACGAGAGAGGAGGCCCTGCAGGCTGACAAGAAGCTGTCTATATTTAGTAAGATCAAGACTGTGCAGTGGTTATACGTTTTTTTGTTTTTTTTTACTACTTAATGGTTTTTCTTGTTGCCTGTATTGATATTCCAATACACGTGTTTAAATAATTTGCGCTGACCTGTTCATATTATTTGGTCATATGGTCATATGCTTCAGTCTGTTTAGATAGATCTTCTAATACACTGTCTTGCTAATTTTTAAGTTGGAGCATCTGTTGACCCAGCTGGAGTCACCATGCTTGATTCAATTAAGATCTATGGAAAAACCAAGGAGCAGTTTGGCTGGCCTGAGGATCCACCAGAAGACTTCTCATCTGCCTCAGTTAACAATGTCTGCAGTCCCAGCCTCAACCAGGGCAATGGGACCTCTGATGGAGACATAGCCACCCCAACAACAACTAATGGCACTGTATTAGAGAGGTATGAGCTTTTCAATTTGGGCTGCGAAAAGGTCAACCCAAGTTGTTGGCATTCATTTTTTATCCCCAGGGTTGAATAAACCACTCCTAATGAACTGATGAGCAAGTTGACCATCATCTATTAAGTACCTTTTAGAGATGGCACGATACCACTTTTTTATGTCCGATACCGATATCATAAATTTGGATATCTGCCGATACCGGTATGAATCCGATATAGTGTTTTTTAATCAACAAAACTGTTTTTTTAAATATCTTGCTGCATTTTGTATAAGTTCATACTCAAGTTTAAAACAACAACTACACTAAAGCTATTCTGTTATACCTGTATGCAAAAAAAAATATTTCATAGTTCAGCAATACTGATCAATCTAATAAACTTAGACCTACACCATCCTCCCTATTCTGGTATTTTAAAGAGTGCTTAGCGTAAATATTAAGCAACCTTACTAATAGGGTTCCAACTCCCAGCAACAAAAATAAATAAATAAAAAATAGGGAACCACCCTCCACCTCATGATGCTTAATCGACGTAATCAACCTTAATTTGATGCAGTGTGAAAAAAAAAAAAATGCACAGAAATGAATTATTTTTCAAGAAATATTAAATAGATTCAACATCTTTCTTCAACAAAATTGCAGACTGCACAGATGGTACCTTCCCAAAGGAAAAAGTACTATAGCTTACTAGGGTATATATATTAGACTTAATAGTTACTATATACAGTAATTGACTTCTATTCATTTTACATCAAATTAAAACTTTGGGTGTCAGATAATTATTTATTAAAAGCTAGACATTTTAAATGAGAATAAGAAAGAAAAGTATGTCTTTGTGCCCCCTTTTCCCTGTTAATGCCCTATCGGCCCCCCTGGCTAAACTTTGCTAGATCCGCCCCTGCACAGTTACCAGCGTCAGCTACGTAGAAAAAGATCCTCGAGTAGAAAGTAATATTAAATAAATTCTAACAACAGCTTATCAAGCTTAAACGTGCTGCTGTTGTTCAGCCGCTGGTTTCCTCTTTCTGGTGCAAAGTGGGCCAAAAACAAACAAGAGAGACGTACTCGCGACAGAAAAGCCAACCAGCTGATCATTAAGCAGTTTCATGATTGAAGTAGCAGCAAGAAGAGGCAGTCGCTTGTTAAGCTTAATGCAGGAATGCTTTACATTCAGAGATGGACTTACACACTTGCTTTACTTCTCTCGGGGATAACTTTGTCGGAGATGAAATGCCGGGTTGCTAGCGAAGCTCCACATGCTATCCAGACCACCGACAGGTCCCGCATGTCACAGCCGCTCTATCACGTGATGCATACTGCTCCGACGTGCTAACATTCTGAGGCGAGTTACGGCGTGTTGCAAGTTTTGTGAGATGCTTTCGTGATATTTAATGGATCGGATTACATTTTTTATTTTTCTCCGATATCCGATTCAGTAATTTAGGTCAGTATCGGACCGATACCGATACGTAATATCGGATCGGTCCATCTCTAGTACCTTTATATAAAACCTCTCGGTAGATTTGTTGGGTTCAGTGTTTCATCATAACTGTTTTTTGGTCCATTCACTTGACAACGAAATGTTTTCTAAAACATTGTTTTATCTACATTTCCTCAGTTTTGTGTGAAGATGTATATTTTGTGAAAAGCGCAATACATATGTTACCATAGATGTGATGTTTTTTTAAAAATTATTTTAACTCGTACTACATTTTAGAAGCATGTATTGAATACAGCTGTGTAGTATGGGTTGTTGGACACAATCCTGAAATTTGAGCAGTAGCAGTGAGCTCTTTAGTGTGTTTTAGTGCATGGCTCTTGTGATCATCTTTTCTTGCATGTGTCTTTTGTTCAACTGAATCATTTATTTCCACTTGTTTCTTTCCGTGATCCTCACACTTATTTTTGTTCTTTTTCTTTTGCTCCCAAAATTACAATAAAAAGTTGTGAAACTGAGTCCTTATCAACATTGGACCGGTTAGTAACTGCCTTTTCTCTGCTTGTTTGTATGGTTTTGTGCATGTGTGCCAGCTTGTTTGTCTTTGCCTGCAACCGAACATGCCATGCACCATTTCCACACCTGTGCAGCAACAGAAACATTTTTCCCCTGACATTTATTCTTGCACTCAATTTTGTTTGGCGTTTAGAGTAGCAGCAGAATAATAGTGCTTTTTCCCCCTGTATGATTGGTTATTTAAAGAATAATTCACAGGAGATGCAGAATTGATGTTCTTTCTCGATTTCAGGTTGGTGGTCAGCTCCCTTGAAGCTTTGGAAAGCTGTTTTGCAGTTGGTTCATCCAGTGAAAAGGTAAACCTGTGAAGACTTTATTTTTTTATTGACTTTTAAAAGCATAATTCTGTATAAATGAATCCCTGTTATCTACATGCTTGTGTTCAGGATGCATTTTTAATTCATGTCAACTCTATAGGAGAAAAACAAGGCTGCAGCACTGGAGTTGGCAACTTTACTTCTGTCGATGCCAACACCTGTAGGTGTGCAGCAGCAGACAAAGGGGCTTCTTGCCAGTCTGCACACAAGCCGTACTGCCTACCACAATCACAAGGTAATAAAAGAGGCCAAATTCATACAATGTTTAGCTCATTATAATCTGAAAAATGTTGTATTGATTTTCATTAACAGCCAAACACCTTAATACTCTCGCGAACCACTATCCCTCCCTCTGTTCTCCTCAGGACCAGTCCTTGCTGAGCAATGCTGTGCAGTGTCTGAATAGTTGCAGCCGGGAAGGGAAAGAGCTAGACCCTGATGTCTTCCAAAGACTTGTAATCACTGCCCGCTCCATTGCGATCATGAGACCCAACAACTTGGTGCATTTCACAGAAACAAAATCATTGCACCATGACTCGGGTAAGAAGCTTTTCTTGTTATGAAGAATGTTGGCATAGAATAGAATGTTTTATATGTATTCTTGTGTGAGCATATAACAAATAAACTTGATTTTTGTCATTTGGAGTCAAAGTCAGAAAAAGATACTTTTTACTTTTCACTTACAATGAAACAGCTTGGAAGTTAACTGACTTATAATTCTCACACTTACTGGTGTTCTTCTCTTACTAACTCAGAGGTGACAGAGGATGGACAAAAGCATGTGGATAGTGAGAACTGTAATTTTATTGCACAACTGATGAATAACTTCTGGAAACTTCATGCCCTAAAACCAAAGAATGCCTTTCTTGCTCCTGCTTGCTTGCCTGGTAAGTTCTACCCTGTGGGTCCCCAACATTTTGCAAGAACATTTATTGTTAAATGTATATGCATTTATACATATGTGTTGTGAGTAATGTTGATTCACTTAAATCTTATGTAAACAATTTACACGTATTGTAATGCCCAACAGCACGAGTACATTTGTCTTCTATTCTGAAACCCTAGTCTGGAAATGAGTTATTTATTTTAAATTTAAGGTCTAACTCATGTGGAAGCAACAGTAAATGCCTTGGTAGACATCATCCATGCATACTGCACATGTGAGCTGGATTACGTCAATGTAGCCTCCAAAATCTACATGCAGATGTTACTGTGTCCTGTAAGTATATCAGTTTTATTGATCAGTCATTTTTATTTATCTTCTTCTCCTTGAACAGCATTTTAACTACTGTAGTTTGTACCTTGTCAGTAGATTTTTTTTACATGGCTTTACAAGGGTGATAATAAGCAGCATGCCTATATTAAAGATTTTAGGCAATTAGAAGGAGCTCTTGCATGGATCACTGTCAAAGTCATGAGGTAACCAGTCTATATTTAACAATTCACAGGACACTGCTGTCAGCTTTTCTTGCAAGCAGGCTCTGATCAGAGTGCTTAGACCAAGAAACAAGCGACGCCATGTGACCCTTCCATCTCCCCCACGTTCCAACACACCTATGGGTATGTTTATTAATTAATTCAAAGTATTAATTGAATGTTACTAGATGTACATGAATATTTGATAGTTTTTTGGGGGCAATATTAAATATGATTTCTCATATTAGTTATCATTTTAACAAGGCTTTAGGGATCCTCTAAATGTTTGCGGTTGATCTCCTTTATCAGGAGACAAGGATGATGATGACGACGACGATGCAGATGACAAAATGCAGTCATCAGTGTTGACTGGTGGAGAAGAGGGTCGACAGGAGAGCCAAGAACAAAATGAAGTGGACCATGGCGACTTTGAGATGGTGGTGAGACAAAGAGCAGCAGTCTGTAGGCCAGGGGTGTCCAACTCCAGGCCTCGAGGGACAGTGTCCTGAAGGTTTTAGAAGTGTCCTTGATCCAATACAGCTGTTTTAAATGGCTAAATTACCTCCTCAACATGTCTTGAAGTTCTCTAGAGACCTGGTAATGAACTAATCATGATTCAAGTGTGTTGACCCAGAGTGAGATCTAAAACTTGCAGAACACCGGCCCTTGAAGCCTGGAGTTGGACACCCCTGCTGTAGGCTGTTTCTGACATTGGACTAGCATTTTTTTTAGACTGTTTAGAGACACTCATCGCAAAAGTATAAATGATCTTCCTGTTCCTGAATTATTCTGGATGCAGAGTATAATGTTGTAACATCGCAAAGATATATTTAAAGTAAC
This sequence comes from Mchenga conophoros, assembly GCF_057382185.1. Lineage (NCBI taxonomy): Eukaryota > Metazoa > Chordata > Actinopteri > Cichliformes > Cichlidae > Mchenga > Mchenga conophoros. The sequence continues at coordinate 7,332,193 of NC_140545.1, forward strand.
TAACTAGCTCTGACGATGTCAAAAAGTTTGTAATTCACTTCTGTTCATTTATATTATGACTAAATTGTTTTTCTGAGCTCACACTACATAGACAATAAATATACACTGGAGTAACATTTTTAAAAGCCACTTATATTCCTTTCTTTGGCTTGTATGACCATCTTCAAATTTAAATCTTAGTTATCTATAAATTACATATGCTTGTTAAAATTTGGTAAAACATGCCTGTTTTTGTGCTTCACAGTCCGAGTCTATGGTCCTGGAGACAGCAGAAAATGTCAACAATGGAAATCCATCTCCCCTCGAGGCTCTGCTTGCTGGAGCTGAAGGTTTCCCCCCCATGCTTGACATACCTCCTGATGCAGATGATGAAACCATGGTAGAGTTGGCAATTGCTCTAAGCCTGCAGCAGGATCAACAGGGTAAGTGACCAGAAAATCCTAAATAAAGTAATAATTTTGTGACTAGTGTGACTGTGACTTATTACTAGTCCTACTCAGCATTAGTCTTTCCTGTCTATGCTGAAACTATTCTAAATTTCTTTAAACCTTGAAATTCATAGAGCCTTACAATTTTTCTTTTACATAATTGTTTCGAAGCTTTTTTGTTGTGTGTGTGTGTGTGTGTGTGTGTGTGTGTATGTGTGTGTGTCTATATCAGTTGCCACCCTTCAGAGTGATTTAAACCCTCATAAGTTATTCAACAAAATACAATTTTTTTTTCTTCTCCCCCCCCCCCCCCCCCCCCCCCCCCCCCAGATTACGTTATTTGAATTGTTCTGATCTGCAAAACTTAATGTTTCACCCTGACACATTTTAATGGAAGTTTGGGCACTCCTAGAAGTCCGTCCTTAAACACAATTTTTGACATTTTTAGGCAGTAGCAGCAGTGCTCTTGGGCTTCAGAGTCTAGGCCTGTCTGGCCAGGCCCCAAGCTCCTCTTCACTTGATGCTGGCACCCTGTCAGACACCACTGCATCAGGTAATAAGACCATCTTCACGTTCAACCGGAAGCTAGTTTTTAATGCTTGCAAAGTCACTGTTGCAAGTCAGTTAAACAAACCTTTTTTTTAAAGTTCCAAAAATAAAATAACTTTTTATTTTTAAATTAAATAAAAGGAAATTATTATCATTAAATAATTTTATTCTAACTTGAAGCTCATAAGCTCATCAGTGATACAGCATGTAGTTGTACTGCTCATATCTGTAAGCTGGCCAATGTCAAATTAACCCCTATAATTTAATGCCACACTGGTCACAATGGGTTCGGTAGCACTTATTTTTGATTGTACTGCATGCTCTTTGCATTGTTGGTGCACAAGTATAAACTAAGATCATGTATCCTGGCCAGATGACCGCGGTGTATTTACTGTTACAGCTATTGCTATGATTTCAGCCCCGGCATCAGATGATGAGGGCAGCACAGCTGCTACTGATGGTTCCACATTGCGGACCTCCCCAGCTGAGCACGGCGGCAGCGTGGGCTCAGAGAGTGGAGGTTCTGCTATCGACTCTGTAGCAGGGGAGCACAGTGGTGGGTGATTTAAGTAAAACAGGCCAGTTTAATATTAAAAACATTATATATGCATGCCCCGAATTAGTGGTAGTATCTCAAATATGTAGGAACTTCTATATCCAATTCTTTTCAGCCCCGTAGTAAGTATTAGACTTTAAACTTCTTTAGACATTAATTTTCTCTAATTCCCAATAACCTTCTGAGAAAGGTAGCTCTAAGTTTACAGATTATAATATAGTGTGTCACCTTTCCTGTCCTTCCCTTTTCCCATGCCTCATTTTGTTGCGCTTTAAAGTCCTGAGGGGCAAACGTGACTCTTCAGTTTAAAATAAAACCTAATCCTTCCCTGTGTTACATTACCAGATTTCCATATTGCTTAGTTGCTTTCATTCATGCATTTGTATAGTGTCAGGTCGCAGCAGTGCATATGGAGACACAACAGCGGAAGGCCACCCCGCTGGTCCAGGCAGCGTGAGTTCCAGCACTGGAGCCATTAGTACCACCACAGCCCAGCAGGAATGTGAAGGCTCAGAAGGTGAAGGAGAGACTGAAGGAGACATTCATACAAGCAACAGGTCAGATTCATGAATTTGGATTATTTTAGGTTAACTTAAGGCTCCATGATAATGAACATCTGCCATGTGATGTGCTGAAGACTCATTTATACTATCTATGGATACCAACATGACCATAAGAAAGACAGATAATAATATTTACTTTTTATTACATTGTCATGAAAAGTGATTTATGCTTAATAGTTTAACCAGTAAAAAAATGTCATTATGTTTTTCATTAGGTTGCACATGGTTCGTCTTATGCTACTGGAGCGTTTGCTTCAGCACCTTTCTCAGCTCCACAATGTAGGTGGAGTCCAAGCTATCCCTTACATGCAAGTTATCCTCATGTTGACCTCTGACCTTGACGGCGAGGATGAAAAGGATAAAGGTGCTTTGGATGACCTGCTTGCACAGCTCATTGCCGAGCTTGGCATGCACAAGAAGGTAACTACTGTTTTGTCCTTTCCTCATTTTGTATCAGGCTCAGAATATTTTTGTTTTACTGAATCGTGTTATATCTCTGCAGGATGTTTCCAAGAAGAATGAGCGTAGTTCCATAAATGAAGTTCATTTGGTCATCATGAGGCTGCTTAGTGTCTTCATGTCTCGAACAAAGTCTGGATCCAAATCTTCCTCTGAGGTACAGTTGTACTATAATCACTATGTAGTGTGTAGCCAGGTTTGCACCTCTCTCAACAACTGCTCAAAATTGATTGCAGTCATTCATCACATCTCATTTTTGCTCAAGTTTCATATTATTATTAACATAACTTGTGCCATGAAGCTCACAGTTTCATGGCTATCATGCAACTTGATTATACTTTGTACATCATGAATTTTGAAGTCAGCTGTTTTCCCTCTTTTTGTCTTCTAGTCATCCTCCCTCATTTCCAATGCCACAGCAACCGCCTTGCTCAGCCTGGGTTCTATTGACTACTGCCTCCAAGTGCTCAAGTCACTCCTGGAGTTTTGGAAGAGCCAACAGGGTGAAGAAGAGCCAGTGACTGCCAGCCAGCTCCTCCGCACACACACAGCTTCCTCTCCCCCTGACATGAGTCCTTTCTTCCTTCGCCAATATGTTAAGGTAAGATAATCTCAACATAAAAAACGTAAAAGACTATTTATATCTCTCAAATTTTAACATTAACTCAATATATTGTTTTTGCAATCAGGGGCATGCTGCTGATGTGTTTGAAGCCTACTCCCAGTTGTTGACTGAAATGGTGCTTCGGCTGCCATATCAGATAAAGAAAATTGCTGACGCCAACCCACGTATCCCACCTCCTGTATTTGATCATTCCTGGTTCTACTATCTATCTGAAGTAAGCCATCATATAAATGTTTTTTTTCTTTTGTCTTTCCAAAAGAGAGAAATTGATCTCCTCATTCCCCCCCCCCCCCCCCCCCATTTTTCCCAGTATCTGATGATACAACAGACACCATTCGTCAGGAGGCAAGTCAGAAAACTGTTGTTGTTCATTTGCGGCTCAAAAGAAAAATATCGTCAGCTACGAGACCTGCACACTCTTGACTCTCATGTGCGCAGCATCAAAAAGCTTCTAGAGGAACAGGGCATCTTCCTCCGGGCTGGTGTAGTCACTGCCTCATCTGGCTCAGCCCTACAGTATGACACACTCATCAATCTGGTGAGTGTCTTGATAAGACAGTGTACCACTCCTGCATTACTCTGGATCCATTATGTATAAAACAGGTTTAGTTAGAACTTGTTTATTTGTGTTTTTATCCTTTTTTGTGTCTTAGTAAGCTGCAGTGCTGTGTTGAATTTATTTGTGTGTGTGTGTGTGTGTGTGTGTGTGTGTGTGTGTGTGTGTGTGTGTGTGTGTGTATGTATGTATATATATGTGTATATATATGTATATATATGTATATATATATATATGTATATGTGTATATATATATATATGTATATGTTTTTTTTTTTTCTTTGCTATGCTTTGCTGTAAATTGCTTTATTTATTTTTGTAGATGGAACACCTGAAAGCTTGTGCTGAAATTGCCACTCAAAGGACAATCAACTGGCAGAAGTTCTGCATGAAGGATGACTGTAAGTTGTTTGTGATTACTTATTTATTTTTGAAGCAACAAATGTTTTACACAAGTACTAACTATTTATGTCTCTGTCTTTGCTTTTCTTTTTTTCCATACAGCTGTCTTGTACTTCTTGCTCCAAGTCAGTTTCTTGGTGGATGAGGGCGTTTCCCCAGTTTTGCTGCAACTCCTCTCCTGTGCTCTGTGTGGCAGCAAGGTGCTGGCCAGCTCCTCCTCTACTTCATCCTCATTCTCAGGCGGAGGGTCTGGTAGTGCTGGACAGACAGGAGCCTCTCAGTCCTCTCAGAGCAAGTCTTCTAGTAAAAAGAGCAAAAAAGAAGACAAAGAGAAAGAAAAAGATGGTGAGAAAATAAAAAATGACTAGTTGTACTTCTTCGAAAATCAACTAGCGTAGAAACACATATTGGGTACTGAACTGGGCTCCAGTGCTCCTTTGAACCTGAACAAGATGTAAAAGTGGTGTAAAATGATTGGTCGATGAGAGTATCCTGAATTTAATTGTATATTGTCAACTGACCACAGGGGATGGTGTTGGTAGCCAGGAGGATCAGCTTTGTATGGCTCTGGTCAGTCAGCTTAACAAATTTGCAGACAAGGAAACGCTCATTCAGTTCCTACGCTGTTTCTTGCTGGAGTCAAACTCATCTGCTGTGCGCTGGCAAGCCCACTGCTTGGCGCTGCATATCTACAGGTATTGTAGAAACATACACCTAGTACATTGGGTAGTTTGGTCTAAAGATTAGTCTATTTAACAAAAGCTTAGGCTTATTGCATCACTTTTTAACAATTGAATACATGTATGGACAACCTGATATTGTTTGTACTTCCGCAGGAACTCTAGTAAATCTCAGCAGGAGCTGCTGCTTGAACTGACTTGGGCCATCTGGCCAGAGCTTCCTGCATATGGCCGTAAAGCTGCCCAGTTTGTCGACCTACTTGGTTACTTCTCACTCAAAACCCCTCAAACTGAGAAAAAGGTTAGATTTTTTTCTTTTCTTTTTTTCTTTCTTTAAAATCCTTTTCTGTATTTCATGCAGTTTTTTTTTTTTTTTTAAATAAAATTATAGTTTGGCTATTTTCTATATCAATTCAAAGAGGAATAATTCAGTATTTACAATTAAACGTTTAGTTTTTGTTCTTAAAGTATTACACAAGGGTTCATATCCTGATGCTTGTGTTTTTATTTGTCTCCACAGACCATAGACACCACTTTCATTATGATAGAAGATGAAATTGTTTTGTTTCTCTTATTTATTTATGTATTTTTCTCCAGCTGAAGGAGTATTCCCAAAAGGCTGTGGAAATCCTGAGAGCACAGAACCATATCCTGACAAATCACCCCAACTCCAATATATACAAGTATGTTGATAGATACTGAAATCGAAACATTCAATCTTATAACAGTGAGAATGCAACTATTGGGCATCATCTACATAAAATTACATGTGTTTTTTTTCTGCAGCACACTCTCTGGATTAGTGGAGTTTGATGGCTTTTATCTGGAAAGTGACCCCTGCTTGGTGTGCAACAATCCAGAAGTTCCCTTCTCCGTGAGTGAAACACACCCTCACACAACAGGCATATTCTTTTAAAAAGTGCACAGGCAGTCAAGCTAATTAAAATAATTTTTACATACTAGTAAATTTCACAGGGGAAGGCTTAAAGAGAGATGGTATTGGTTTCAGAATTTGAAAACCCCCTGCGAAATGCAAAACTCTTAGTATTAACTGTGTAACATAGCTGGTTAGTTAAACAATGATGAAATACAGTTATGTTGATAGAAACATCCTCTAAACGTAGGTATAAACAGTTCTCAGTATTGTTTTAAGCATAGTTTTTATTTTTATTTTATTTTCATCCACCAGAATATAAAACTGTCATCCATCAAAGTAGACACCCGCTATACGACCACACAACAGGTTGTCAAGCTCATTGGTAGCCACACCATCAGCAAAGTCACAGTGAAGATTGGTGACCTCAAACGCACCAAAATGGTCCGCACCATCAATCTCTATTACAACAACAGGACAGTCCAGGCGATCGTGGAGCTGAAGAATAAGTATGTCAGCAAAGAGCTGCTGTTCTTTCTTGCTTTTAGTTTTCATATTATTATGGTAAATTTTAAGGTGCAAAGATGTAGTATCAACTTGGAAGTTTCATTTTAATTTACTTTTTTGGCATTAATTAGGAGTCCTTAACTTTACTGTCTTTTTTCTTTTCTTTTTAGGCCTGCTCGTTGGCACAAAGCCAAGAAAGTTCAGCTCACCCCGGGACAAACAGAAGTGAAGATTGACCTTCCCTTACCTATCGTCGCTTCCAACTTGATGATTGAGTTTTCCGATTTCTACGAGAACTACCAGGCTTCCACTGAGACCCTGCAATGTCCACGCTGCAGTGCTTCCGTACCGGCCAACCCCGGTGTGTGTGGCAACTGCGGTGAGAATGTGTATCAGTGCCACAAGTGCAGGTGAGCCCTGTGTTTCCTCTGCGGTTCTTAAAGAATTGAAGACACTTTTAGATTTATTGGATTTTTACTATATGGTCGACACTTTTCAGGTCTATCAATTATGACGAAAAAGACCCCTTCCTGTGCAACGCCTGTGGTTTCTGCAAATATGCCCGATTTGACTTCATGCTGTATGCTAAACCATGCTGTGCTGTGGATCCTATTGAAAATGAGGAAGACAGGAAAAAGGTAGAAAAAAAAAAAGAAGCCTCTTCTAGGACAAGAAAAACATTTAAAGGAATTGGTTAAAAATAGGCTTACCATTCCTAAAAGTCAGACTACAAAATGTTTTGTCCCTTTTTGCATAGGCTGTGACCAACATTAACACCCTGTTGGACAAAGCTGACCGGGTCTACCACCAGCTGATGGGTCACCGGCCTCAGTTGGAGAGTCTCTTGTCTAAAGTCAATGAGGCAGCACCGGAGAAGCCCCAGGTCAGTCAAGAGGGACTGAAAGAGCACTTGACCTAAATAAGCACAGCTTGTACTAATGCAACCTGCACATGCTGCAGAGATCATTTATGTTTTTCTTCAGTCTCTATTTTAGCTCTATTTCTACAGTTTTATCTAACAGTATTTTCTCTTGTCTTTTATTTCTTTCAGGATGACACTGGAGCAGGAGCAGGACTTGGTGCATCCTCTGCTAATGTGAACAGATACATTCAGCAGCTGGCTCAGGAATACAGTGGAGATTGCAAGACCTCATTTGATGAACTCTCCAAGATTATACAGGTTAGGAAGAAAATGCAGTTAACTTTCCTGATATCTGTACCCTTGTTTTCTTCCTGCTCTCATACAATTGTGCCCCTTCCTTCTTTGTTTACAGAAAGTGCTTGCATCTCGTAAAGAGCTCTTGGAGTATGACCTACAACAGAGAGAGGCTGCCACTAAGTCATCTCGGAGCAGCAGTAGCCACCAGCCCACCTTCACCGCCAGTCAGTACCGCGCCCTCTCTGTGCTGGGCTGCGGCCATACATCCTCAACCAAGTGTTACGGCTGTGCTTCAGCTGTTACAGGTCACTGCATCACACTGCTCCGCGCACTGGCCACCAATCCAGCCCTTCGGCAGATCCTAGTCCTTCAGGGTCTCATCCGTGAGCTGTTTGAGTATAACTTGCGTCGAGGTACAGCAGCCATGAGGGAGGAGGTGCGCCAGCTGGTCTGTCTCCTCACTAGGTATGTCCTTTCCTTCACATATTTTCATGTGACAATTAATTGCCTGACTTCAGTTCCACATATAAGCAATGATAGTATTGTAAGTTGTTGGAACGATAACATTGAAATCTCAGCTTTTTGCTTTTTAACTTTCTATGTTAATACACGCTGTATATAATGGTGTTTCATTGTCATTTGGTCTCCTGTATCCTTACATGTTTTTGTTTTTTTTCCTTGCCTCTCTATCTTTTGCTTCAGAGATCACCCAGAAGCCACTCAGCAGATGAACGATCTGATCATTGCCAAGGTGTCAGCTGCCCTCAAAGGTCACTGGGCCAATCCTGATCTGGTAGGTCTCAGAGGTCATACTGAAAATAATTTAAACCCAACAAACATTGTTTTTGTGGGGGGGTTGTTTTTTTTTTTTTTCCAGAGTCGCTGTGACTATGAACTTTACTATAAAGAGCTCCGATTTTAAAATACACACACTGTTTTTTGTTTTTCCCCCATCAGGTTAGTAATTTGCAGTATGAAATGCTGCTGCTAACGGACTCCATTTCAAAAGAGGGTGGATGCTGGGAATTACGGTTGCGTTGTGGTAAGCATTAATAATATACTTCAATTATGCCGTGCATTGTTTGTCTATAACAATTAATAAATTAAATTAATAAAATATGCATATGATATATTCTATTGATGGATCATTTGTATGGATAAGGCAGCGGTCCCCAGCCTTTTTTGCGCCACGGACCAGTTTATGTCCGACAATATTTTCACGGACTGGCGGACGGACAGGTGTCGCGGATAAATACAACAAAATAAAACCAGTACCGGTACCACCCCCCCACCCCCCCCCCCAAAAAAAGATTTTTTCATAACACACAGAAAAAGACCCAGGGAAACTATTTAAAAAAAACTAACGCTAAAAACAGATAGAAACCATAAATTTCACACCCGAGCCTCAACTCTCGGTACCAAACGACTGGTCGATGGCCCGGGGGTTGGGGACCACTGGGCTAAGGGACTCTAAATTTATAAACAGTTCATCCAGCTCGGTCAATCCTGGCCAGAAATTTTGAGAGAACAATTTATTTATTTATTTATTTATTTATTTAGGTTTGGTTTGGTTATTTTTGTCTGACCAAATCAGTCTCGGTCTACATAGGGTGGTATTGATTAGACACCTGGAACTATCGCTTCTTCTTTTTTCCTCTAATATTATTTTGAAAGAGGTTTTGTTGGATTAAAGCAGTTAAGAGTCTTCGACTAATAGTGTTGTATCTTTTGTTTTGTTTTCCCTCACTCCTTCCCCATATGTAGCCCTCAGCCTGTTCCTCATGTCTGTCAACATAAAGACACCGGTAGTGGTGGAAAACATCACACTGATGTGCCTGAGAATCCTGCAAAAGCTGATTAAGCCCCCTGCTCCCACTAGCAAGAAGAACAAGGTAAAAAAAAAATTTGCTGCATGTTTAAAATAGATAAATATAAGCATATCTGTTGTGTCGGTTACCACTTGGTTGTATTATGCCACCTAACAAAGTTATGTGTGTTTTCTGTTTAAAGGATGCTGCCATTGAGTCTCTGACTACAGTCAGGCCCTACAGTAATGAAATCCACGCCCAGGCCCAACTCTGGCTCAAAAAAGATCCCAAAGCATCTTATGAGGCCTGGAAAAAGTGTCTTCCAGCAAGATGTAAGTATCATGTCTGAACGGTTTACATTATCTGAGTGTCACAGGTTTATTCATTTATTGTATTTAATGAAATAGGAGCACTCAATAAACTTCTCATTGTTGTCTATCGCAGGTCAGGAAACGATGTCAAAACCTCAGGGGAAGGCTGAGTTACGGAAACAGTATCTACTTGAGAAGTATGTGTGGAAGTGGAAACAGTTCATGAGGTCTAGAAAAGGAGAAGGCCTTTTCCCGCGCCTGCTTAAACTGAGCCACAACAACTGGCTGCGACAGGTAATAATTAAAAAATAAAAAATCAGAAAAATGTTGTTTGCTTTGTTGGTTAGTTCACAAACCGGTAAATGCAATTTCTTAAAAAAATGCTAACTTTAGCTCTACTTTTTGCAGGTTCTTTTCACACCTGCCACCCAGGCTGCAAGACAGGCAGCTTGCACTATTGTGGAGGCACTTACCACAATCCCTAGCCGCAAGCAACAGGTCCTGGACCTGCTCACCAGGTACGAGTCTCAACAGAAAGCCATAAAATCATGACATGCTCTATTTTGAATTTCATATACATAAATTAGGTTGATAATTCCAATGAATTTGGATATGCTTAGCAATATAGCATAACTAGTTAAAGATGAATAGCTCTTATCATGTATTTCCATGATTTTATATTTGCTGGAAAATGAATTATCGGGCAGAAAAATAATATTATTTTAAATACTTTACAGATAAAGTGTTAAAGAAAAATATAATTCTGTGCTTAATAATGAAAGAAAATGCATCTCAGGCAGCTCACTTATTGCATAGTTTCTCAAGCAAAAGGATGAAAACTGTTAAAGTGATTAAAAAACTGTCCTTCTTTAAGTTATCTGGATGAACTGAGTGTCGCTGGAGAGTGTGCAGTGGAGTATCTGGGTCTGTACCAGAAGCTGATTAAGCCAACACACTGGAAGATTTATCTGGCTGCCCGGGGAGTCCTGCCCTACATTGGCAACCTGATCACCAAGGTATTATTTTAACGTTCAAAGAATGTAATTTTATAGTCAGATAAACACTGGTGTTTTTAAGTTAGTATCTTCATAGTCCTGTTCCTTTCCCAATTTCAAACAACTGAAGTGTCACTAGATCCATTAGAAGTGCTCCTATTTCAGTATCTTATCTTGTTTATTGCTATGATCAGGAAATAGCCAATCTGTTGGCTCTAGAGGAGGCTACACTGAGCACAGACTTGCAGCAAGGCTACGCCCTGAAGAGCTTGACTGGTATGTTAGTTTCCATCTTTAGATTTTCAGCATATATACAGATTGAGTGGTACAAATTACTTTTATATCACAAGTAAAGTTGCAGCTAATTCAGACTTTCCTGAATCTTCTTTTTTTGGTTCTGTGTGTGTTTTTTAGGTTTGCTGTCATCTTTTGTCGAAGTGGAGTCCATTAAGCGGCATTTCAAAAGTAGGTTGGTCGGCACGGTTCTTAATGGTTATCTGTGCCTGAGGAAGTTGGTGGTTCAGCGAACCAAACTCATTGATGAAACTCAGGATATGCTACTTGAGATGCTGGAAGACATGACGACAGGTGGGCATTGACAATAATTATAAATTTAATTATGTTTTTAAAAAGATAATAATATTCTTATTTGGTCAACTGAATATTGTACAAATTGTGCTTAATATTTTTTTTTATTTGTATGTCTTGTATTGTTTATAGGAACCGAGTCTGAAACCAAAGCTTTCATGGCAGTGTGCATAGAGACTGCAAAGCGGTACAACCTGGATGACTACAGAACACCTGTGTTCATTTTTGAGAGACTTTGCAGCATCATCTACCCTGTGAGTTGCCTTTACCTCGATTAGAGCTGCAACAAATAATGTCTTAAATTTTAATATAATGTTCACTAATTTTCACTAAGTCATACAAGTAATTTTCATTTGACTGAAGGCTTTCAAGTGCAACATCCTGCTGCTTTCTTGACATTTGAGATTAATGATCAAGTAATAAGAAGTAATTATATACAAATTGTTATATTATATACAAGTATTTGTATTATATACAGATATATTTAGATTGAGTGTAGTTTGTGTTTTAACGTTCATTCTTTGAGTTGTGAGTAAAGATGAAGAAGTGACGTGCTTGTGTAATTTTGGAAACAGTTTTGAAGCAGAATTTGTTTTAATCTGGAGTAGGGCTGGGCCATATCATACCGTTCAGGTAATACCAGTGTAATGTTAGGCAATGATAAGAAAATGAAATATCGCAGTAGAATACGGGTAAAACGCGCATGCGCAGTGCCTTTGTTTTCATACCCACATGGCAGAAAAAGCATGGCGGCTACGGAGAATGAGAAGGGCGAAAGCGGATCGTTGAATGACAGATGAACCAGAATTGGTTTATAGGTGCAACTTCAGTGGTGTGGAACTGGTTTGGCTTTCGTCTGTCAGATGCACACCAAAGCACTATTTTGTAGAGCATGCAAGCAGGCCGTTGTTATTAACGTGTTTTTCGGTAAATAAGTCGCTCTTAAAATCCTTTGATTTTTCTGAAAAATTGACAGTGCCCAATATAATTCTTATGTATGAATTCTGGTTGTGCTTACTGACCTCGAACTGATTTATGTGCTACACGGCGCTCGAAAACCTGTCAAAAAATGTTTTAGTACAGTTTTAGTACTAAGCTACAGAGCTGCACCGCTTGACAGATTGTCGGAGCATTACAGCTACCGTAGTCAGGAGTCTCCCGGAGTGATATGTACTGCGCTTCAACATAATATTACTGTATTGTGTGTATAACCTCTTTTTAAGTTTTGTGGATATGTCGGCCAATTTCCACTGGAAATGCCTTTTGGTTAAACTGTCAGCAAGGATTTGCATTTGCACTGTTAAATTTTTATATATAACTTTAATGCACATAAAAAAAACAGCTGCTTGTTTCAGAGCAGGGCGATATGACCAAAAATATTTATCACGATATACATTTGAAAATTTGCGATAACGATATAACTGACGATATAATTGACACTAGACAAAATACTTTACAACTCCACAACTTTATTAGTGCAAAAAAAAAAAATCAATGTATTTTCACTTAAACAAACAGCTTTTTTTAAGTGCATTAAAGTTATATAAAAAATTAACAGTGCAAATGCAAATTCCTTGCTGACAGTTTAACCGAAAGGCATTTCCAGTGGAAATTGGCCGACATATCCTCAGCATAACCATGTATAATATCCACAAAACTTGAAAGAGGTTATACACACACAATACGGTAATATTATGTTGAAGCGCAGTACGTATCACTCCGCGAGGCTCCTGACTACGATAGCCGTAATGCTCCGACAATCCATCAAGTGGTGCGGCTTCGTAGCTTAGCAAAGTCGTACTGAAACATTTGACAGATTTTCGAGCGCTGTGTGCCACATAAAATCGTTTTGAGGTCAGTAAACACAACCAGAATTCATACATAAGGCACACGGGATTATAAGGGGCTCTGTCGATTTTGTGCTTTGTTGTGTATCTGACGGATGAAAGCCAAACCAGTTCCACACCACTGAAGTTGCAGCATTTTTACAAACCAATTCTGGCTCATCAGTTTCATTTAACGATCCCCTTTTGCTCTTCTCATTCTGCGTTGCCGCCATGTGCGTATGTAAACAAAGGCACTGCGCATGCGCGTTTTACCCATGTTCTATCGCGATATTTCATTTTCCTATCGTTGCCCAACATTATACTGGTATTACCGTGAACGGTATGATATAGCCCAGCCCTCGCTTGTTTAAGTGAAAATACTTTTTTTTTCTTTTTTTTTGCGCTAATAAAGTTGTGGAGTTGTAAAGTATTTTGTCTAGTGTCAATTATATCGTTATCGCAAATTTTCAAATATATATCGTGATAAATATTTTTGGCCATATTGCCCTGCCCTAATCTGGAGCATTTGTTTCATTCACTATCTAGGAAGAGAATGAGGTGACAGAGTTCTTTGTGACGCTGGAAAAGGATCCTCAGCAAGAGGACTTCTTGCAGGGTCGCATGCCAGGAAACCCCTACAGCAGCAACGAGCCCGGCATCGGTCCTCTGATGAGGGACATCAAAAACAAGATCTGCCAAGACTGCGACCTGGTGGCTCTTCTTGAAGATGACAGTGGCATGGAGGTAAAGTAACCTTACATTTGAGTTGCTTTGAAGGTTTCCTTTTCTTGTGAAATTATAAAAGGTGACACAGTTCAAGAAAAAATTACCAGATGTGTTTTTTGTTTTGTTTTGGGTTTTTTTTGTTTTTCAGCTTCTGGTAAACAACAAAATCATTAGTTTGGATTTGTCAGTGGCAGAGGTCTATAAGAAGGTGTGGTGTCCTACAAATGAGGTGAGACTCACATTTTCTATGAATTAGTTACACTTTTACAAACATTTGGAATCATACAAATTGTCATGAAATGCTTACAGTCCTTTAAAGAATTAATGGTACTGAGAGCCCACTGACCTTGTCTCCCCACCCCCCCCCCAAAAAGGGTGAGCCAATGAGAATCATCTATCGTATGAGAGGACTACTTGGAGATGCTACTGAGGAGTTCATAGAGTCACTGGATTCAACTACAGGTTTGATTTGCTTTTAACTTGGTGTGTCTTCATAATTAGGGTCAAGTAGGGCTGCTCAATTAATCGAATTTTAATCACGATTACGATCTGGGCTTTCAACGATCATTAAAAATGACTGAGCCGATTATTAGCCCCTCCCTCATTTATCCGCGACACCTTAAAGGCCGTCTGTGAAAATATTGTCGGGCATAAACCGGTCCGTGGCGCAAAAAAGGGTGGAGACCGCTGATTAAGAGGACCCGAGGGAAGCTCGGAAAGCTAAGCAGAAGTTATTTGGAGAGTGACTGCCGTTGCACACTATTTTATATTATTTTTTTTAAAGTTATTGTTAACCCTTTAAAGCCGGTCAGAGCAGCACGCTCCGTTTTGCGTAACTATTTTTAAATCCCTGTAGAACCTGAACCGTGTAAGCTAGCGCAATAATTTGTTTTGCATATGAAACCGGAGGAGTTGTACTTACATCTGATGCCATCAGCTTGTCCTCGGTCACGGTTTCGTTCCACATATAGCTTTGCAAAAATTGCATAAAAAGCGCTTGCAGGAACAAAAACATAATATTCCAGAAACACGCTTCGCCGTTCCTATCAGCTGTTCGTAACACTTCCCACAGTGAAATGATGCACCTGCTGTTTTCTTTGCAAATTTGCATCATAGGATTGTTTTTTGTTTTTCCTGCAGTATATAAAAATTGCTGTATCTCCAAAATAAAACTATGAAGACACTCAAAATAAATTTCCTGTGGTGGGAAACTATTTTTTTGCAACTTTATTGTATTTAAAGTTTTGAGGGATAAACCTCTTAAATTTCTCCAAGTAGAAATATATGTAAACAAAACAAAAGCGATTTTCAATTTTTTTGTAGTTTATTGCACTTTTTTGCAATTTATGTAATTACTATGGACTTAATGCATACATATTATTAAAATATGGGCTATAACAGTTGTATTGATGTATAGCAACTTGAAATGCTCCCACAAATGGCACTACAACATGTAAAAAAAATATATATATATAAGCTCTGGTGGACTTGGTTCTATGGTAGGTCTTAAAGGGTTAAATAAATATCGTCAAATAATCGTGATCTCAATTTCAGTGAAAATAATCGTGATTATCATTTTTGCCATAATCGAGCAGCCCTAGGGTCAAGCTTGTTCTCGTTTATGTGACATCTACCAGGTTTTGCCCTTAATATAATTATTGCTGTATGTATTCTTGGCCATCATATGTACCTGTATGCACAGAATGAGATGCAAATGTTTTAATTGACCTCGTTACAGATGAGGAGGAGGATGATGAAGAAGTGTACAAGATGGCAGGAGTGATGGCACAGTGTGGAGGACTCGAGTGTATGCTCAACCGGCTGTCTGGAATCAAAGACTTTAAACAAGGAAGACATCTGCTCACCGTAAGACAGTATTTTTGTGTCAGAAAGCGTTTTGAAATAATACCATTCTTTATTCTCCAGTCATCAATGTAAACTGTAATTTATTTGTAATTTTGAATTCTTCTTTGAATTAGTAAAAACGAATGCTGGTTATCTAGAATATATATGTCATTATTATTTAGAATTAAATTCATATAGTGCCCTAAATTAGAATTAAAACTTTTTTTTTTCTCCCCCAGGTTTTGCTGAAGTTGTTCAGTTACTGTGTGAAAGTGAAGATCAATAGGCAACAGCTTGTCAAACCAGAGATGAACACACTCAATGTCATGCTGGGAACTCTAAACTTGGTGAGTCTTATGCTGATTGTTGTGATTCAGTTTCTAGATTGTATTTTTGTGTGTGTGTGTGTGTGTGTGTGTGTGTGTGTGTGTGTGTGTGTGTGTGTGTGTGTGTGTACACACACACACACACACACACACACACACACACACACTTTGGTGTCACGGTTCGATATTTTTTCGATACAAAAAATGTTCATGCCTTTTTTAATTTATAATTTTAATAAATGACAAATGTATATTTTAACTCAAAAGTACAGTTTTTAAATTTAATGTTGCCAAAACAACAAAATAATAAAAAATAAATAAATCTATCTGATTGAGAAATCACTCATCTTTGTAAAAGAGTTTATTACAGAGAAATGGCTCTTTCCAAAATAAAAGCTATACTATACGCTTCTTCTGGGCTATATTCTCAGCAGCATATTAAACATATCAGGTCCCCATAAGGAGAATCATGTGCTAACGGCTGTCTAAATGATTTGGGTAAAGTTTGCGTGCTTGTTGTTTTTGTCTGCTTCCACTTGTCTTTGCACTAGGATGATGTCGGCGTAAATGTGCAGTCATATTCGTTGTGTTCCCACTAGTGCTGTCAGCGTTAATCTCGTTGAAATGACCTTAACGCCACAACACGGCAGATCTCCGTTAACGAGTTACCGCGGATCGCCCTGTGTGTGTGGCTGGATGGCATCAACACGTTAACAAGCTAACTGTGCTAACGCGCTAGTTCCCACCAATTGAGCATTGCGTGGCACATCCGACATACTGTTTTACTTTTGTCCATGACGCGCTTACCATCAGGGTCATACTTCACATGAAAACCAAAATAGTTCCAAACGCCAGATCTGAATGAGGGTGGGGGAGGTTCAAATTCGGCTAGCGTTGAGGCAGTTGCCATGTTGCAACGAGCTTAACTTTTGTCTTGCTAGCTTGCGCTGCGCTCAGTGGATCTGCGCTCGACAGTGCAGCCTAGGCAGAGTAGTCAAACGCAGATCCACTGAGCGCTCAACACAGACAGCATCATCAGAAGAAAAGTTGATAAAATAAATAAAAAAATTTGTATTGTTCGATACATATGCGTACTGAACCTAAAGCACTGTATCGAATGGTTCAATATCGATACAAGTATTGTTGCACCCCTAATATATAGATATAGATATATAGATATAGATGGAGAGATGGAGATGGATAGAGAGAGAGAGGGAAATATTTTTTTTATGTTATTTTTCCTTCAGGCCTTAGTGGCAGAACAAGAGAGTAAGGATAGTGGTGGAGCCTCTATAGCAGAGCAAGTCCTGAGCATCATGGAGATCATTCTGGATGAGGCCAATGCTGAGATTTCAGAGGACAAGGTAACAATCTGAAGCTAATTTTATCTTCTGCTACAATCATAAAATCATACCCTCAAAAAGACCTTTTAATTCCGTTTTTGTGTTTTGTTTAGTTTTTTTAATTAGAAACTGTCTTGTCCTTTGCAGGGTAACCTTCTCCTTACAGGAGACAAGGATCAGCTTGTCATGTTGTTAGACCAGATCAACACCCTGTTTGTGCGCTCCAACCCCAGCGTGCTCCAGGGTCTTCTGCGCATTATTCCATACCTGTCTTTTGGCGAACTAGAGAAGATGAGGATTCTGGTGGAACGCTTCAAACCGTGTTGCAACTTTGACAAGTGAGCACTCAGCTTTTACTTACTAATAAGCACATGAAGACTTTAAAGGGGCTATTATTTTACATTTTAATGGATAAATCGGGCTAATCTTTGTAGGAGAACCATGCTCCTATGGGCACTTTTATAGTTAATTTAGTGAAATTGACTCTTATTTTTGTGTTTGTGTTGTGTTTCTTTAAGGTACGACGAGGAGCATAGTGCTGATGACAAAGTGTTTTTGGACTGCTTCTGTAAAATCGCTGCTGGAATCAAAAATAACAGCAACGGCCATCAACTGAAAGATCTTATTCTGCAAATAGGAATCACACAGAGTGCACTGGACTACATGAAGAAGCATATCCCAAATGCCAAAAAGTAGGTCTCTTGTAGGTAAATATTTTGTATACAAGTACAAATGCAAGATTTTTTGTTTTTAAACCTCTTTTTTGTTTTTCTGAAATCTCTCATCAGTCTGGATGCGGATGTTTGGAAGAAATTCCTCTCTAGACCTGCTCTACCCTTTATTCTCAGACTTCTCCGTGGTTTGGCTACCCAGCATCCCCCCACACAGGTACAGAATGCTTTGAATATTAGACTAAACTGGAGTCAACTCAGACAGTTCTTTTTGTAAACACATGAACCTGTCTCCCTAATATAGCTGAGTGTCATCTTCTTTTGTCTAGGTGCTCATAGGCACAGATTCGATAACAAACTTGCACAAGCTGGAGCAGGTATCCAGTGATGAAGGCATAGGAACTCTAGCAGAGAACCTTCTAGAGGCTCTGAGGGAACACAGTGACGTCAACTTGAAGATTGAAGCAGCCCGCAGAGAAACCAGAGCTGAGAAAAAGCGTATGGCTATGGCTATGAGGCAGAAGGCTCTGGGAACTCTTGGCATGACGGTATTTTTATTTTTTTTTATTACCACAGACTTGAATTGAAATGTGGATTTTATTGTAAGCTTTATGTTTGTCTTTCAGACCAATGAAAAGGGGCAGGTGGTGACAAAGACTTCACTCTTGAAGCAAATGGAAGAGCTGATAGAGGAACCAGGCTTGACCTGCTGTATCTGTAGAGAAGGTTACAAGTTCCAGGTATAAAAGCACATACAGGATTGAGGGAAGTTTGACATTATTTAACACTGAAGACATCTGGTTTTGGAATCCTATTTAAAGTATCAGTAGCCAAATTGTAGATAATTAAAATGACACTCTTATCAGTCTGATTTGCTGGTTTTCTTGGCATGCTGAAATTTGTTGTTGTTTTCAGTTCTCATTTTCATTCTGGTTTCTCTTTCACTAGCCAACCAAAGTCCTGGGTATTTACACTTTCACAAAGCGTGTAGCCTTGGAGGAATTTGAAAACAAGCCTCGCAAGCAGCAGGGTTACAGCACTGTGTCGCACTTTAACATAGTCCACTATGACTGCCATCTGGCAGCAGTCAGGTAGCTACAAACACCAGCATTTACTCTGTGGTGATGTTTAGAGTACCCCTTACATTCTTTCTGCAGCCCCACTTTTCATTTTTTTTGTAATACATGCCTGTTATTTTTACTTATTTTAGGCTGGCTCGTGGGCGAGAGGAATGGGACAGTGCTGCTCTCCAGAATGCTAACACCAAGTGCAATGGTCTGCTTCCTGTGTGGGGGCCACATGTGCCAGAATCAGCTTTTGCTACATGCCTAGCAAGGTTAAAAGAAAAAATCAGCATAAATTAGAGAGAACATTTTCTTCATGTGGCACAATTTCTTCAACCAAACTCTTTTACTGCACAGGCACAACACATATCTTCAGGAGTGCACAGGCCAGCGAGAGCCCACATACCAACTCAACATCCACGATACCAAACTGCTGTTCCTCCGCTTTGCTACTGAGCAGTCATTCAGCGTGGACACAGGAGGTGGAGGTCGGGAGAGCAACATCCACCTCATCCCCTATATCATCCACACTGTTCTCTATGTCCTCAACACGTATGTACATTTTTGATGTGCACAGAAAACACTTGCTGACATTTACTCAATATTGATGCTGAGGTGATACATGTGTGGGACTGTTGAGGCTTAAAATAAAACACAAATCCAAAGTTTGATTTTACAGCTCATAGTTCTCATTCCCATCTCACCTTATTTCACTTTGCAAATTCTGTCACTGTAGTACAAGGGCTACGTCCCGAGAGGAGAAGAACCTGCAGAGTTTCCAGGAGCAACCATGTGAGAAATGGGTTGAAAGCTCATATGAAGTTGAAGGGCCCCACTATTACACCATCCTGGCCATGCACATCATGCCACCCGAACGGTGGAGAAGTTCTCGTCTGTACTTCCTGCGGAGACTTCTGGGCACTGCGCATGCCCGTAAAGTCTCGGCAGCCTGTGCAAACAAGTATGAGACCTTTCCTTTCCTGTCTCCATTTGTTTTACACTCAATGCAGGGCACCTTTGTCTGTGATATTAATTAAATCCTTCAAGCAGGGAGCAGGTTCAGTACCAAATTATTAATTTGTTTGCCAATAATTCCAACAGGAAACTTTTACACTAGTGTAATTTTATTTTGAATACATCTAAGACATGTGAGTATTGACCAGTGAAGCAGGTCAGAGTTATAAATTTAAAAAGAAAAAGGAATAACCATTGAATGTTGTGTCCATTATTTATCTCAGAAGGTCTTCATCCACATCTTCTCTTATCTAATCTCAGGCTCACAGATAAAACACCAAAGGAATATGCAGTGTATCGCTCACCTCTTCTTTTCTGGGGCCTGGTGGACCTGGTCTACGACATGTTCAGGGTAAAGTATTTTGCCTGTCGATACTGTAAAACGATGGTATTATGCTCTTTCAATTTTGGGGATGCTTTGTAAAAATAGGAGTCATTACCTGTAAATACAGAATTCAGAATGTTGTTTGTTTGTTTGGGGGGTGGGTGTTTAGGGACATTTTCAATCTAATGGGAACATTGACATTAGACAAATAGATAATATACTGTAATTCCCTCTTCTGCTCTTGATTTTGTTTTTACAGAAGGTACCAACCAGCAACACAGAGGGCGGCTGGTCCTTCTCACTGGCAGAATATGTCCGTCACAATGACATGCCCATCTATGAGGCCTCCGAGCGTGTGCTCAGGGCTTTCCAGGATGAACTCATGCCCGCTGAATCCCTGTCAGAGTTCTTTGATGTTGTAGGTCAGTATGCACACACACACACCTATGTTTCTGGCTGATACTATTCTGATACTACTTCTTTTTAGACAAAATAAATCATCTCAGATAGAGAAAGCCCACAAAAAAGAACGTTTTGGTAGTGAAATTTCAGTGAAATCCATCTCAAATAAATGCCATCAGTGAATAAGAGGATTTGCATTATTCAGTGCAGAAGTATAAACAAGCTTCACAGTTTATTTTCGTCTTCTCTTGTGCCATTTTTCTTTTAATTTACGACACTTCTTTTCTGGTGTGAATAATAAACTGTGGTGTTGGTCGAATGTTACTATTAAACTTTGTTTTTCAGGTCTCCTCTCTGAAATTCCAGACCCGGACCTCTTCCTGCAGGATTTGTTGAACTCTTTGCCCTAATGGCCAACCTCAAACCACAACCCCTCAAACACAAAACGCCCCTGCAATTATCATCTGGACACCTACCAGCTGAACAAAAATTTACTTTTTACACACTGATATTCACACAGTGTATACACCACGCTTCCTACTTAACTCCCACTCCCATATGACATCTTCAAATGATCTTTAAGCAGAAACTATGTGTAGTTTAAAAAAAACAGAAAAAGAGAAAAGAACCATCTCTGTAAAGTTTAACACAGAAACACCGTGCTGTCAAAGGTTGGGGAGGGCACACAAAACAGAATTTACACTTTGATTCAAACTCTTTCAGACTAGAGTTGAGATCACAACTTGTTTTGTTTCAGGAAGCTTGAGGGAAAAATGAAGCAGGGCTCTGCCGACCACCCAGCCACAACCATTCACATCTGTCACCATCAAGGCATCTGTCTCTTTATGATGCCATAGATGATCAAAAAAAGGCCAGCTGAATTTAATGATTCATGTGAAAAGAAGAAATAATAGTTTTTTTTGTTGATGGGAACAGCCTACGAATTCTGTTTTGTTGTGATCCTATCTTTTGGCTTTAAACTCCTCCCCCTCTCTTTGGGGTACAATAACTAAAATGTTTTGGGTATTTGACCCACCACCTATGAAGAGCGGCATTTGATTTTAACTCCTTTTCCTTTTTTTTGTTTTTTTTTCTTTCCATTTTTGTTGTGCTTTAAGTTTTTTTTTGGTAAGGGTTTTTTAAAATGGCAGAAGGTTTCACTGTCACATGGTTGCAAGCTAACCTGTCCTTTTCTTCTGGGCTTTTGCTGTTTGATCTTCATGTAGAGTCTAACTGGAATTTGAGTGACGGACAGGGAAACAAAAAAGCAGTTTGGTTTTATTTTTTTCTTGTATCGACCTTGGAAGCAAAGAGGGGGAAAGAACAATGAAGTGTTTTATTTTCTTCCACAAAGCTATGCCTTGGTGATGAAGTAAACTTTGGATTGATGAAAACATTTCCATCTGTTGCAATGAAACACCAGACTTGTCTAAATGAATAATAAACATAGACCTACATTATATCCTTTACACTTTTTCTCTTTTGACTAATTATTTTTATTTTTTTCCCTCTTGAGCCTCTCTGCACTCTTTAATTTAGGTTTTGGTTTTCCTCAGAATTTCTGGAAACACACACGTCAGTTTCCAGAACAGATTTCTGGAAAGCAAAGTCTCACTTTTACCCTCAACAGTTGAGCAAACTTTGAACTTACAGTTATTACAGAACCCTTGTACTCAAGAGTTGAATGCATGGTGTGGAGTTCACCCAGTTTCTCGTCAATTCACCTATTCCCGCTGCTATACGATGTTTAACTGTTGCTGAATGTCTGCTTTTTGAATTTAGCCTATGATTAATAAAGCCGTAATAATTCCAAATCTGATTCAGGGTAACCTCTTCTGTTCCGGCTGGTTTCTAGATTTGGGGGGAAAAAATATTAAAACCTGCACCTTTGTTTCCTTTAATCTTTTGACAGTGCTCATAACACTGCTGTCTGTAAACATGCACAGAATACAAATGAACTCTAAATAATGTGGAAAGTGTAGTTTAAATTGGATCTCATATCTATTGGATTGATTTAGTCTTTGACGGTTTCATTAAAATTAATTTCTTCACATTTTGCTTCAAAGGCGACATTTTCTTAGAACTTCTTTAGGTGGTCTTGAGAAATAGTTCCCCAGGCTCTCTGAAGGTCTGGATCCTGGATGCTTCGAGAAGCCTGGAGAGCTGTTCCTGAAGACTACTTAAAGTATATCACAAGAATGCTCCCTAATAGTTTAGACGAAGAATAGGAAGACTGTTACAACTGCACTGTTTTTCCTCTTTATATATTTGCACATTTCAACTAACTGCTGCACCTACTTCCAAGTTTTTCAAGCATAATGTAAAGAAATGAAGGGTGGCTAGAGACCTTTTGCGCAGCACTTTACATCAATCAGTATACTTTTCATTAAAAATGCAGGCATGTGCGTAGTGGTGTAAGATGGTAAGTCCCCAGTCTGATTACTTCCTCTTTTCATGCACAGAGGGTTAAAACTCCAGAAATGTATTTAAGAACACTTTTATAAAAGTTTGCAGCTTTAAAGCAGAGCTCTGAGAATTTATGGTTGAATAATTGTGGATCACATGTGAAGTGTTGTTGCATTAATGCACACTAGAGGGTGACATTGATTATGACACTAAAGTGCAAGATATGGAAGTCGAACCTTTCGGGGCTCAACACAGAATCATAATTTAATCATTTACATTTTGAAAGTGCCGGAGCAAACAAAATAAAGAAATGTATATATTTAATCCATTTTTTTAGAAAACAAAACAAGCAGCACATGATGGGAAAACATGTCATTTTACTTAAAATTGCACAGGAAAGCACATTGCACTTTTCACTTATGGCTTTCAGCAACAAATTTTATACATGACTGACAATATCTTAAACATTTACAAAATATGCATTGGCATAAAATTAACTTTTACCCTTTATACAAAGGAATATGACTTTCAGTTTAATAAAACTGTAATAACATGATCTTAAAGTTCTAAGAAGTACTTAGATTTAAGGCATAACATGCACAGTTCTAGGGCCTGTGCAATGACCAATAGGATCACGGTGCAGGTAGTCACAGTTAATGAGAACTCCCATCTTTTCCACCATTTGTGCTTAAGAAGACATTTGGAGAAAAAAGTTTATAAAAATGCCTAGATTTTGTTTTCCTCTTCGTATTTCAACCCTCTTTCGGTGCACTTCTTACTGGCAACACAAAGGCGACACATCCTCAGAAGGTGAGGGGAACAGCCTCATGGCCTCTCTGGAGGATTTGGTGTAGCCATTATGGAAAATGAAGGCCTTCTTCACTGTGAAAAAGGAGACAGTCTTGTCCCACACGTCAGAGCTGCTCATTCCAGTGCTTAGATGGCTCTCTAACGTGGAGCGGAGCCTCACTGCTCTGTCTGTGCACTTCCTTTCCAAAATCATCATCTTACACAGGCTGTGGAAGGAGATGGAGAAACATCAAATTAATGGTAGATGCAGAGAATTGGGTTGTTTCCAGGAGAAAATACCAGCATGCTTAAATATTGACGGCACATGTAGAAATGGTTTTGGTAACATTCATTCAACATAAAAAAAAAAAAAAAAAAGGAAAAACTTTCAATCACTTTTGAGTCAAATTCACAGATAGTGGAAGAAACATTGCTGTGATGCCTGTTCAAAACTAGGATCAAGCCTAGGATGATCTACAATGAAGTTTCTTGTATTCGAGCTTACGTTGTGTGTTGATCCCTCATGGCGAATATGCAGTCGGATGGCGTCCCGTGAGTCCAGGCCCGTGTGGGTTACAAGAAAACGTTCAGGGTTATGATTTTACCCACAGAGACCTCCCTCATTTATATACTTATGCCAACTTTCCCACTGATTTAATGTGATGTTGGTTCTCACAGTGTTTGGCCAATCACAAAGCAGCATTATGACAATAGGATGTGAATGAATTAGTTGAATTCATTGGGGTACAATGGCCCCAATCCAAACAAACAGGTGGGAGGGGCCCATTGCTTGCCCCTTGTTGAGGGAGATTTCCTTGTTATTGTATCCACTGGGATGATATGTGGTGGGAACGTGGAGGACAACATCTGTCTGAGGACGTTCTTCCTGGAGGAGAAAGACGTCCATTGGTGGGCAGAGTTTCCAGATAGGCAACCTAAATATTTAGATACATTTTTGGAAATGTGATCTATGTGAGGGCAACAAAAAGCATCATCACAGACTGGATCTGCATCTAAGTGTTGTTAGTACCTGTTATATTAGTCTTTAATATAGAATAATCCCTTTTCTGTTGCAACAAGCTGAGAAAGTGAAGTGGTTTTCACTTTTTTCTCAATTTCTTAAACTTTTCGTGTCAAACAGTGTAAGAGTTTTGCACCTTTTTATTCACAGATTCTTAAAAAAAAAGTTCATCATCCTATCCAGAAAGTTTCCCACCCTCCACACACACACTCCCTATTCTTCTTATTTAACTTTCTGTCTCTATTTCAGCCTCTCCAATTCTCACGGTAAACATCTCCCGCGCTTGATCGGCCGACAATGGCATACAATCCATCCAGATGGTGTGCCTGGAAGCCCTGTTGACAGCCCTGTTTTCCTGGGTGTGTGCGTGCATGTGTTGTTAGTGGGGCTCGAAGGGGGGGTTGGTCACTCAATCTTTGTGCAATGGGGCACACTTCCTTTGTGCAGGCGGCCTCAGAGTCATTAAACACTGAAGTGTGGGAAGCCTGGGACCACAGCGGCTCCCACGTTCCACACAGGCAGGAAGGGAGCGTGTGACTGAGACGTGGCCAGCGGCATGCAGGTCAGCCAGCTGTGTGGGTGTGTGAGTGTGTGTGTGGGGTAGGGAAAGTGAATGAGAGTGTGGCTGTCTGCATGAGTTTGTGGGGGGTTGCCTGATGTGTCAGCATGTGCTGGGAGCGTGAAAGCTTAAAGCTGAAGCACTTTACAATTCACACACAGCTCTAATCACGTTCATCAGATTAAAGCTGACAAACTGATAACCAAACGTGTCGCTAATGAGTTATAACAGGCAAATTTTGAATGGCAGTACTTTTTTGTAACTGAGAGAGTACACTTTGCATCAGCTCTACAGTCTTTAGATGTCACACAAATCTCTATGAAAATGCTTGAGATTGGTGAACGTAATGAAAATTAGCTGCGATTAATCACTAATACTTCAGCTTCATCAGGGCTGGATATTGTGAGAGTAATTTGGTCAGATTATACAGCTGTCTCTCAAGAATTGTACTAAACCTTGAATGAGGAAACACCTTATAAACATATAACAGTTTAATCAGATTATCTGAAAAAAGGGTTAAATATTCATAGTCTAAATATTCTCTTTTCTTTTTCAGCTGAATAGGTTTGAGTTGCAAATCTGTTGCTTTCTTTCTCTTTGAATCTTTGAGGAACCTCAACCTGTTGCACAGCTCTGAAAGTCTGCCATTTCACACTGGTGGAAGTGGCTGCATGTTGGTCTTTCTCTAATGCTTGGCCCTCTGTAACACCCACGTGTGCCTGGTGGCAGAGGCACTTTGTCTTCAATTACGTGGCGGTGAAGATGACATGAGACAGCGGCATGCTTCCCTCTGGGGTCACCACTTTCCCATATCAGCACAAGCACCGGGTCAGTCTCCCATCTACCCCCACTCAGCCCCCCTCCCTCTGCCCACTCCACCCCGGGCTTTCTCTTGCAGTCTATTCCTCCACCTGCTCCCCAGAGACACACTCATTGTCCCCACGGCTATAAACACTTCATTGAGCATGTGGCAGCCCTGCTTTCCTCAAAGCCCTTCCCAGCACTCCCATTGGCCCGGGGACTGTGAGAAACTCCATCAAGCCTAAGACTCACACATTCATATGGAGATTTGGGTGTATAAATACAGGGCAGTGGCAGAGGAGAGGAGAACGCAGCTCAGATCCAACCAGCTCTTCAATCCGAGTAGAGACCCTGACTCCACAGCAATGGCTCCCTCTGTTTTTGGACAAGCAAACAAGGAACACCTGACCCCTGCTCACAAGGTAAATACTTTTTTCAGAAAAGTCTCATAACTGGATTTGTGTTGGTACAAATAATTCAATTAAAAGCAATGTTCAATTTGATTAAAATACCTTTTTTTTCTCCTTCTTTTCTTCAGCTGAGAAAGCCAATGGTAGAGAAACTACGCAGAGACCGCATCAACACCAGCATCGAGCAGCTGAAATCCCTGCTGGGGCCCGAGTTCCTCAGGCAGCAGCCTGACTCCAAGCAGGAGAAGGCTGACATCCTGGAGATGGCTGTGTCATATCTGAGAAACTGGCACCAGCAGCAGAAGCAGGCCGGCTTGACCTCTAGCCCGATGGTGGCTAGCGACGGTTACTCCCACTGCGTGCAGGAGGCTGTCAGCTTCCTGTCCCACTGCCAGGTCCAGACTCAAGCCCACAGGCTGCTACTCAGCCACTTTCACGGCCTGCAGGCGTCCAGCGGGACCAGTCACAGTCCCTGCAACCTCCCCTCCCCTCCTGGCTCCCCACTCCATCAGGTCAGCTCCAGCAAGGGCGTAAGCCAGGTCAGCTGTGCTCTGTGGAGGCCCTGGTAACATGGAGGCGGGATCACCTGTGAACCGAGAGAGAACTACGTCTGTGAACGTCATGGACAGAGAGTTAAGGACTTATAGAGAAGTCTGCTTTCTTCTGCTTTAGCAGAAGATTCAATACTATCAAGTGTTTTATTTTGTGGTGAAATCAGCACGATGTGCCGGTACCCCTTTGGAAGGACTGAAATGATTTAGTGTATTATATATGATACACGCTTTATTATTTGGAGTGCTCATTCTGTGAATGCGTTAATTGTCCCTGTGGGAAAACTGCTCCTGACTTTTTGTTTGTTTTGCAAACATCATTGAATTATATTAACCACGTTGGTTTGAAACTATTTAAGTGTCCGAGACACTGATCGATGTGTTTACTGTTTGTCCCTGATACTGAGTGTCACTGATTGACGTGTTTCATCAGTTTGCTGTTGATGAATCAAAAACAAGCCATAGAGAGATCCCATGGATCCATCTGTACTGTAAATCTTATAACGATTATACTTTGTTCTATTTGTAACCATCATTTGGCCTGTGTATGAAGGATACTGATACTGTAACCATTACCTGTCCACTTGTAATGTTCATAATGGATTTTTAAAATCTTCATAACAATGCCTTTTATAAAGGCCTTTTGCGCTGATATCAATCTTTGTAAAAAAGAATCTGATTTATTGCTTCCTTGAGGAGTTTGATATTGAAAAAAAATAAATGAGAAACTTCTGATGAAGTTCTGCAAATATAAGTAATCGCAATGTGCTTTCTTTTAAAGAAAACTACAGTGCTAAATATGTCTTGACTTATTACTGATTGATTCATTTCTGTACACCAGAGTGAGAGACAGAGAAGGGAGCTGGTGGAGTGGGGGACTAAAAACTTAAATCCAGTCAGAACTGACAGCAGCTTTAGTTCAGTGTAAGAATTGAGCTCTGGTTCTTGTAAAGATTCATTAGGTTAGTGCTAAATATTTGGTGGTTTGATCACCATTTATGCATCTATGGCTCCAGTAATTAGTCACTTACATCACTACAAACCTTCTAAACATTGTAAAGACTTAGGAAATGGGGAAAATAAAATGGCGATATAACAGAAACTCCAACTAGACGCAAGTTTTCACCATTTAAAGAGTGATGCCGATTAAAATGTACAAGTCTGTCTTTTTTTCTTGCCATAGTGCCAGGTGTATAATACATCTGTTTGCACAGGTCTGGTGGAGCTGAATGGTGGCACTCTACAAGTGCTTAAATTAAATTCTAATTCTTACAAAATGACTACATTTTCAAGTCAGTTTAAGTGACAGTAATTTGAGCAGAATGCAACTAAAGAGTTTGAATCGTTAATGTTAATTTACTGATTCAGGAGAGTGTCTTGTTTAGCTAAATTTTGATTTGAGATTTACCACAGGTATCATTAACATGTCATCTTATCCGACCTGGTAATCATCAACAGGTGCTTAAAAAAAATCAAAAATCAGTATGTAGACGCCCCAGCAGGCCACATATGCCGCTTTTCTCTGTTGTGATTGTCTTGGTATGTTGTGCAGTGCTTGAGTTATCTCTCAAGTGCCACAAAAGTCTTTCACAATTATTTGTGTGCGCTGAAGTTGTGGAGAATGTGGGACTTTCTCAGGGTCTAGTTTGCCAGGCCAGATGGTCTGGCTGAAGCTGCCCCCCCCCCCCCCCCCCTTCAACAGGAGATCAAACACCATAGCTAATGTGATGTGTAACAAGACACACTTCTATTGTTCCCATCTTGGGACCAGTGAATAGGCGCAGAGTGTGGGAAACGGGAGATACCACACTCACAGAGAGATGGCTGACGGGAAGCAGCTCTGTGCCGCCGCAGGTCTGAGCAATGGCCGAGACTTTATGGCATGAATTCAGCGCTCTCAGGCGGCTGGTGGGAGGGGGACTCGTCTTCCCACACACTTGTAGACAAAGACCCCCGGCAGCCATGTAGTGCACACCAACTTCCAAAGGAGGAGAACTTCGCACTGACATGATGACAAAGAGAAAAAAAGAGATTTAAAAAGCGCTGGGCTCATTGAAAGTTACTGGATTTTTTTTTATTTTTCAGTAATGACAACAGTTTTAAGTAGTACTGCTGATATGGGCCACACAGATGTAAGAGGAGAAAGAGAGAGGAAAAAAAACAGGGCTCCATTACAGTGAATTTTAATTATCTCATTACCTCCAGAGATCCGAGATTTCCTTTTTTACCTGCTTTAATCTCTCTCATATCAGATTTATTGTGAATTATTGTTCAATACCTGTAGCACTTTTTGAGCATTTTCTACTGTGCCGATGCTGCTTTTACATGACTTGTGGTGGGGATGCTGCCACTGACTGGACTCACTGCTGTACAAAAGTCTTGAGACTCTCCTCATTTATTTATTTTAGATTTTTCTATGAAAATGGGAAATATGGGCATTGAAAAATGTGCAAGAAAAAATGGAAATATAGTGTATAAGACAAAAACAGACAATTGTATAATCTAGTGAGTTCCAATATTTGGTGTGACAACACAACCTGAACTTTTCTGTGTTCATAACTTCATCAGTTTTGACAAGCTCTCAAACACCACCACCTGACTGCACAGATGGCTGTATGCTCACCCAGCTTTACCCCTCTCCTTACCTCCTCTGTACACATTGATCATGACTCAAACTATAAATGTCGACTTTGAATTCATCACTCTACCAGACCTGTTGTGTCTGACTTTCAGTCCAGTTCTGGTGTAATTTTTCATACCTCAGCCTTCTCTCTGTTTCCCCTCTTTATGACCAACCTTCCACTGAGACCACTTCTGATGAGGCTTATGAATAGTAGATGAATCAACTGAAGGGACAGATACATCCATCAGATCTGGTGTTAAAGCTTTTCTTAAATTTTTCCTATTTCTTAAAGACATGACTTTCAGATACTGTACACCTGATGTAAATAGATGTAAAGACACTGCAGAGACACACTTCAAAATGGGCAGAGATATGCCAAGTTGGCTACTAAGACGTCTTTGGGAATCACCTTGTTCGTGTAAATATACTATTTTATGACTCTCAAGCTGTGTTATTTTTAGCAATTTTCATACATTTCAATAAAGAAGTAGGTTTAAATTATATTATATTATATGTTTTTGCAACAGGCTCCTAGTAACAAAGTGCCTATGTGTTGTGCCAGTGTTGTGTCTTTTATGTGTAGACACAACACTGGTTCATCACTTGAATTAGGGGCCTTTTTATTATTGAATGACTCATAGTTTAGCTTAACAAACAAACAAGAATCAAAAACAAAATTGGTTACAAAGATGCACGTCCCAAAACCTTCAGAGAGCCTGGAGAACTATTGACACTTTGAAATATTACAAAGGAAAGGTCTGGCTCCTCGGAAGCAAAGTCTAAAGAAATCAAGGGGCGGCCCAAGACTTTTAACAGTACTGCATCTCTGCAGTTCTTCCTTTGTGATGAAACCTTTAGTTCTTCTATCAGCACTATACATGGGTAACTGAAAGCACAGACCAAAACCTCCATACAGACAGGCAGTGAAGCCAGTTGACTTGATTTTTCCCAGATGGACCAGGACACAGAGTTTCTGTTTGAGCTGCAACAAAAGATCAATTAACATTCCTCAGAGCGTGGAGGAGCGGCATGGCTTTTGGAGCCCATTTAGCCTGATGTTGGGGGCTGGTGGGAAACTGGGGAGATGGGACTACTCACACTGCGCCCACAAGGCCAGCTTCACATCTGGGGCCAGCCAATGATGGAGGCCCTCAGAGGCACACTGCCAGCCCCGCTCATAATGCCATTAACTTGACACTAATTTGACACAGTTCATTTACAGCAGAGTCTGCAGACCCTCGGGGGAAGCGAGGCAAGGACTTTTGACTAAAGGCTGCCAACAATTTTTCAAAAGAAGTCATGACCAGTAATAAAGATATCTGCAAAATATGCTAAATTTATTAGTTTCGTAATAAATTCATGACTCGGTGACTCTCTCCAGCAGGGTGGCACTTTTGGGTCTTTCTTTGTTTGTCTTTCTATATGGGGGCAAATATAAACATGGCTAATATGCGCTCCCGCCCCTGTTTGTCTTTAATAAGAGGAACAAGAGGCTGAGTAAACGCCTCACGCTGTGCGTCAACACAAGCGCAAAAAAAAAATCGCTTGTTGGGCATTTTGAAGCGCACGCGTTGGTCGGCCCGGCTCGGGCCAGACAACTTACGCCACTCACCTCCTTTCACACCTGGGTCGTCTGTAGCTTTGAATATGCGCGAGATACACTGCTGAAGCTTTCCCTCACTCGCGATCCCCGTGGGAAACCTTAATGTCAAGGCTTGAGTGGGGCGGAGTTGGAAAAGCAACAGGTGGTAGACGAATAAGTTTCATCTAAGACTTCTTTGATTGTCCTGTCCTCAACTTTGATGGGACTGCCTGGAGTCCTACCCGAGGCCTTTATTATTCCAAAAACAACATTTTCTGTCCTCTCCACACTTTGCTATCTGAGCAGTAAAGTGCTCAAGTGTTCTTTGAAGGGGCATTTATATTGTTTTATTGCAGTAACTCATTTGGTCCTTAACTGCAGTCACCCCCTCCCCCTGGAGAGATTCTCTCTTTTGTGTATTTTACTCCCTCTGATCAGAATTAAAAAACAGAAAAAAAATCTGATCAATCCAGCTGATGTAAATTCGGAGATAGCACTTCTGATTAACTCTTAATTGCCTGTTGCTTATCTTGGGAAACATGCCCAGCAGAGATAAATGCTCTCTGAGTTATTGACATCTCCTCCATTGTTGTTGTTGGGAGTCCCACTGGTCAGAGTGTGGGAACCCCAGCCCTGCCTCAGCCACATGACTTTGTTATGCTAATCTCCCAGTATAAAATGAGGAGCGGCTCCTCCAGAGACATCACTGCTCACTTCACCTCTGCAGAGACATGGCTCCTTACTCAACAAACTACTCCTCTGTTCACCACATCAGGATCTCTGAGAAAGATAACATTAAAGTGAGTACCACAGGAGATTTTTAGATTGGCTTGTGCATTGCTGACTTGAAATGTGAACTTACTTGTCTGCCTTCTCTTTCTCAGATGAGGAAACCCATTGTGGAGAAAATGCGCAGGGATCGCATCAACAGCTGCATCGAGCAGCTGAAAGTCATTCTGGAGAAGGAGTTTCACAAGCAAGAGCCCAACTCCAAGCTAGAGAAGGCTGACATCTTGGAGATGACTGTGAGCTTCCTGAGGCAGCAGCTGCAGACAGGCCTCTGTCAGAGTGACTACAACCAGGCCTACTCTCAGTGTTGGAGGGACCCTGTGCACTTCCTTTCAGCTGGCTCAGAGGCTTCTCTCGCCCCTCTGCAGGGACTCCAGCAGCAGCAAGACCAGAAACTCCTTCAAGCCCAGACAGCCAGCAGCTCCTCCCCAGTCTGCTTCACACTCAGGCCCACCACAGTGCAGGACAGCGGGAGCAGAGGCCCCGTGTGGAGGCCTTGGTAGAGGCAGAGACTGAGACATGAGGGGTGCTGAACTCTCCCTCACTATGTAGGAAATATATTTTTCCAGCCTGCTCATTCCTGATGGGTTTCCTTAGCGTCTCATCACATTGATGGACAAGTAAAAGCACCGGCTGTCACGTAGCTGAAGATCCCGCTGTGACTCTTAATACGTACTTTCCCTTTGCGTTTAAAGCTGGAGGTTGATTTTGATTTTGAGTATTGATAGTTTTGTTGTTTACTCCAGTGGAGTTTTATCTTTGGACTACTCGATGTTACTGTATATGTGTCTGCCATACTGTGTTTATGGACAGCTGCTGTGGAGAATATTTCTCATCTGTTTTGATGTATCTATGCCAAACTCGATGTGTCAGTATGATTACAAAGCGTGTGTTTTGCGTGTAGATGGGTTTACATTTTTAACATGTTGTACTGAGATGTTTATATTGCTGTTCTGCTATTGTGTAAAGGTTCTTAAAACTCATTCCTAACATTTGTACGACAATTAAAAATAAAAAGAAACAATCATTAAAAATGCTTGCTGACTTCTTTTACATTTATATATATTTCATGAAAAAAGTCCACATTGGTACTATATATATATAAAAAAATACCACTTTATTTTTGCCTCTTTTAGTGCATTTTTATTTTAACACCTCTTTTCAACAATGAATGTAGGGATGGTCATTAATGGTTTGATCTACAAGGCAACAGATATAAGGATGTTTGGGTCTGTACATATCTAAACAGCGAACTTAAAATGGGTTTTGACAACACTGCTGTACACACATTTTCCTCGTTTGGTTTGTAGATTTCATAATCAGGAAATGTGATAGGATTTCTTTGATTTATGCTAAGCAACGTGAACAGAAAAACACATTAAAAAATCCAGCAAATTGCATCTAGTTGCTGGCATTTGCAGCCAGCATCTTGTCAGTTACACACGACAAGATGTATTTTATTTGCAATGCAAAGGCACAATAAACAATCAGCTGACCTTGGCATGTTAGAAACTAAAGCAGTCCCCCATGTTACTAAGTAAAACAATCACACATTCTCCACAGTGCCCAGATTTATGGCCTACATATTGTATTCACAATTACTCACACGTGTACACATATACTTACTTATAATCAAGTATAGACCGCAATAGCATTTTCCTAGCTTGTGTTTTACTGTAAATTCATGCTTCCAACACTCAGTATTCCTAACAGCACAGTGTAATGCTTGGAAATGAAAAATCAAAGCCACTGTTTGCTGCTACCTCTATTTTATTTTAGTATTTTATCAAATAATTTCTTCCCTAAAATAAAAAAAGGACGCTCATGTTCTTATGTGAACATTTTATGTTAACTGTGGATGATTTTTAGTCTTGGTGGTTTTGTTGTTCAAGCATTTCATTCACATCTCTCTGTTTAAATCTCAGAGGTGCTAACTTTGTTATCTCCCCTCACAGGTTGTGATGTAGTGAAAGGAGGCGTGGTTGGTGATGCATGGAGACGTGGGTGTGTAGGTGAAGCGATCAGATTCATTTTGGATGACACTATCAGCTCTGAAGCTGCTCTTCACTTTATAGCGTGTCATTAGCATGACAAAGGCACGTTAATTAAGCCGTATTGGGGTTTGTGTCAGATGAAGATGTATCAATAACTGACAAGTGAAGCAATCAGAGGCTGGCTCAGTGGAGATAAAACCATTCCAGACTGAGAATGGAGTGCCGTCCATCTCTTATCAGGAGCTGCTGCTTATCTCAGCCTGCATTTACTCTGGGGAACGTGGGCAAAAGCTCCTGATATGCACCCAGGGAATAATTAAACAGGATGCATCATTGCACTGGTGGTGTCAGGGGAAAAGATGCCGAAAGAAAACATGTTATTATAGATTTAATTGCTAGTGTGGAAAAGGCAAATTCTTAGTTTTCACACCACAATGATTTACATAGTTTTTTTGTGCACATTTTTGTCCCTTTGACTTCATGGCAAAATATCATTAATGTGTGGATAGCCACATCCCAAATGAAACCTCGACTCTGCTGGTATTCGGGTGACTTTAATGGTTTGTTGATTTTAGTGTAACGAAAGACAAACACGGCCAAGAGCACAGTGAAACGTTGGCCACAGCAGTTTGCAGGTAGAGGTGTAAACGTGCCTTTGCATGGATTCAAACGGATAGTTTGTATGTTGGGCGATGTTGAAATGAAATTCCTGAATTTTTATTCTCGCGCCTTTTCTTTGTGTACAGACAATAAAACTCCTGCTTGTTCACCCATGGCACACTTCGATTGTTGACCGAGGGTATTAGCCTGTGAGTGGACAGAGAGACTGTGGGAAAGCCAACCTCCGACTCTACTCACACATCTACTGGTCAATAGCGCTGACCTCCCAGCCACAAAAGGCCTTTTCATCTATCCTCTCAAACAACAGCTAACAGCAGCAGTGTGTGTGTGTGTGTGTGTGTGTGTGTGTGTGTGTGTGTGTGTGTGTGTGTGAGAGAGAGAGAGAGAGAGACAAAGCAGTTAGGGATTTCTTTGACATGCAATGAGTTGTTGTATCATTCTGCAACTTGCTGTAACAAACTTTTATTCTGTAACCAGCTGCTTTTTGCTATTGACTCACTTGAAACTTGAACTTGACAATTAAATTACACTGAAATTAAATTATAGGACATCTAAGCAAAAGAATGCACAATCTAATAACACACAAATACACTCACAAGATAAACATTGTTTAAATAAAATGCATTTAAAGCTATTATTTTGCGCTGCCTTGAATATAAGTGCTGTTAATGTAATGAAATCACCACACTACTCATTTTTTCATGGTATACATTTGAATACAATTCTGGAAATGTGCAGTTGTGTTCATTTGCGGTCTCAGCACAATAATATAAATTTTGGGTACAAAGTATCCCCCGAGGAAGGCTAGGACACTGAAGAGTGTGGCAAACACTTGTGCGGCCATGGTGAACGAATCTCTGCTGATGAGGTAGAGGGTGAAGAAGCTGATCCAGGAGATCATGTACACCATGAGGCTGAAGGTCACGCACTTGGCCTCGTTGTAATTGGCTGGCAGGTCTTTGCCCATGTAACTGAAAGTGAAGCAGAGAACGCTGACCATGGACACATAAGCAAGTTCAACACCAGAGCCGACCGAGAGGGTCTTGCTGCACTCGAGCACGATGCGATCCTCGTAGAATTCAAGATCCATGGAAGGCCTGGGGGTGTCGAGGGCCACACGGAGCACGGAAATGATCAGCATGATGGCAGACACTAGGAAAATTGTGAACTCTGGCCCGTGTTTTTTTGCCCACTTGTCATAGGCTGGCGGCAGCTTGGATGCAAATTTAAAAATGCAGACAACCTGAAGGGCGCGCATAGTGATGCAGGCCAGGCACACAGTGAAGCTGTCCATGAATAGAGACTGCTTGAAGATGCAGGCCAGAGGCGATGGCTGGCCAAAGTGGCACAAAGAGCTTATGGTGGCTGCAGTCAGGGCTGCCAGCATCAGGAGGCAGGTGCGGCCCCCGGCAGACTTGGCTACGGGTGTGTTCAGGTTGAGCAGGAGGATTATTGCAGTGCCAAAGATCATGAGAAGGCAGGTGGCGAAAAAGAAGAGCAGGGCAATGGAGAGAGGGGCGTCCCATTCCAGCAGCAGGACAGTCCTGTTCAGGCACTGCTCACTGCTCGGGGGCGCCCACTGCTCTGGCAGACACGGCTGGCAAATTACAGGATCTAAGGAAGAGAAAAAGCACAGCTTGAAGAAAACCTGGGATATAAAAGCTGGACAGCAGTTGTGTCCACTGTTGGTTGAGCTCAGATTCACCAGCCCAAGTCTGAAACTTAAAGTCAAACACACAGCATTTGCTGGAAATCATATAATATGTGATTTGTTATTATTCAACATTGTGGCCCTTGTTTGGTTTTTTCAGGTCGTTTGGCTCCAGCGTCAGAATGTGCATTCAGCACCACCTATTGGACAATTTTACACACAACAATGTAATGGCGCTCTGTTGCAACGTGGATCACTTTGTTCACTGGAAGAAATCTTAAATAGCTGAACTCTATATTGAGTTCTGGAGCACAACAACTTAACTTTTATTTCTTGGATATCTTTATGATTTTGGGGGATTTGTATTTGCATTACATACAATCAGCACCTCTGACGATGCCGATAAACGACACATATTTATTACTGGCTTTTATAATAAAAAGAT
The DNA here is from genome assembly GCF_057382185.1 of Mchenga conophoros. Classification (NCBI taxonomy): domain Eukaryota; kingdom Metazoa; phylum Chordata; class Actinopteri; order Cichliformes; family Cichlidae; genus Mchenga; species Mchenga conophoros. Next base: position 7,369,037 of record NC_140545.1, read on the forward strand.
AGATTTTATATCATCTTTGTTATGAGATCATAAAATCTCAGATTCACTTTTCAGTCTCATTTTGCTACATAGAGATAATATGTGATCAAGGAAACCCTTTTCCACCGCCCGCCTCTCTGTTTTCTATTTATCTCTGCTCCTTTTTCCTTTTTCTTTGTTTACCACTTTTATTGAGGAATGTGGCAGCAGGACAGGCCTGGCAGTCGAAGCAGCACTTATGCTGCCCTGTCAGCAACTTCTTGTGGCCAGTTGGGCAGGGTGGTGAACAGATGGACAGTGGCACCTATACACAGTCAAAGAAAAAGACATATTATAGATTAGCTTTTATTTAAACAGGTCATCTCTAATAGATCTAGCTCTTAGTTGGAAGGGAGAGCAGAGAATAACAGAAGAAATAAATGCTATACAACAGATGCACATAAACCACAACATCAAAAGCATATTTGTTTAACCTTTTTAAATGAGAAATGAAAATGATCCTTTTTAGGGTTAATTTTCTGTGGGTCTTTTTGTAATATTTAATTTTTTTTAAAACTATAAAACAAACCCAAACACCATGTTGCTCTTACTGCTCTTGAACCTTCTTTTCCGCACCACTCAATTTGATCTGCATCAATTGTCAGTGTAATTGGGTCTGGGGTAAAGGAGCCCACTACTCTCAGGGACCAGTCAGTGCCCCTCCAAATCCAGGTAACAATATCATATCCTGTGGGTGGATCTCCATTTGCATCAAAGTACACAGAGGTGTTCTCCAGGGAAAATCGCACATGCTTTAGCTGCTGAAAAAGCTGGGGAGGACAGAAAATGAGAATTATGTAAAGAATAAACCCAAATCAAACCAAACCAAAACATCAGTTTAAATCAACTCACCTCCCATGGATGCACGGTTCTCTTGTTGCACTTTTCGGCATCACAACCAAGTGTAGTGTGCAGAGCATGAGCCAAAGCATACACAGCTTTATACACATTGAAGGCAGAGGCGATGTCATATTCCTCCAGAGAGTAATTATTTCTGGCGAGGCTGTACAGGTCTGTGCTCTGTAGGCAGTCATTTCCATAGCTCATGGTAACATTAGCGTTGGCGCGTTGCATTGAAGCCTCGACTATCTTTTTCTCAAACTCCTCAAATCCGGGAATGGATATAGGTTTGACGGCCACACCGATCACAGTACCGATTGTGTTGATTCCACTTATGCCTGATATAAGAGTTGCCACTGACCAGTCCTCCGTCCCGATCCACACTTTATCTGTTATGTTGCGCTCGAGTACAAATGGGAAGAAGCCACTGAGTTTCGTCTTGCTGGAGAAGACCACAATGGTATTGACGTGGGTTGTCAGTATGTCCGTTACCATGTTCCTCATGATCTGGACTGTTTCATCTGTGGCTGAGGGGATGACTCCTTGGTAGGCGATGCAGATGCCGTAGCTGGATGCTTGTTGGGACAGACTCTTCATGGCCTGAAGCCCATAGTCATTGTCACTGCCTAAGAGAGCGATCCAGGTCCAGTTGAAACGAACCAGGAGTTGGATCATAGCAGCTACCTGGTTCTTGTCACTGGAAATTGTGCGGAAAAAAGATGGATAGTATATCTTGTTGCTCAGCTGCTCACTTGATGCTTCATAAGAGATCTACAATGAGCAATGAGCAATGAGTTTCTTTTAAGATGTGAATGTGGAATATAAAATAATTCATGGACACGAGCAAAGACTTCCAAATATTAACTTACCTGTGGTACAAGAGAGGTCCCCAGTAAAGCAGCAGGGGTGAAAGACTTGCTGCTGCTGTCCGGCCCAATCACAGCCACAGCTGTTTGAGCATCACTGGAATTAAGGGCTGTGTTGTTCTGTGCCCCAGGTGTAGAAATGTTCCTGTACTGTTGGTCGAGCAGGTCCAGGGTGGCCAGGATACTGGCCGGTACTGAGCAAATATCGTACATCTGGTAGCCGAGTTTCACTCCTGGTAGGAGAGAAAGCACCCCTGTTTTGCTGTTGATTTCTTCCACAGCAAATCTCATAGCTTGCAACAGATGAAAACCATGTTTGTTGGGCCTGCCTCTGGAGAAGAAAAAAAAAGAGTGTTAAGTTTGAAAAAACTGACAATATTAACTGGTCCACAAGTGAAATGCATCTATCAGGTTTCTGTCTAATAAAACAGAAACACTCACTCTCTGCATGGAACCAGAGCAGGCAAACCACTCAGCCCATTAGTATAGAAGAGAGGAAAGAGTCCAGCGAAGGAGAAGTCCCCCTGCAGATACATCCCCTGGCTGTGAGTGGTGTGATCTAGATTCCCATCAGCTGACTGCAGCACTAACCAGCCCAAGGAAAGCAGCACAGTAACAGACATGCTCGTATTTTAGCGTCAGCTTATGCACATCTGCATGTGGAAGCTCAGTGTGTTGTGCAAAAACAGATCAGGAACTCTTCTTAAAAGTGTGGGCTGGCAGAGGGGAGGATTTTCCATTCTTCTGAAAAATGTTTACTGAGTGAAGGTACTTTGCATGTGGAATTTGTTGGTGTCATTAGAGTTTTCCTCCCGTTGAAATGATTTGCATAAATGAAAGTCATGAAGAGGCAGTGATTTTTTCATAAATCTTTGACCACTAACATGGAGTGAGTGCAGATTCACTTTTTAACACATTTATTAGGGCTGATAGTCTTTTCCAATATAAGACTTTGCTTTCAAGGATTTTAAATCTTAATCTTATAGATGATATTGCAATTTCAGTGTGATGTACATACATTACGTACATAGATACAAAGTGAATTTATCAACAAATGAAGGCAACATTACAGGTTTTGGGAGTTAAATGTTAACCTGATGCTGCTGGATACTTTTTGTAAGTACATTTTATGATATTATTTTTGTTAAATTCCACATGATGTGTGTTTAGTAAAAAGCAGCTGCCCATAAAACAGGAAATATCTGTTAAACTTTACATAGAAATAATGTGTCTCAAAAGTGTGTCTGAGTCAGCACAAAAACTAAGAATCTACTTTGAAGAGAAAGTATTTTTCCTTAAAAAAATAGAATGAAAAATAAAGTCATCAATGTTTAATAAATATAATATAAAAACGGTTTATTGAGCAGAATCAAGTATAAGATGCTGAAAGCCAAAATTTAATGTCACCAGATGAGGATTCAGGGTCTCAGGAGGTTAGCTTGTAAAGGCATAATTTGAAAGTGATGTCCTACTCAGAAGGACATTTTAGAAAATGTAAAAGCCAATAATAATAATAATACTAACAATACTACCACTAATAATAATAATAACAACAACAACAACAACAACAACAACAACAGTAATACATTTTATTAATTGGCTCTTTCAAAACACTCAAGGGTGCTTTAAAAGCAAATAAAAAAACAAATAACGAATTTCTAAATGTATATAATGTTACATGTTACACTAGTCTTATTAGCTACACTTATTTTGTAATGTGCAAATCCTTCATGAGGGCTGTACAGGTGTGCCAGAATTTGCATTTTGGTTGATATTTGACCTGTATTTTGTCAAACACACCTGTTGTACTAACATGTAATTTGCTTAGATCCAGGGAAAAACCATTGTTTGAACAGGAATACGGTGCATTTTATTATCCGCTGTATTATGCAGTCAAATAGCCATGTAAATTCAAATGCCTGTACAAACACAAAGATTTGATGGCATGCACACAATATGCAGACTTTTAACAGAAAGGTATTTGTTAACATGTCCGTATGAGCCAGGAAGTTGGATAAATTCTCTTTGTTTTGTCCTTTGATGACATATTGCAGTCAGATTAATAACAGAGCTGCATGAGTAATAGATCCAAGTTAAAGCAATCATAGCTTGAAAACAGTCACAAGAAAAATCTACTCATGACAAAAGGTTTATGAGTAAGACTCTGACCTTTACCAACGTGACTCCTCTCTGTGTAATTCTTCCTCTCAGCCTTCCAAAAACGTGTAAAGCAGCCATTATTAATGTACTCTTATGCTTCTTTAATATTATAACATTACACAAAGTGAATTGCAAACAGCTAAGCATAGACTGAAGTTGGGCAACGTTTTGATTAATCATTTGGTACACAAAGAAAGAAAAGTAGTACAACATTTAACTATATTCCTATATAACAACTGTTTGTAATGTCTTTGTGTTGAACTGGAGCAATAACACATAAGTGTTCGGGTCTTACAGCTTTTAAAAGATCAGCCGGTCAAACTGCAAATTTGAAGAGAGGCATTTTGGACATAACATAGCAAAACAATGGGCTGTTTGGCCTATAACTAAAGCTCCAATCATCTTCTCCTCTTCCCGTTGTTTTTGGCCTATCAATCTAATCAAAATATTGATCTGATAGTGTAAAATTGCATGTTTTAATGCATTTGAACTGCAGTGAAAAATAAACAAAAATACAAAACTTTAGTGAATTACTTTTAGCCTTGTAGCCTTATTACATGTTCTAGTATATACATATATAGTCTAAATCATCAAAAATACTGAGGTATATTTCCCAAAATTCTCGTGAAATTATAGATGATACTGACTGTCTTTAAAAAAATCTGTGTTATTTAAGCAGTGGCGATATGAACAAAATAGCCTTCATCCCCGGATAAAGATGATGATGGTGATGCCCGGTCTGCTTGCGTCACTACCATGCGACGCGAACATCGAGGTGAAAGTGCAAGCTGCCATTTTTTGAAAGAAGTCTTTTTGATGAGTTAGGCGACCAAAGTCAAAGTGTGAGTTTCGCCGTTAGCGCTTCGTCGTTGGGTTTTTTATGCTGGTGGGTTGACACGTATTAATCGGGCTTGTTACAGAAGTTCTGTGTATCCAGAGTCTGTTTGGAGAGCAGGCTAGCACAGGGCTGCACTGCTCTGCAGATGGCTGCTTAGCTCGGTTGGCTAACGTTAGCTGGTGCTGTAAACAAACACTGGACTGAGTGAAGAAGCAGCTGCTGATAAAGGAGCTCATCTTCATCGCAGGCTTGCTTTAGCGGATTTGGTCGATAATTCAGGAAGCTGTGAGCTAAGGTAACGTTTGGGAGGAGCGGGAAACAGTTTGATGCTACTTGTCAGTAAGTTAGCAGCACAACTTCAGTTTTGATGACAGTGCGAGTCTCTCCAAAATAGCTCGGGGCTCAGTCGCGTTAACGCTGGTCGGAGTCGGTCCGGTCACAAGGGAAGCGCCCACTTACTCACCGGCATGTCGTCCTTCTCTGAGTCCGCCCTGGAGAAGAAGCTGTCGGAGCTGAGCAGCTCGCAGCAGAGCGTCCAGACTCTGTCTCTGTGGATCATCCACCACCGCAAACACTCGGCCCTCATCGTCAAAGTGTGGCACAGAGAGCTGAAAAAAGGTGAGACCTGACTGCCCTCCTGAAAAAACCCCCACACATTTGTGTGTATGTTGCAGCCAAAGAGAGAGCCGGTAACTAACAAGTAAAGGACACTGTACACAGACTGTAAACTCATTTTACGCTGTGAGCCACGTACAGCACACTGCAAAGCCCCTTTCTGTCAGTGCAAAGAAGTTTAACTGTGCATTTAATCCATGACATTATTTTAGTTTCAGGAAATAAATGTGTAGGATGACTTCTGGTATCTTACAGCCCAGTCTGTCCTGTACTGTTTTGTTTTTGTTTTTTGTTTTTGTTTTTGTTAATAGGAAATAGCCTTTCTTAAAACTGTGGACCTATTGTAAAAAACAAACAAACCCCAAAACATAAACTGTTATACTGCATTGTACGGGGGGAAAAACTATTTTTCTCTCAGTTAATTGTTTATCTGTTGCTTAATTACTTTGGTGCAGTATGAACAGTCAAGGGGGAGGTCTTTCTCAGTAGGAAAAGCTGTAATCCAAAATTTATGCACCTTTCTACATTTTCCAAAGCTGTTTAGTGGGCTGAATTGGAATCTGTGCTAGGCTGATTCTGGTCCTTGGGCTTTATGTTTGACACCCCTGCCCTAAGACCTTATAGATGGTCAGCTTACATGGGTGTGAAAGAATAGAAATACTAGTAAATCCAGTTTTATTGCGACTAACAGTGTATTTTTCCTCATTCTTATGCAGTAAGTAAAGGAGATGGGCATGATGAAGGGAAAATATGCCAATTAAAACTCAAACTGCAACTCAAACTCAAAATAATTTGAATGTGAGAAACTGATAATCACTCTGTGAATTTTCCTTGTTAATTTTGTTAAAGCTAACGTTTAAAATGAGATATTTTTCATGTACGTTGCAGCTAAAAGCAGCAGGAAGCTGACATTCCTGTATCTGGCTAATGATGTCATCCAGAACAGCAAGAAGAAAGGCCCCGAGTTCACCAAAGACTTTGAGTCTGTGCTCGTCGATGCCTGCTCCCATGTTGCCAGGTATATTTTAACGGTGACCACCGTGTTCTCTAAGTCTGCTCCAAATTAGACTCTCCTGAATGTAGTAAATGTGTGTGAGTCTGTGTGGGGAAGTAGATGCATGGGAAGTCATTTGTTTGAATTTTGTTTTGTGTTTTTGCTTATCTATTAAGCACAGCAGATCCTATCTGGACGTCTGCAGCCCCCGTTATCTTTTGTTTTTTAGAAAATATGTCATAAAAACTCTGGATGTGCTTTGATCTTTTTATAGCCTTCCTGTGCGTCTTTAAATTTAACATTTTTATGTAACTCGTTACTCCCTTATTGTCTGCTGAAATCTGTTGCTCCTCTCGTCGCCCTGCAGTGATGCAGACGAGAACTGTAAAAAGCACATGGAAAGACTGCTGAACATCTGGAAGGAGAGGAACCTCTACAGAAGCGACTTCATCCAGCAGCTCAAACTCGCCATAGAAGACTCAAACAGCCCCAGGCCTTCAGGTTAGATGACTATTACATAACATGTTGTCACAGGTGTATGTAAATGTATACGATGCGTTTGACATCACAGCATTTCACTTTAAAACCGTGGCCGGGATCACCAATACTGAAAGAAGTCACATTTTGTGGACGTTTGTTAGAGAGCTGTCATGATTTATGAGGTGACTGTATCAGTGGGCTGCGTCTGAGTAAATGCGCTGATTACGACTGAATAATTCTCCAAACAGGAAGCCTTTCTTTTCACTCTTTCACTGTTAACAACATGTGTGTCGACACACCTGCATTTGCAGGTAAATGGCAGGTTTTTACTGAGTTTGTATCACAGAACAACAGAAAGAGCAGCGTTCAAGTACCCAAAATGTTATCTAACAGTAAATACATTTTCGGGTTTATCCTGTCGACATCAGTATGCCATCATAGGTGTTAAAGGAAACACATTAGTGACCTCATGATGTGTTTTTTCTGTTCTGTTATCTCCAAACATCACTCTGCAGAAGAAAAAAAGCCAGTGAAAAGAAGCTATCAAAAGATCCAGGAAGATGAGGACGATGATGACAACGACTATAGAAGCCACACTTCTCCTCGCAACGCAGATTCCACGGCAACTCAGCTGGTGAAGATGCCAACGTTTAATCCAGATAATGTTAAAATGGTGGTATTTTTGACTGGCCTCCTTACTGATCTCTTATTACTGTTTCCCCCACTTCCTTTTTTTCCCTTGTCTCCTGTCTTTAAACACACTCTGGCACACGTGCAGACAGAGGAGCTGGTAAAAGCCCTGCAGGACTTAGAGAACGCTGCATCAGGTGACGCAGCTGTTCGTCAGAAGATTGCCTCGCTGCCGCAGGAAGTCCAGGATGTTTCCCTGCTGGAGAAGATCACAGGTAAGGCTTGGACAGCTCAGCTCGGTTTTGGACAAAATTGTTGGTAACCTTCTGTCAAAGAAAGAACAACCTACAGTGGTCACTAAAATAATAACTTGAAACTGAGATAAGTAATAACACTAAAACAAAAAACTTCAAGAAAATCAGACATTGCTTTTAAATTGTCGTTCAGCAGAATCCTTTTTTTAAACAACTAATGAAATTGGCCTTGCTATAAATGATGGTACCCCTAGAAAAGACTGATTCCACTAGTGCCTACTGAGCTCAATTCGACTCGGCTTTTATGGTTTTTGATAGTAGGACCTGGTACCAAGCGAGCTGAATCGATCCAAAAATGTCATGCTAACAGACGGCATGCTGCCAATTGGCAAGTCAGTGGTGTCACTCGGTGAGTCATGAGAGTGACTCCTTCACAAAATTCAAAACAGACTTTCTTTAAACCCTGCAGTTTCAGCCAAATTGCTGTAATGATCCCATCCACATTAGATGGTAGTTGATTATAATGAAAAATGAGACAAAACGAGTAGAGTTGATCCGAGTAGGTACCGGTACTAGTGGAAAAGAGCCAAGGTAAACTAGATTGTGCCCTGTAATTAGCATCACAGGTGTCTTCTATGGTGTGTACCACACTGACCACAGAAAGCTAAGGAGAGAGCAGCCTCAGGAGATCTTTTTGTAGAGCTTGAGCTTAGATTGTTTTATCTCTGCTTTCAGTGTGATAGAATTGTTCCTTCCAAAAAGACTCGCACTCAATCAATAAATGTTAGGACAGAACATATATACAGCAATCAAGCACTGCATGCAGAGGAGCGTGTTTATCTGGAGTAACCTCAGTTTAAATTAAGGCTCTGAGATTAACAACACACTTTGGCTCAACTCTAGACAAAGAAGCCGCAGACAAGCTCTCAAAAACTGTGGATGAAGCCTGCTTGCTGCTGGCAGAATATAACGGGCGTCTGGCCGCAGAGCTGGAGGACCGGCGGCAGTTAGCACGTATGCTCACTGAATACATCAGCAGCCAGAAGGAGGCACTCATGGAGAGAGAGAAGAAACTGGAGGTAAGGCACTTGACAGACGCAACAGTCATTAGAAAAGGATGTTTGAATGCTTGTGTTTGTCTCATTAATAAAGGGAGCTGTAATACCTGTAATACACTTTGTAGAGTTAAGTACAGATGTCTGAACTCATTATAGCAGTTACCATACAGCATGCCATATTATTTCACAGATAACTGCAGGAAAAATACCTAAAGGTAACAACACCCCCATCTTTTTGAGGTCATGTTCAGTGACTCAGATTAGCTGAGGAGATAAAAACAGCTGCAAACATGTTTATTTCTGCTGTTTAGAAGTTTAGAAGCAGTTTACAGCTAATGCTTCAGCCCTGAAAGCACTCATTGGCTAAAAACATGCCCACATAGCTGGGAGCATGTCTGACATGGCAAGAAATAAAAGAGGTCAGAAGGTCAGCACAGATCTGGTTATCACAGTTGGCAGACGTTTATTCTTGGATGTTTAAATACAATTTTGACGTTTATTACTGACATTTTGGTGCATCTAGCTTTAGAGGTCATCTCCCTTCTTTACTGCCTTGCTCTTCTGTTTCCTGCCTCACATGTTTTCATATTAAAAAAAGATGTAATTTGCTCATACCTGTGCGTATCGTCATTTTTTCGGTAGGAGTATAAGCAGAAACTGGCGAGAGTGACTCAGGTGAGGAAGGAGCTCAAGTCCCACATCCAGAGTCTCCCTGACCTTTCGCTGCTGCCCAACGTAACTGGGGGTCTGGCCCCGCTCCCCTCAGCAGGCGACCTCTTCTCCACCGATTGAGAACCCTTTGCCTCGACGAAGTCTCCCGTATGCTCCTCCCCAGACAATCTCAGCTCCACGTTGGATTTACAGAAATACTCCCAACTGTGTCTCCAGCCAGAGGACACGTGTGGTCAATCCTCTTAACAGTCGCCAGCCTACCTGCTAACTCAAACCTGCAGGACGAGGACGAGGAAGGCTTTTGGTAAAATGAGAATGCTCTGCAGAGGAGAATAAAGACTCTGTCAGCCTGTTTATTTTGTTAGTTTTTTTCCCCCGTACCCTCTCGATCGTCAAGGATTCCACTTCACCAGCTTGGAACAAGTTTCCTGTTGCTTTTATTTTGTTTTAAATGCTGGAAGTTTCAGTGATTTAGGAAGAGGAGCTTAGACGTAAACCTGGTTATCAGGACATGTCAGTCGAAGCATCTGGCTGTAAGTTATAGTTCGGATTCAGTGAGCAAAGGCTGTCTGTCCGCTCTCTTAATTCCTAAAGGCTGTGGCTACACTGTGAAGAGGATGTACCATTCATTAGGTTTACTTTTTGACTTTTATTTGCTTGGTTTTTATCGACAAATTAGAGAGATTGTTGATTTACGGTGTGTAAGTGTGTGTTTGTATAGTTAGAAAAAATATCAGGCCACTTCAGTATGTGTTGCTTTTTTGGTTGTTTCACCGGACGCCACACACAGCGCTTTCATTAAAGTAACACTTGGTAGAGTCTGAAAAATGGGATTTGTGGGATACAATCATTCAGGCAGCAATTTTAAAGACAAGGGACTTTTTATTTTCCTGTATGTAAGGATTTTCCTTATTTTGATACAAAGGTGCACAAGGTTCAAAAGAACTGTTGTCATGCTTTCATTTGAAATATGATGAAGCTCATTATGTTCGTTAGTGGAAAAGAGGCACAGTTTGAGTTTTGCTAATGAAATCCTGCACGTTTGAAAAAAGATCATCTAAATGCTAAAACTAAAAATACTATTGCTGTATCTTTTGAAAAGGTAATTGATAAGAAGGCAAAAATAAAAATAAATGAAGACATCAGGAGGATTGAGCCGTTATTAAAAGAAGTGTCAAGATAAACGAGTCAGAAAACGACATTTGCTGATATACTGATCACAACATGTTTGGAAAAGTTAAATAAAAGGGTAGCGTAGTTGCATTAATTAGATTATATGTTATTGCGAAATGAACTGACCATTCTCTACTTTAGCAACATTAATAGACACATTGGACTGATCAAAAATAATTATTAAATATTCCACAGTTCTAACTGCCTGTATCGATTTAAGTATTCAACAGGTTCACGCCTGCATCCCCTTCATATTTGTTTTTGTTTTCTCTTTTCATGGGTGATCCATCCTGTAACAAATGTGTTTATTTAGATATTGAGGTCAGGAAAAGTTGTAATTACCAAAGTCATTATTTTGGTACGAGCCTTTTAGGAGCAGTTCTGCGAGAAGGCCATTTTGTCATTTTGCTTAACTGATATTTAATTTTCAGTTGTCTGATACACACAAAAAAAAAAAACATTTATTGAAAAAGTTTATGATAAAAAGATCAGAGACGTTTAACAAACTGCTCATTTCATTAGCGTCTTCAGAAACACGTAGCGACTCCTGCTGCTACAGCTGAGGTGATTTTTTTCCTTATATAAAAGAAAGATTGTAGAAGCTGTAGCTTATCTGCTGATTCCAAACGCTCAGCTGAGACATGCTGTTCATGGAAAACCGTTGCAGTAAAATGATTGGCCTCTCCCGGAAGCCTGAAACCACGAAATCTTTCAAAGAGCAGGTGAAAATTAGCAGTTTTCTGCAGCGTTTGTTCAACCAAAGGTGTGGATGCATTCGTCAGAGTCATTACTGGGGTCATAAAACAGATGTTTGGGCTTTAACATGATCCCTAATATCAAAGTAAACCTTTGGACTTTGGATGTCGAACATTAAAGCGGAGCCATTATTTCATTAATTCATGTTCATCTGATAAAAACCAAAACCAGGAAAGATTTCAGTAAAATTTTAACCCAGATATGCTTGACTGTAGATAACACTTAGATATTTTCTTACTGACTTGCTGTGTGGTATGTGTTTCTCTATAGAATCAGTCTGTACTACCAGGACTCTGCCACTAGGGGTAATGTTTTTTCTGTAATGAAAGTGATTCAGTGGATGCCAATAAACTGGAACCATTTGAACAAATTCTGTGTGTATTTTACATAATTTCAGTATAATGCGAATATACTTACTTAAATTAAAAATGGGTTTTAATTATAATACATAATAACACAAAAATAATAATAATAATAATAATGATAATAATAAAGTCATATGTGCAAATCAGAGTTTTCCAGCCTTTCATTTAATGCAGTGAGGAAACTCGGGCCTTTTCACAATTTAGAGACCATGAATTACATTTCTGTCATAATTTTAAGTTATTTAAGTAGTGGACCTTATCCTTCTAGGATCTTTTCATTGGGTTTGGTGTATCCTCTATCTAAGAAATTCCCTACTTTAAATATTATATTACAGATATGATGGTGGATGTCAGTAAAAAATCACAGGAAGATGAAAGGGGAACAGACCCTTTCTCATGCTCCTTAGAAGCTGTAAGGGTGGAGGAAGAGTCCTGACTTCAGAAAACTGCATGTGACTCGAAGTAGAGTTCAACAAATACTCAATTTAAGGGGCAAATAAAATTTTTTATTTATTTATTTATTTCCATTAATCATGAATACTACATGAATACATATATAGATATAGCTGCGTTATAAAAACTTGACTTTTATGCACCGGTTTACAAATTGTTTACGTTTGTAAATCAGTGCATAAAAGTTTCAAGTGTTTACACCAGTTGAATCTGAAGTGTCAATTCTGACTTTCTGTGTATTGCTGCATGGTTGGAGAGACTGAAGTCTAACAAGAACAAGGAAGCTCTGAAAATGATACATAGATATTTCAAGATTTACAAGAGGAATGAAAAACTTGAAAACATATTTTCATGAATATTTCTATGTCTACACAATGTTTATGCTCAAAAAGAAGTAAGATGAAGTTTCACATTTTCTGTTCCTACCCTCTTATTTCAAATTCCATTTTTTACAAATCAATATTCCAAATTCGACATTAAACGATCCATACATTTTTAACTGTATACAAGTCTAAACTCATATACAATACACACATGAAACAATTTAAGCTCATAAACCAAAACAACAACAAACTACATTTTTACCTAAGCTAAACACCCTATGATGTTTGTAATTTGCTTCATATGGAATTATGCCTATGTGACAAACACCTTAATGAATACTTTACGTTTGGGTTACGCTTTGCTTAATCAATAAAAATCAGGACAAAGCTTTATTATAACACAATAGGACATCTCAGTCACTAAGAGGAACATTTCCTATATTCATAAAATTTATTGTTTTTAAACAATTGTGTACATTTTTGTATAGATGTACCTTTCTTAACTTCATCTGTACAGGTGTTCCACACACTAATGCCTGTGGCTGTAATGTATGATATATATGAGAACACATCACACAGGTATGCAGCTCCAGCTTTTGTTCTTCAAGTGTCTATGCTGACTGATGAATAATTTTTGTGAGTAAGTTAACTGAGAATAAAAATACATTTGTTTTTCCTTAAATAATTTTAGTTGAAAGCTGCTTGTAAGATGCAACACAAAATAATAACCAGTAAATCCTGATTACACAGACATCTTTCACATATCAGCGATCACAATTCATTACACTGTAATTATGAAAAGACTCATTGCTGAAGTATACTTTTAATGTGGCTGAAGCAGACCTGAAAAACCTGCAGTGGCAGCGTCACAAAGCCAAGGCAGCCAAGCAGCCATGCACTGAGAAATTCAAAGATATCACCAGCAGAGACGAGTAAGTTGTTTTTTTGTTTTGTTTTTTTACAGTATCATTCAAAGGTTTGGACACACTCAGTCAAAATGGAGTACTTCTTGGATGCCGGTTTAGCTCGGCTGGATGAGCAGGTGACCATATGCCGCATGGCTGAAAGTGGCGGGCCTGGGTACTAGTCCAACCTGTGGCCCTTTGCCACATGCCTTTCCTGTCGATCTTCACTGTTTCTGTCAAATAAAGCTGTTAAAAGGATAACAAATATATTTTTAAAAAGGAGTATTTCTTTATTTTTCATTATTTCCCATATTTTATAATGAAACACTCAACAAAAGAACATCAACCGAATTGATGCAGTAAGCTTCCTGCACTGACTTCATGTTCATTGTGTAAACAGTCAAAGAGTTTCGTGTTGGTTTTTATTATGACTTGTCTCGGATAATGAGAAACTTCCCTGCCCTCGGGTGTGTGCATATATTTGACTGGGGCTGTACCTGTTTGCCTGCTCTAGAGACATTTTACAGAGGCTGGATGATATTTTGACCCCTTACATTAAAATTCTAAATATGATAGAAACAGATTTCACATATTGAGTTAAAAACCTCGAGACCTGGCTCTGGATACGGAGAAGAAGATGGATGGATGGATGGATGGATGGATGGATGGATGGATGGATGGGTGGATGGATGGATGGATGATGGATGGATGGATGATGGATGGAGTTAAAAACCTCGAGACCTGGCTCTGGATACGGAGAAGAAGATGGATGGATGGATGGATGGATGGATGGATGGATGGGTGGATGATGGATGGATGGATGATGGATGGATGATGGATGGATGGATGGATGGATGGATGGAGTTAAAAACCTGTCAGTTACAGAGACTTTTGTTTTTTCATTTTTTTTTAAAATAATTTTTTTCTCAAATTTAAATGTTGGCATCTTTTGTGAATCCTTTGCTGCTTTTCTCCCTTCAGTCATAAACGGTTGATAGGGTATTGTTGTCACCCCACCAGGCGGGTGGTGGATGGCCACACGTTCGGCATGGACATCCAACTTTGTGATGACTCAAGAATGAGAAGATGTAGGATTTTCAAATTAATACCATAGGTACATCTACTAAAAATCTAAGTACAATTTGCTGACCTTGATCTCAAGGTTTAAAATCAGAGGTCAAGTTTTCTTCCAGTGAATCACGCAAGAAGGAAGCCACTAAGGATTTTTAAATTCATCTACTAAGAGGCTGAACTAGCACTAGCAGTGGTCATTATTTTGTCCATTATATTTTTCTTTTAAATGCACATTTGAGTCCACCTTTCTTAATAAAATTGTCCCTCATTGTTGATTTGGTTTTCAGATCCTTGAATGGGAGAGAAGTTTGCGGAATTGAGGACTATCAGGGCAACCACACCTGACAAATCTGATAAATTTGATAACAGGAAATTTCTAAAAACTATGCAGCATACTGAAGACAAGTGTTTCAGGGTTAGTGTTGCACAGAGAATACACTTTACTGTCAGTTTCACTGTGATTTTGCCAACTTCTAAAGTAATAGATATCTGTTGTGCTTGGTATTAGGTCCCCTTGATGTTGGAATCCTTTTAAAAACAAACGCTAAGATGTTTTTTAACTTAAGGCTTGCCAGTGCTTAAATAGCCTGATAACCAAGAATGGTGAGTTGAAGGGGGAGCTGTATGCACTACTGATGGAGAAGAAACAGTTTCTACATGTGAAATCTTTGCTGGAAAATATGAGTTCAGTTTTCCAGCAGAGTTATTAAAGGGTCCAACACTGCCTGCCTCCCTTCAATATACTCAGGGTGTCTCTCTGTTATCTGGATTCACTTACCCTAACATCTGCAACAAAAAAAAGTGATCACAAAGCTAGTTAACAGCTTGTTGAGTAAATCCAGGGTTTCCCCTGCACGTTTCCATGTAAGGAGTGGCATTGGTAGCATCTGACCAATCACAAACATGAAAGAGTGTAGTGGCAGCAGAGCAGTTGATTTTTCAAAGGAAGATAAAACTATACTACCCGAAAAATCTTAAGAGATTAAACTCACAATACAGGCGGAAAACAATAAAGCTGCTGCAGACAAAGTAGTGACATGAACGTGTGTGTGAAAGGAAAAGGGCTCTACAGTAGTTTAGTAACAAAAGAGGTGTGTGAATTTCTGAATGTGTTTAAGGACTTTGGTCAGCGAGACTGGAAATACAGTGGGGCAAAAAAGTATTTAGTCAGCCACCGATTGTGTAAGTTCCCCCACCTAAAATGATGACAAAGTTGCATCTTAATCTGCAGGTGTTAAAACCCTTTTTTTTCCCTTCTGCCCTACCTTGGCTCATATCTGCAGCAGGTTTCGTGTCCTTTCACTCTGCAAAATCACACTTCAGCTGCTGCTGCTTATTGGTTAAAGACTGCACAGTGTAACAGCTCCTGAGGGATATTTGTAGCATGTGTAACTTAATCGGGACGCCCCCATCTGTCTGCTCCTCACATCAGTAACTCTGTTTTTAGTTATGAAGGTCAGAGAGACAACACTCCTTCCTTTTTTGTGAACTTTCATTCTGCATCTAGCATTGTGACAGACTCTCTTCACGACCTAAACCAGTAAATCATGTGTTAAAACAAACAGTGCTAACTCAGCAAAGTAATAGCAATTAGGCTCAGTTGATGTGAGTAAATAATTACACTACTACTTACTCACTAAATTTAAAGATAAAAACAAAAACAAGTTTTCCCCAAATCATTTACATCATATATTAATTTATTGTTGAACATAAAAGTATAAATTACATTTTACAATGTAAAACAGGAACACATCCCACTGACTTTTCAAATTAAGGGTAGGTAATTACAACACCAACTTTTGTTTGTTTGTTTTTAGCTCAGTAACATTAGGTTATATAAAAGCACTGATGAGGTTTTCCTCATGTTGCTTACAGGTCAGATGGTCAATATGAAATGGCTTTTGTAAAAACAACAAACAGACAAAACAGAAGACCACGGCTGAAACATAACATTAAAAAAAATCTAGTTTTTGCAAAATTATACTGTCATCAGAATATATCATGCACGTATGTAGGTAGCACAGTAAGTGTCTGTATCTGTGAGGATGTTGTGTGTGTAATAAGGAAGGGCTGCATTTCCTCTCTTTGCTCCTCACATGACTGAGTTGTTTAGACCTTAATTCAGGGTGGAAAGAAACAACACAACCCTACTGACCTTGAATAGGAAAAATTAAGAAACAGAACTAATTTACATCAACAAATAAAAAGTATAAAAGAAAGCAAGTCAGCACAAAGGAAAGGGATACAGATGCACAAAAGGTGAGTGCCATGAAAAACAAACATGCAAACCAAAGGCTACTGTGTTACTGCCTTAGCTTTTCCTGTCATGATTTGTATACTCTTTATATTTACATAGAATAACAAAACTTAGAAAATCATGACACTCATCACCGGTACCTTTAAAGAAAACACATTTAAAAATGTGTTTTAATGGTCGTTTTCATAAAGAGAAACTTGGTACATGGAGCAGATGTAACGTTTAGTGGACCCTAGACGGTAAGTGGTTTCTGCTTGCAAGATTAAGGCCTTATTCTATTCACTGCTTATTATGAAGTAGCTTTTCTTGCTTCCCTGCACACACACAGTCATTTAAATCAAGATATGAAAACACACGAGTGACTAGTCTCTCCGTACAGATACATCGGTGGGTGGAGGATTACTAAGAAACTTAGAGGCATACAGGTAAAAAGCATCAGTTTAAAAATACAGTGGCAGTAAAAGGACCCTCAAAAGGTTACAGTACAGAAGAAACAGAAATGTATTTACGAGTGTTATTTACTGTAGATTAATTAAATTAATTTTATATTTCAATCCATACAGTATCCACATTTCTCAGTTTATCCCCATTCATGTTAAGCCTGAGTTTCCAAGTAGTACTGGGCTCTGTGCGAGCGTATTGGCAGAACAATGTGGTTAAGCTGGCAAAAATACATGATTGCGATTTACTTCCTAAGCAATGCTTTGACTTTGACAAAAGAAAAAAAAAAGCATTAAATACTCTAGATTGGAGTGGTTTATACATGCTGCTCTGGTGTTTGTCTCACATGAGCTGCTACCTTTCAAGACAGCCATAAATAAAACATTCTCTATGATCCCTGTTAATCAACAATTGTACAAGCTGTACAGGATAGAAGATCATACAAATCATATTTTAAAAAGTATGCAGTCATAGAATGCCTCCTTGCTATCTGGTCACCCCAAGGGGCTCTTTTATAACACAGCCTCCAGACATCAGCAGAAAAGACAAATCACACTTTAAAATATATATTAGTTATATTTCATGACATGAGAATGTTTTTCTGGAATTTTTGGTGACCTAATGTGAGGCAGCAGGTATAATTATTCCTATTCAACTGCATATTTTTGCTATGGTTTTAATCCACCACAGCTGTAACAGCAGATACCTGGTTCTTTATAAAGGTAAAACCTGCATTGGGGGGCATTAGGACGACTCTGATGGGCAAAAAGACTAGGCACACCTCGTATCACATATCTGATTGTGTTTATTAAAAAACTTCCACTGATGGCGCTACGTTTCACACTTCATGATGAATGTGTGACATCAGCATCACAGCCTTATCTTCTTCATATGATCAAATTTACCACATTTGAGTGACTGAGGTATGACACATGCAAAAGCAAACCCCAAACGCCTCTAAAATGACAAAGTCTGGTTGTACATAATATTTTTCATTCTGATAGTTCATCCATCTCTGCTGGGTGACCGCAGCAGGACTGACCAGCCTGAGTTGAAGTCCAATCTGTAAAAATATTAAAAGCACATATTATTCTGAATGCTGTGCCACTGATATAACCACATCTGTCACTATTTCTTTAAGAAGTGTCCTTAGGCTTCAAAGACTATTAAATGACCAACATAAGGTTAGCTGCTGTTATTCAAATTTAAAGGTTTAACAACAGAAAGTTTTATGGTGTATGTCTTTCAAGCTAGGGCTTGGTTTCGTAATTTTTTAAGGAATTTTAAATGCTGTCCCCCCCGTGTATATGCACTACCACATACACATGAATAGTATCCTTTTTTAATATAAAAAAACACAGAAAAATGACATAAATGTAGAATTTAACCTGCCTTTCTTCTGCTGGGGATTCAATATTAAACTTCTGTTGATTTTCCAATTATAAGTGCATCACCCTGCAAAACAAGAAACCACTCAAATATATTAGCATGTAATAAAAAAGTCAAAACATAACTGCATAACTTAAGTTCTTAATGACACTGAATCGTCATGTTGGAAAACTGCTGCATCAGACCTGCTAATGAACTGAGCTACAAAAACAATCTGAGAAACGCTGAGACCATAATTTTCAGCTCATTTACTAATTCACCAGGTTGCCTTGTTACACCTTCACCTGCACTTGAGAATTAGCCAGATGAGGAGGTTTGGGAGCTACACCTGGCTTCTTTCTGGTAGCTGTCGGTGAGCTGCTTCGCCTCAGGCTGGGTGTCCGACAGGTCTGTGGGTGGGTCTGTGAATTCTGAGATACACAGGAGGAGTCGTCCACTATTTCGCCACTGATGGCAGACAGACAGCTGTGCTCCGAGCTGCTGAAGAGATTCGTGCACTCCTCAGAAGACTCGGTGCTGTCCACTACACGGAAAGAAAACAGGTTTTTTGACATCAAACTGATATAAGTTAACATTTCATAGTGATGTTCAAGAAAAAAATAGAAACCTAGTAAAGATCGCACTGCAGTTTTTCACACTGCTGTGCCACTAGATTGGGCCAAACTAAAAGATAAACTTAAACCCTCCAGTGGATTTAAATATAACTACTGCTCTATGTTAGGATAATCACCATATGATTAGTTCTGATTTATCATTTAGTCATTTACTGTTTGAATACTAGTAAGTTAAAAAGTCAGCAGCAAACAAACACGTCTCTCTATAGGGAACAAAAAACCTTAAAATAAACTCACTCAGTGGATGGCGATCATTGCACTGCTCATAGTTAAGGTGATGTTGATGTAGGTGATGATTGTTGAGTTCATTGTCAGTCACAGCGTCAGGGGAGGAGCAGACAGCTGGATTGGCATCCACGCCCTGCGACAGGTTCCCGGGATGTCCGGCAGGGGGCAGTGAGCCACGGCCGGATGAGGAAGACGATTGGCTGAGGGTGGTGGAGGTGGTGCTGCCAGAGCCAATGGAGTGAGGTCGGGGATAGTCTAAACCCCTGTGTGAACAACACGCCACAGGGACTGACGACATACATAGATATTAATGAGACAATAATGGGCTTGATTAGTGAGCAATGAGGACTGTTGAAGTACATGCACATGAAAAAGTATTCTCTCCGTAGCTGGATTAGTGGGCTTTACCAAATGTCAGGGCAATCAATAAAATCAGTGCTATAAAAATTTGTTTATAATAATAATGGATTGCATTTATATACCGCTTTTCGAGACCCTCAAAGCGCTTTATAACACGTTTAGTACAACAAAGACCAAACTGATGCACAGCCCCCCCATTCCCCAAAATTATCTGTGATGTGATAGAACAAGAAGAATGAAATGATATGCAATTGATTAAAAACAATTCATTAAAGAATTTTATAAAAATACAAAAAAGTAGTTTTTGAGAGTATTTCAGCGCTTCCTCAATTATAATAGCTTTTGTTTGATGTGCTCTTTGTAAGTTATACATGCACAGTGGAGGAAATAATCATTTGATCCACTACAAACCAGCCAGATTTGTGGTTCCCACAGATTACAATCAGTGTATTCATCAGTTAATTACAGATACTCCTGATCTCAAATTGTTATGTGTATAAAGCTCTCCTCTCCACCACCATGGGCGAGACCAAAGAGCTGGCAAAGGACATCAGGGACAAGATTGCAGGCCTGCTGGCTGGAATGGACTACAAGACAATCAACAAGAATCTTAGTGAGAAGATGACAACTGCTGGTGTGACTGTTTGGAAATGGAAGAAATACAAATGACAATCAGTTGCGCTTAGTCTGCAGCTCCATGCAGGATCTTGCTTCATTAGGTGGGAGTGATAATGAGAAAGGTGGTGGATTAGTCCAAACTACAATGGAGGATCTGAAGGCAGTTGGGCAGAACAAGCCCATTTTATGTAAATGACTCAATGGGCGTAAAATCTTTGACACACCCCATACCATACCCATACTGTCGGGCTAAAGAAGCATGTTAAGGTCGTGGAGTGGCCTAGCCAGTCACAGACCTCAGCCATATACAAAATCTGTTGACAGCCAAGAAAGATAAAGGATTAAGAGTTTCTGTAAAGAGGATTGGGCCAAAATCCTGATATGTGTGCAAACTTGGTGACCAACTACCATCTTACTGCTGTGGTTGCCAACAAAGGTTTCTCCAGCAAGTGCTAAAGCTTTGCTTGGGGATCAAATACTTATTTTATTCAATGACATGACATGAGACTGTTCACTTACAAATTCTTACAAATTCAGCAAGGGATCAATTAATTATTTCCCCCACAGTAAGTTAAAGTTTTTCAAATAACACGTAAAGTGCCTTTATTGTCACATTTAACTTAAATATGTTTCAGGACACAGCCCTTGATCAGATTTCCTGTATCCAGGGGATCTTTACTAGTGTAAAGATTCCAATTGGAATGTTACACTTTGGTGGTGTTACACCAATTGCAAGCATATCAGCTGTGGAAAAGGAATGATGTTTTTTGGTTTTTTTGCAATGGATTATAGTGATTTTCAACTCAATTAATTCCTAACCATCCCCAGAGCCATGACACAATAATAATTACAACCTAATGTCAACCTCAAGCCTTTTGGGAGGGTTAAATGGATGAATTAAATGTTAAACTTTTAATTAACTGAAAAAACTAAAACTATAGTACAAAGGGTGGAAATAACACCAAGACTGCAAGAGAACTCTGAATTGTTATGTTATATCTGATAGATGAAGTGGAATTTAGTTTAAAATGTTGTATGTGCAGCTCCTTACTTCTGTCGGTAACAACACAGCTGACAGCTCGGTCACAAATTGCAGCATCACTGGGTTGAATATCCATGAATGGCTTGCGGTCCATTCCCATGAATACCCTCTCCTGCATGCGCATTTCTGGAACAAAACGTAGATTCACAATATGTTTTTAAACCTGTGAAGCACCGTGCACTGGGTCAAATGCTAAATAAAGACAGTATGTTGTCACAACCTCTACTATGAGCAGCCTGATCCCAGAGTATCCTCTCCAGGTCTGTGGTCCAGGCTTTCTTCACCTCCACGCTTGAGGCTCTCAGAGTGTAGGTGTCCTCACTTTTTCTCCTCCGGAACCAGATCTCAAAACACAGAGCGCTCATAGCAGAGTTATGAGTCATCCCAATGTCATTTGTCTGAAGAAGAAAATAGAAAGAGATGTAGAAATTTCTCATCCTGGAGGATTCAAGCAGCATTGACATGTAATTCCTTGTAAATTGTGTTTTAAGGTTCAAAAAGGGTTGACTGTTTAGGTTCTGACAACCCTTTGATGAGCAAGGACATGTGCAGACCTTGAATGACTGCTTGTAGATGTACACGTCGTTTCCGATGTCCGTCTTCTTGGTCTTGCTGAAGAGAATCAGATCTTCAAAGAGGAAGACGCGGCGGACACATTTCTTCTTCCTGAAGAAAACCGTGAACTCATCCTGGCGAATCAGCTGGCCTTGTTCTTTCAAATTCACCTGACAGAAAAAAGGGGACGCAACTGTCACTGTCATGCAACAACTGTAATTTAAGTTGACCCGGCCTCCCGTTTTAAAATCTTACATCACAATCCTGAATGGCATCCATGGTGAGTAAATCGTTGCCATGACGCATCTGAAATCGAATCAGAGCTGCGGCAGCCTGGATCTCGGCCCTCTCCCGCTCCCTCTCACTGCTCGTCAGGTCAGGCACATACACAGCTGGGCCGGACACGCTTTGCGCGCATATATTAGAAGTGCACAGTGCATCCTGGATTATATCTTTTGGCCTGTATGAGCCAGCCAAAGCTAACATGTCCTGGAGCAGAAGGCTGTACTTGCTAATTCTCTGGATAGGGCGCAGAAGGTAGGATGAAAGGTCCATCATGTCTCCCAGCTCCTGCTGCTTCTTCTGTGAAGGAACAAAAAAGGTAGAGCGTAAGTCTAAAAAGTAAAAGCATGGCACAAACACTCCTACTGTAGCTGTTGGACAATGGTGGGAGCTGTTCTTATATACCTTGGAAGGGTGCATTATTAAACATACTGCTACCCCTACGCTTCCTAGAAAATGCACTTATGGTACAAGTTTGAACATCCTAGGTGCCTAGGTTCCTTCTTGAGTTACCGCAAACACCAGATTTTCAGAAAACTCTGAAACTTTCAAAAGCCCCGATCGTGAGATCGAGGTCACACAGATTAGAATTTGTTTTTACCAGGTGCATCTATCGTATCTAGGGATGGGTACCGGTCATGGCACCGGTTCTGACATAAACGGTAGTAACCAGACCGAAAAGCAGCGCACATTTCGGTGCTTTATTTCGGTGCTTTTTTTTTCCTGAGCTGTGATACACTTCTAGCCAATCATTTTACGTTTCCGAGGATAGTAGGCGGGGCCAGGTACGTACGTTCTGTTAGAGCAGAGCTACAGATTAAAAATGCCCAAGGCAAAGCGGTCAAAAGTCTGGCTGTACTTCACAGCAAAATATGCAAACTCAGCAGCCTGCAACAAGTGCTTTAAGCTGATACTGTCAAAGGAGGTAACACCAAGAATCCGATTAAACAGCTGGCGACGCATAGCGTTTTTTTTTTAAAAGCCGAGAAATGCGCGGTATTTGATAGCTTGCTGCGAGACCTCACACCGTGCACGTCGGGTGGGTTGCCAGTTATCGGACCCGGAGCAACATCCCCCAAAAACCCGAAGAATAGAGTCCTGGCCCCTAGCCCTGCCAGTGTAGCAGAAATGATGAGGATGATGATGCAGCAGAAGCCGTTCTTCTCTGCGTGAGTAGCTTAATGTTGTTCGTGTGTAATTTACGTTGAGTAGGCTAACCACGTTATTACATTAATGCATGTAAGGTGAACTAGCAAACATCATCATAGCTACATGCGGCTGTCTTCTTGTTTGATGGCAGATACTCCCTTCACCCTGCCAAAAAGGCTAAAATGACCAAAGAAAAAGTGGAAAACAGTTAAACATGAGAGGTTTTTGGACAAAGTTTGTGTTTTTTCCATTGATTAAGCACTGCTTCCAGCCAAGAGTGATACCATATATGCCACATAGCTGCAGAAAAGGCACACATTGTTATCTTTTTACAAAAAAAAACAGCTGAACATGAGAGGTTTTTGGACAAAGTTTGTGTTCTCCATTCTTTAAGCACCGGTTCGAGCACCGTTTAAGCACCGGCACTGTTTCAAAAGTACCGATTTGGCACCGGTATCGGATAAAACCTAAACGATACCCATCCCTAATCGTATCGATTTGAAAATCCTACAGTGCCTCATTCTTGATTTATCATGTTCACATAGTTGGGTCTCCACACCTCCCTTCCACCTGCCAGTAACGGGGTAAGTGGGTAACAACAATAGCCCATCAGCCCCTTCAGCTGAGGGGTAAAACGTTGTCTGTGGAATACTTTTAATCACTCAGCTCTTTTAGAGTTGTAAGTTAGAGTTATAATAAATACAGTAAATCTCCTTTACATCATTAAGTTAGAAAACTGCTTTAAAAGTTTTTCATTGACAGGAAGACGTAAATTAACCTTGAAGATGTCATGGGGACGGTGCAGGATCAGGGCATCTGATTGAGGTTTGTTCTTGCTGTACAAAGCATATAGACCAAAACTCTCACTCTGTGGAAAAATACAGTTTAATGTAAAGTGAAAATTTTTTCTGAGAAGAAGTAAAAACATTATGTAGAATAAATATTGTATGAAAAAGTATAACGCAGTCACAGAGTTGTTACTCACGTGTCTGAGAAAGCAGCGGGCCATCATCGCAGGCTCCCTTGGACAGGCCTCCAGCTCTGGCAGGAAATAGTGGCTGTGGAAATCATAAAGCTTCTCCAGGTTGCCAAAGATGACCCCTCGCTTGCCCCTGAGGTCCTGGGGGATGTCTAGTCTGTCCATTAGGGGGAGGTAGTGGGTGAGGATGTAGCCTAAGGAGCGGACATACTCCCTCTCTGTGAACACCAACTCCTCCATGACACGCTGCAGCCTCCTGGTGACAGGAGGATATAATCACACAAAATATTCTAAACAAATGTTAACATGCTCAGGTAAAAAAAAAGTGCAGACATCTTCTGATAACTACAGTACTGTGTAAAAGTCTTTGACCGGCCCTTATTTTTTTTATATTTTCCTACAAATATAGGTAAAGGTGCAGCGGTTTATTGTAATGTGCAAACATAAATGGGAATACTGTGTGTACAGTTCTGAGGTTGAAAGGTTGAAAGTGTTTTCTTTTTCGGATGTTGGCTGCCTTTTGTTTTATTCTCTGTCAAGATGACCTCACACTGCTTCAATAATGTTGAGTTATCATAATGAATGATTGTGTACCAGTGTGTTAGTTATTAAAAAAATACAACAAACTTCTTTGAAGAAAAATACAAAGAAATGAGAGGTGGTCCAAGACTTTTTCACAGTACTGTACATTCTCGTTGTTACGCTTATCATCAGCTATCTTTCCCATTTCAGATAGATACATTATTATTTTGCTTCCGTCACGTATATAGTAAGAAAAAAAAAGCCAGCATTTGTGAATTATGGAAACAACCCGCTGGGCACAGATAAATATTTACACCACGAACCTACATTTTTCCCCCAACTTCTTCTGCATTGGGTTAAATGTAAATTTATTGCAAACAAAGTTTCTCAGCACAGTATTTAAGATATTCGAAATTTCCAGTGAGGTAATAGCAGCACTGATAGTCTGTGCTCAGTAAGCCCGTTCCATCAATCCATGACACAAAGATGGAAAAAACAGAGGGAAAGTGAACAGACAGTACCTGTAGCTCTTCATTGCCAGCTTAGAGACAGAAAAGAGTGCATGAAAGACTCACATGAGCCACATAAGATGAGCCAAATTAAAGTTAATCATCAAATATTACTTATTCTCTATAGGCCATAATGATTTCACCCACACACAGAAGACTTACAGGGCGCGGCTGGCACTCCCATGTGGACTCTCTAAACAACAGGTCCCCTCATTCCTCCCAGTGGGCAGGCTGGAGTGTTTGCAGCATGAAGTCCCTTTACCCCCCACAGTCCCGTGGTCGCTCATGCAGGAGTCTTCTGAGCAGAAGCTCCCATGGCGGGAGATCTGAAACTTCTGAGCTTCTTGGAGGATTCGACAAGACGGCTGACCATGGTGGGAACAAGATGATGGGGTTCGAACTCGCTGCTCTGGAGGAGTAGATGATCCTGCTTTTGCCACTCGTGTGGTACATGAGTCCTGACTCGCTGACCTCACCCCAAAACCCCGTCCCCATGGAAACCATTGGCAGCCGACAGTGTGGGATTGAGACAGAGCGGCAGTGTCTCTCTCGCTCCTGGCTCTGCTTATTTGTCTCCTCTTCACCTCTCTTTCTGTTCTCCTTTCTGACCTGTATAAAAATGACACAGAGACACTGTTACTACTTCTGTAGCACAGCCATGCTACAGAAAACCAACTCAAAACTGCCTTTAAGGTTCTTAATCATCTTAAATGTTTATTCAGATCCATAAATCTTTATTTTTTATGCCAGCGGAGATCCAAAACACTTTTTGTATTTTTTGTTTAAATTTTGTATACCATGACATAATGCACAGGGCATCTACAATTACTATAATTGGATTATAATTATTATTACACAGAGAAATTCTCCCAAATATTACAAATATTATCTAACAGAAGAGTGTGAGACTTGCTTTGGAAATCAAAGTGAGTTAAATATTTAATAAGAGGGATGGATAGACAACCAAAGAAGTTATTTTACCTATGAGGAGATTGTGGAGCGACCTTTGACCCCTGGTAAATTCCAGCCTCACTGTAATCCTCAGGTTTAACGATGATGTTACAGCAGGCTACAGCTGTTGAATTAGCGCAGTTGTTGCCCAGGATCGGTCTTCTCTTTCCTAAATCCACCGCTCCTGACATGATGCTTTCCCACTGCGGATGCCGAGGCCCAGGGGTTGATTGTACCACCAAATTATGGCTGCCGGGAGAAGCTGTCTGAACATTAGTGCTCACCACGTCAACAAAATGACCTTCACACCAGCTGCTAGAATCTGGTTGCTGGTGATAAACCTCATCCACATTCTGCATCCTCTCCTGAAGCTGTTGCCGGGCTTCCTGACTTCTCAGCCAGGCAAAGTTCCAGACACGCATCCCCCGGGAGCCCTGCAGGAAGCTGGCCTGTGCCTTTACCTCCTGGAATTTCTCCGGGCTGAACTGTTGGAACCTGTCATGGAAAGCCTGGAGGATGGAGCTGTCGGTGCATGAGGGGGAAACACCGGTGGTGGTTGGATGTGAGCCTTGCTCTGTATGGATGTCAAACTGACAAAGGGATGCAATGTTTGGACTAGAGTCTTGGTTTTGGAGCAGAGTGTCTCTTTGTTTAACCTGTGAGGCGCTTTCAAGGTCCTGCACTGCATGGATTCTGGACTGACACTGGTCCAGGTAATCAATGCATTCACTGGACAGTGCTGTAGCCTGTTTATAAAAGAAATGTCTATTTAAATAAAAGTAAATGAAAAAGACTTCTTACTACTTTTTAAAAAAACGAGTAGTTCTAACCTAGAAAGTCAGATGTTAAAAAATGCAAAGTACAGGATAAAAAGTATGAAAGTTTGGGGTTCCCAAACAGGCAAAACATGCAGTATGAGAGCAACAAGCGACAAGTATCAAATACAAACCTGCTCACAAAAATCGCACACGTTGACCATGATCTGCAGCTCTCTGCCACACGCCTCTGCTCGGCATAGGAAGTCCTCCAGGCCTGACTTGAAGGTACAGACAAAATCCCTGAACGCCTCAGTCTCTGGGTAGGAGATCCCTCTCTGCTGAAGCCGCTCGGCCTCTGACACCAAAGACATGGCGTGGTGCCGTCGGTCCTGCAGGGGGACAGAAAGAGAGACTCAGAGAGCTGCACAAACAAACACAAATACAGGGAGAGTGGCAATCACAAATAAAATCTTAGACTGACATTAGCTTCAATTAGGAAACCAGTGAAGATGTTGAGGATCTGCTCCATTCTGTCTCCAGAGTCCTCCACTGACTCTGCCTCCAACAAATGGTGCTCTCCCTCCTCATTAAACCACTGCTGAATCTACATAGGGGTGGAGACACAAAAGTTATGTATTTGGTAATGTAGCATATAAGAAAACTGAATATGTGCAGACTCCAGTGTGTGCATATGCATATGCATATTCAGCTGCAACTAAACTGAATGTGCTGCTTTTCATTTCTCAGTTAAAAGCAGCACTGAGTTAATTAAAATGTTTTAGTGTCTAGTTTTTTTTTGTTGTTCATTCGCATTATAACACAAAGAGAGCAGGAATAAAATATAAACTGTTTGCATATTACCTGTTTATATAAATATATATATATGTATATATAATATGTATGCATATATACATATATATATATATACACACTGAGGTGTGTGTGTATATATATATATATATATATATATATATATATCAACTTAGAGCATAAATAAGTTACCATCAGTGCCTGATTTAAATTTGTAATGAAGTGATATTAAAAGCCACAAACTAGAGGAAATCTTGCACAAGCCCTCGTTTTTTCTTTTTAACACTATATTCTATATGATCAATTACAGCTAAATTATACTTTCAATTTATTTACACACAAAAATCCTGAAATTCTACACTTCAATACAGCCACCTAATTCCTTGCTGAATCAGTGGCCTTTTGTGATGTCAGGATCACAGGACCTACACCAACTTTAGTCTAAAAATACCTTTTCAAATAAGAAACCTTTAACCTTAGTAAACAGAACATCAGTCAACGTACCTGTGTGAAGTGCCCCTCCATCTCTCTGAGTTGGAGCAGGTACTCCAGGTGCTCCAGCGACACGTTGGACCGCTGCACGAGGACGTGAGCCTGCTCCTCAACGTGGTTGTACAGACCTGTCACTGAGTCCACTGCATCACTGTATTGAGGAAAACGTAACATCAAAGGCTTCACAAAGAAGTTGATAAAAGTAGTGAATGTCATTTTAAACATTTCAGTGTACTCCAGCACCCCCACTGAAGATGAGACCACACTTTTAATGTAACTTACCTGAAAAGATAAAGGCCAGCACCTACTCAAAGTGTAGGAAAACACTTACTTATAAATGAATCAGTGTGTCTGGCCTCATGTTCTTTCCTGTACCTGTTGTTTCATATTCAATAAACTACGGCAAATGTGATGTTAAGATGACACTTTGCTATTCTAACAATGTTTAATTGCCAGTTATAGAAAGATACTGACACTTGTTGTTTCACAGCAAAACCTGAATCAGACTGTAGGACAACAGCTGGGATTTTCTACACTTGCAAACATAGCATTAGGATGATTCGTGGTTACCTAAAGTCCTCACAGTGGGGGTATTTGAGGTCGCTCTGCTTCCTTAGCCTAGCCAGGATAGCTCCACCCTCTCTCTGCAGGCTGACCAATCGGCTGTCCTCCAGAACATCCCTCATCAGAGTCCTCTGGTCTATCATGCACTGCTGCACACCCTGTTACATAAAGACCAAACAAAGAAGTAGTTACTGAGGAGAAGGTAACCTCAATTTCCAAGGTCCAAATAACAAAATGAAAAACCAGTCAAAGGCAAGTGTTCAAGTACCTGTACAGTATCTGTCCTGCGGGGCTCCTCGAGCTTGCTGATGGCTCTCAGGAGCAGGCTGGAGGCCACATGCAGATCGTAGACAAATGGGAAGAGTTTCTGCAGAACAAAAGATGTGGCTAAGCAGTGAAAAGGCAGACAGGCATGGACAAATGGAAACAGTTAATATCATAATGTGACGGCCTCACCTGATGTAGCTCCTTCCAGTCAACGTTACCACGAGACAGTGTCCCATCCAGGTGTGAACTCAGCTGACTCACCTCCACCAGCTTCAGCAACGATTTAACTGATGTCACTATATCAGTCTGTCAAATTACCAGGAACATATTTAAGTCATTACTCAGTATTTAACCACAGGAGATTGTTCACTTATCACCTTTAGCAGACACATTGTAGATCTTTATGTAATCTGGTTTATTAAATCCTTCAAATTCTACATTTTTTGCTTTCATTTTAACTAATTAGTGCACGGACAAAACTGGAACTTTGGACCTCTCGGTGTGTTTGCTGGTATTTGATTTAGATGATTGTCCTTATAAGATCAACAGCAGATCGTTTTGATCTATTTAGTTTTGTAATTAGTTCATCTTATACACCGCTGAAAACAAAACATCTGATAAAGAAAACTTATCTTTGATTAAAGACCTGTTCTTTCCTTCAACAGCTGATAGTCATGCAATATGACATATTTTACTCTCTTAACAAAATATTTAGCTGTTGCTAGTTGCAAACACATATAGGAGATTAGATTTCATTCACAAAAGAAAGAAATTGTCTTCTGGGGAACAGGACTGTAAATGCAAAGAGTCTCAAGATGTAAGATATTTGCATGGCTAGACACACATGCTTTTGCACTCTTAGAAATAGTGCATAATATATACATATATGGCATGTAATACATACACACAGATGTTCAGTGAGCTGGATTAGCGTTTGTGCTGAGCTGATTCTGCCCCCTGGGCCTAATGTTTAACTCCACTGCTGTCATGGTCCTGGGTCGTGCGACCCAGTGTTTTGTGTTTAGTCTATTTTGATGTTTATTGATTGTTTAGGTTCTTTAAGGTAGTCCAGTCCTTTTGTAGTTATGTTACCCTTGTATCAAGCCTCCCTTGCCCTTCGTGGGTTTATGTCTGTGTGTCTTGTATTGTCAAGTTCATGCTGTCGCGTCTGTCACCTCCCCCTGTACTACGTCTCCCCGGTTCATGTCCCATGTTTCCTGTTTTACTTTGAAGGCCTGCATTCACTGTCAGTGTATTCAGTTTCACTCCTCCTGTCCTGTCGTTAAGTTCATGTATATCAGCTGCGTTCCCATGTGTGGCCACTTCCCCTGATCATCCCTCATGTGTATTTAGTCTCTGTGTTTCTTACAGTCTGTGTCGCGTCGTCTGTGTTCCCACCCTCCATGTTTCCATGCCCGGTCTGTTGTATTCATAGCCTTACCTTGGTTCATTCCCAGTTTAGGTTTCTGTTTAGTTATTGCTTTTGAGCTGCCCTTATTCTTGTTTGTTTCTCTTGCGTTACCAGCCACAATAAAAGGCTCACTTTTGTTTAAAGTTTACTCCCGTGTCACTCGTGTCCGCACCTGAGTCCTCCACGCACTCTCCACACGGTCTGTCACAGCGGACCGTGACACCTGCTTTACGAGGGCTTTCTTTTAAAAATGGATGTAAAGAGTGAAAAAGCTGACCTGTATCCCTGGACACCTTTCTGGTCTGAAGTTGTTCTCTTTGTCCACCAGCATAACCAAACTGCTCACTGCTTGAGGGCGCTGCTCCTGCAAGGATTTAACACTCCACTGAGCTAATCATGACAAATAAATCAAGAGATGTATACTGAAAACTAATGTCATCTCTTGCTCTCTTGCAAACAAGCAGGGTGCTGATGCATTTTAGGACTTGATCTTTTACCCAGTATTTATGATCTGCAAACAGGAGCACTCAGCCAGAGATTAACACATAAAACATCAATTACCTGTGATCAGCTGTAGCAAGCTGTAATAAGGAAAGTTTGTTTGCTTCATACCTGAAGAGTCATCAAAGCTTTATAGAGGTGCGGCTGAGGATTAGTTTTCCTCGCATCGAACACTAGTGTCATCCCACTGTCTCTGATTTCTGTCCTACAAAAACAAACATTCCAACTAGCACACAGTATTTCCACAAATAAAACAGAGACAACCACATAAATGAGAAAACTCCTGCTTTCCAGCAGGTCTGTGAATGCAGAGAGGGTCTATTTTAAGTGTTTGGTTGAATGATTTATTCATTTCTTACCTGGTAATAGAGTGGAAGTAGAGCAGCATCTGGAAGATCTCCTGGCTTGTTACAGCTGTTCGCCATCCCGGGTGGTCACCATACAGTTCAACTACTGCCCTGCCCGTCCTGTCTCTGCCGCCTGGAGGGGTAAGAGAAAGGAGAGATGAGGATAAAAATAAAAATAAAATATGTTGCATACGCAGGAGGGTTTTCACAAACGAGCTGATATATTTTCAAAAGTTTAAAAGTGAGAAAAACTTTGCAAAATAATACTGCAGCTGACAAAATAGTGAGGACCAAAGCCTAGAATAATAATAATCAAAAAAGAGAGAAGCAAACAGATGGTTCAATGTTTTCTAGGTACAATGCATAGTAGTGAAGGCTTCTATTAGGAGTAATAGGTTACGCAGCAGTGTTCATATTTAAGATTTCATCATTGCATAATGACCTCTAACTACAGGTCAGTAGAGTCGCCTGCTTCACATTTACATGAGTCCAACAACACATTGCAGCAACCAAAGACAAACAAACTAGACCCGAGCAAGGTCATTCACATTTTCCTGTAGAATTCACTTGGTTGAATTCTGAAACCACACTGTTAGATGCCTCCAAGTTAAACACAACACTTTATAAGTGAATTTCACAGCAAATGTTGCAAAGCAAATGTTTTCTATGAGCGCAAAAACAATAAAATATTTATTTTCATAAATAAATAAAATCACAGATACAGACTCTCACACTGAAATAATGTCATAGATAGCAGATGAGATTTTTATATTGATGCTTTTACACTGCAGCTCTGAACCTTTCTAGACTTTATCCAACAGAGGTGCAGTCAGGTCATTAAGCAGTCTGATGTGTAACTGCACCCAACAGTCTAGTAAAGCCACAGCTAGCTACTGGACTTCTGGTGTGCCGCATACTGCATGCTGTACTCAGAGAGCATACTTGCATAAGGCCAGTGGAGTATTTTTTACAGTGGTATTTGTGAGAAAGAGCAACAATGTTCCAAGATGATTCTTCAATCAGT
The DNA here is from genome assembly GCF_057382185.1 of Mchenga conophoros. NCBI lineage: Eukaryota > Metazoa > Chordata > Actinopteri > Cichliformes > Cichlidae > Mchenga > Mchenga conophoros. Next base: position 7,401,581 of record NC_140545.1, read on the forward strand.
GCACATGGATATTAATGGATAGCTTTTTATTTTATTTATTGTATATCAAATTGATTACCTGTAAGTGATGCTACTCCCAGATAGAGGGGGTGGGCTCCGGGGTCTGGAGATCCTAGAGGTAAGTGGTCAGGTCTAGGACGAACAGAGGGAGGCCGGGAGGTCTTCTGTGTCCCTGCCACTAGAGGTGTATCTGTCTGTGATGGTTTCTGTGTTTGCTGGCTGTTTCTACTAGTTATGGAAGCGCTGCCAGGCTGATCACCATCTGAACAAAGTTTGAAAACAAAATAAAATGAACCTAACAACACCAAAATGACCACAAAGACAACTACAGAGAAGAATGACTTAAGTATGTACCTAGAACAGCCATGTTCCTCCTGTTGATCTTTGGTGAAACTAATCTGAAGGCGGTGCTGTTTTTACATTTAACCACATGCAGCTGGGGAATCTCTGCACAGGAGTTGCTATTTTCTTTCCTCCTGACATTTTTACCATCGACAATAACCAGTTCACACTTCTCTGAGGTGTCCACAACAGCAGTGGAGAGGGATGAACACCTTTTATTCGATGTGCATACTTGTGTGTTTTGTGATGCTGTGAAAGGGCTCCCCGCAGAACTTGTTCTGTTTGGCAGCTGCTCGCAGGGTTTGAGGGTCACGTGCTTCCCAGAAATTTCATTCGAACTAAATAGTAATCCGTGGTGTTTGGTGGAGACACGTGACTGTCCATTTGAGCTCGACTGAGCTTTAGCGTTAGTCATCTGTGTTTCTACTGTTGAATTTGTTCCATTCACATTGTGTGTACTGCCATAGGCAGAGTTTACATCCAGTGGTTCCCTAAATGGCACTGTGGTCCTATCATATGTCTGCTCTGGTAGCTCACCAAAGTGACAAGCATTTATTCCCCTGTAATCCATACAGGGGGTGATGTTTATATCTCCTGGTTTCCAATACGGAGCTGTGTCATATTCTCCCGACTCCTTACAAACAGCTTGAGGACGGTGGTTTTGCATCCCAGAGTCACCATACATTCTTTGAAAATTAAAACACAGATCCCTTGTTTCATTCTCAAGTGGCCCCTGTCTGTTTTTACACAGTGAGAAATCACCATCCTCCTCCACCACAGCTAATGCAGCTCCTTTCTCTTTCTCCTTTCCAAATGTGACGGGATTTTGCAGCGCAGCCTGGTAGGAGTCCCTGTATCGACACCTCAGCTCCTGAGCCCTGGAAACCTTTCCGCCCTGTTTTCTTCTCATGCATGGAGTACAGGGTTTCTCTGAGAAATGCACAGTCCGGATACACTCAGAGGGATCAGTGAAGTCAGAGTGAGGGTGGTGAGGCTGGGAAGGACTGAAAGTGGATGGAGGTCCTTTTTCTGCAGACTCGTTGGGTCTAAGATGACTTTGCGTTTGAGGTTTTGCAGGTAGCTGCACTGGTGCTTGCCACTGTGTGGGAGGTGGCATCCGTGTTGCCGTCTGCCCTTGTGTTTGCCTGTGTGAATCCTGTGGCTGGATTTGTGCAGGTCTCTGCAGATATCTCTGCATTTGTCCCTGAATTTGTGCATGTGGTTGGATTTGTGCCTCTGATTTTTGTTTTTCTTCTTTAATTGACTGAGCTCTACCGAAAAGCATAGTGGCTTGAAGGATATCAATATATTCCCCTTCTGCACCAACAATGGGTGCTGGCTCACCTCTACTGGTATCTTGAAGGTTTCTATCTTTACCTTTATCTTGCGCTGTGATTTCAGCACCCTTATCTTGACCTTTGCATACAATTAGATCAGTATTCGTAGGGGTCCACGTATCTGAAACAGTGCTTGGTCTTGTGCTTGTACCTTTCCCAGTAAAGCGGCTATCCCACGTGTTAGGGGACACCCAACCTAAAGGCTTAGGCTCTGATTCAGTCTCTGTAACTCTGATCAGCCTTGACGAAGAAGCAGCACTAACATCAACCAAGCAAAGCGACACAGCAATACCGTGCTTTGCTGGACATATTCTGGTCTCCACGGAGAAGGGAGAGGGATGTGAAGAAGATGTTAAAACTGAATTTTGAATGGTTAGAGGACGCAGTTTGAGTGCAGATTCCTTTGAAGGAATAAGTGGTAAAGATTGATTAGATGAAGAATTAGGAAGAGGTGAAAGGAGAGGAAGCGGAGATGGCAAAGCAGGATATGAGCGAGGAGCAGAGGCCATACTACTCCTAGCACTGTGTGGCCTGTCGGCAAATTCAGGCACGGCCACCCGTTCCCATGGTAACCTCACCACGCCCTGCTCTGTGGCAAGCAGGCATCGGCTGAGAGGCGTTCCCTGGCGGCCGTTGTTGAGCTCATCTAACCAGTCGAGGCTGAATATGCAAGGATAGGAAGTTTCAGGAATTGGGGTTTCCTCTACTAATTCCTCCAATAAGTCCTCGTCTTCCAGGAGGCTGCAAACCACGATGCGAGCTGATTGGTCACAGAATGGTGCCACCTGGAGATAAAAATCACCCGGCTGAAGTAGCACTGGGTCGATGGGAGCAAGATGGACGACAACTTGGTCACATAAGCACAGAGGCCAGCCCTCATAGACGAAAAGAACACCAGAGTATGGAGCCTAAAGGGGACAGGACATGGGCAACAGAAAGAAGTGTACTCAGTATTCTGCTCTATATTAACAAAAGTGCTGAATGTACATAAAAGTCTCTTTAGCTTAGCATCCCACTGGGGTTTACAAACAATGACTTACACATGCAGCCTGCTGCACGGTGTCTAAGATGTGCTTGGCTGGGACCAGAAAGTCCAGCAAGCACCGAAGGGCGTCTCCCTGATAATGATTGTCGATGACTTGGAAGAGCTGGCTGAGAAGCGTGGGGGCGGTGGCCTCAAAGGGCGGGAACAGCACAGACAGAAGGTTTTGGATGGATCCCTCGAGAGAATCAAAGTTCTGGAAACATAAGAGAGAGCAGAAAGCTACAGATGTTACTTAGCAACAAGTTTTTGAAACTTCATACCACTGATTTCCCGAATTACATCATGATGTCAGTGACAAAAAAAATAATCAAACACCTCCATCATTTTTACATATATTCATTCAGCTGCTTAGAAGTTGAACCTTAGTGCAGGCAATCAATATTTCATTCTCAATTTAAAAATAAAATTTTAAACTTTTTTGATTTTTATCATCTGAAATCATATTTAGACTAAATCTGTGCTAGCCAGTATTTCTAACCTTTGAGATGCTGGGATTCTTGCTTGATAACTGATTAATAAAATATTCTGACAGTCAACTGATCAATTTATCAGGTATCGAAACTGTGACTTCACGTTAACCGCATAAAATATTTACTTAGTGCAGTGCAAAGTAATACTAAACAGCAGTAAAGCAGGAGTCAGCTGCTTCCATCTGCCTGTTGTCCACAGTAAATTACAGAGGCCTTGTCCTCATGCTCACAGAACAGCTTCACAAACACACAAACACCTCAGGCTCATCAATGAATATCGAGGCAGCCGGCCTGACAACAAACATCCAAGCAAACATAGTGTGTGATGCCTGGTCCCGAGCTTCACAGGCCTCCTGGTTTATAGTTTCACATTCCCTTTGACCTGAACTCATGGCCCACTACCCACTTTTAGGCCCTTCTTTATTTAGACCAGCAAAGGCCACAGCACCAGACCTCTGGGGTTCACATACAGTATATACACGTACATGGGGGCTATATGGCTTAGAAGAAAAGTGATGTGTGAATCTCCATGCAGAAGTTGGATCTTATTACAGCTGGATATAGTGAGCATAGTTGTTTTGCCAGAAAGAAAAAAGCACATTTTCATACATGCCAAACCAGAATGTAAAAGTCACTGTCCACTGCATATTTTCATTAAGATTATTTACCACTCAGCTCAAAGATTCAAAGCTGGAGTGACAGACATGGATAAGCAGAGATGGAGACATAGACGTGTTTTGGTGTGATGAATTAGCGCCTCTGACACTGATACTTGCTCGCTGTCTCATGTTCAAACCAATTCAGTTCAGTTGTATTTTTATATAGTGCCAAATCACAACAACAGTGGCCTCAAGGCCCTTTAAGTTGTAAAGTAAAGACCCTACAATAATACAGAAAATCCCCCCAAAATTAGATGACCTACCATGAGGAAGCACTTAACAGTGGGAAGGAAAATCTCCCTTTTAACAGGAAGAAACCTCCACCAGAATGAGGCTCGGGGATTGGCCACCATGTAAATGAGAACAGGCAAGAGATATCATGTGTTCTGTATCTTTTTCTTGCCACTTCTATGAAGGGCTGTACGGCACTTTTGGTCTTCATTAAGCAGTTTAACGCATTCATATTTGCATTTTCTCAAAAGTGACTTTTTCAGTTCTATGCATAACGTGCCTAAAGGTTTCATCTTATTTTATTTTTTTGCTGCTGCCTGTTCTCATTTACCATGTGGCCATCTACCCTCTTCATCTCATCCCCTTACATTATCATCCAAGGAACGCTGGAATCTCCACCAGTCCATAGCGCCTACAGCTTCAGAAACAACACTGTGACTCAGAGCTGTTTAGTCAGCTTTGACACATCCTGCTGGGATACAACACAACAATGGCTACTGGGGTAAAAAGAAAGAAAAGGATAAGGGGGTGTTTAAAAAAAGTGGTGGTGGGTGCTAAATGAGAGAAGATATGGATGGGTACAGACTGAAGCGCTTTATGAAGTGTAAGCAAATTCAGCTCATAGCACATACATTTTAAATGAAGGGTTTTCCTGTCTTAATCACCAAGAAAAGCACACCAGCTTCATCAACTCTTAAATGATGCCAGTGAAAGGGTATGCTGGTGTGGAGGTCTATATACAAGCCTCTGATTCAAGCTGTGCCTGCACTGCTGGTGATGGGTAAGCTGTGAGAAGCAGGACAAATCACCATTTACTGCATGTGCACCAACAAAGATGCCTATTTAAGCAATTTTTAAAATGCGTGTTTTTTAACTTATGTGTTTACTGGTTAGCCTGCCACCAGTATGCGGCGTATTAGCGGACTGCGCAGGCATGTCTCTCTGGCTAGGCAGATTCACATGGCTCTATATACACACCCGGATCTTTCTCACTCAGCCACTGAAATAAATAACGAGGCTCACATTACTGTGGATAAGATGTCCCAGTGCTGGAGCTGAGGACAGTTTGAATATTTATGTCCAGTATCATTATGAAGCAGAAATAGTCCTTGAACATTCCTGATGTCAAGGAGGTTCCTGTCTGGACAAAAAGAAGATACTTAACACTAAAGAATGAAAAGAGTGCACAGTGACATCCCTGTAGTCCATGTGCTTCTTGGGGAATTTTTCCTTTTTCATCAGTAGTCTCTGGTGGCAAGGGACAAGAAATGAAGAACAAGGGAATACAATGCACCAAAGGTCTAGGGTTGGATTTGAACCAAGGACAATGCGATTACATGCTGTCCCTCTTTGATCCCTAAACTAGGACACCAGCATGATCCCAACTGTGCCATTGTATGAAAATCCAGTTTAAAAAAAAGAGTGTCCAGATTGGATCATTAATATCCATTATTCCTGCTGACTGACATAAACAAACTATTTCTTGGAATGAATGAAAACATGCAGATATTTATTCTTAGGTTCAGCGCAATGACTTTAAGGAATACAGAAATTGAAAATCAACAAGAAAATGTTGTATTTGTGAACACTGACATCCTTGGAAAATTTATTTGAATCTTTTCTTGTTATTAACACAGTCAACCATTAACACTATTATCATTATCCACTCAAATATAAATTTTTTTGTGATACATTATAAGCAAAGAGCCTGAGAACTATGTGAATCCCAACAAGTCCGGCGTCTCTGATAGCAAAACCTCAAAGTCTCTGCAGACACTGACACGACCTCTAAATAAGCATTAAAAGAATCAATTTCCTGTGTTTATGTCTGCGGTTATTCATCGAAGCTGATATACACAGATTCTCTTCTGGATTGCACGAACTATTTAAAATGGTTTTAGTGCTGCCAGTTATAAGAAGTGCTGTGGGAGAAATGTGGATTCCTGTCTATTCCCAACAAGAAGGAGATCTTTCATTCCAATTCATTATTAGAGCTCCTGGAGATGCTGTGAAACTGTGTTTTTTAAAGAGGCGTCACCACTACAACAGATAACTAAACATATAATTTTCCAGCTGCCTAAGCAGCGGTCAGAACGAGTCATGTGTGGCTCCATTCATGGCTAAGTGTAAGTGTATCATATTTGATACATGAGTTTTTGAGACTTCTATATCATCACAGGGGATTTTTCCCCCCCTGATACAGTGGGCCACATTCATGTAATATGCCAAGAAAACATTTCTGTCACACCTTAAACTGTGTTTGAAAGTGAAAATTAAATCAAAATTTGGCAGCTCAGTTAATTATGCCTACAGGGAAAAATTAATTACTGCACAACTTCATTATTATTATTATGCTTTAATATGCAATGTTTACCTTCTGTTGCATCTTCTGCAGTACAAAGCATTGATATGCACTGAGTCCACTCTGTGGAGAAAACATTTGGGCTAGCTGAAAGTGTCCTCTTGTTATGCCTCAGCAGAGGACAAAGCTGAGAAAGCAGGAAAGCTCAGTAATGGGATCTTTAACCAGCTGGAACAATCTTAAGTGATACTAGATGCTGAATCAGTGAGAAACTGAGGTCAGTAAATTCTTATTGACACCACAGTCATATTCTCCTGTACATAGTCTGTGACTTGCTGTGGAGAATTGACAACATTTAAGCGTGTACTTGACCGACGGAAAAGGGGGGACTCTCCACTCCAGGTTAGGGACGAGTTATTGGCCCAAGTTGAGGAGTTTAAGTATTTCGGAGTCTTGTTCATGGTTGAGGAGAGAGGAGAGTGGGAGATCGACAGATGGATTGATGCCGAAATTAAATGAAAGAACAAGATTGCAGATACAAGCCCTGGAAATTAGCTTTCTGAGGGGTGGCTGGCCTCTCCCCTAGAGATAGGGTGAGGAGGTCGGCCATCCGGGAGAGACTCAGAGGCCACTACTCCAAATTGAAAGGAGTCAGTTGAGATGGTTCGGGTATCTGACGAGGATGCCTCCTGGGATCCTCTTGGGTGAGGTTTTCCAGGCATGTCCCACTGGTAGGAGGCCCCGGGGCAGACCCAGAGATTTTATCTCTCGGTTGGCCTGGGAACGCCTTGGTGTTACCCCAGACAAAACTGGAGGAGGTGGCCGGGGAGAGGGAGGTCTGGGCTTCTCTGCTTAGGCTGCTGCCCACGCAACGCAGCCCCGGATAAGCAGAAGAAGATGGATGGGTGTATTTAACAATAAACATTTACCAATGGTTCACAAAGAAAAGCTTTTCACCTCACCATTCGTAATTTTAGAAATTTCCAACTCTCCAGGCAGCTGAATCCTGTCTATCTGGTTGTCAGCTGACCGTCCATCAGGAGGGGAATTTTCTTGGATTTCTTTCTCATTGTATGTAGTTGTGTGCTTTCTGTGTGTTTCTTTACAGCAGGAAGGGCTCCCTTGCTCACGTCACGCTATGATAAAATTGTCTTCAGTCTGCAGCTCTGTTGACCCATTCACTGAAAATAACAAACCAGTGAATGATGACAAAAACACTCAGGCTGACCAACAGATGCTTTTAAAGAAAGGCAACCTGACATATTTAGTCATTTTAAGGACAATTCAATTGTGCTGTAAATAGATTAGCGCTGACGCAGAAGCTGTGCCGTGACACACCACCAGAACAATTGATGGCACACAGCAGAGGCTCAAACCAGCCATGGGACAAAATGTGAGGTCATGAATGTAAGTGTCCTTGTGAAAGCAGTTCCCTTTAAATAGAACTATTTTCTTTCTTTGTTTTTTAAATTATGATAAATTAACTTTTATCTTTCAGCAATGACCTGCAACTGAAAATCTTGCAAATCTGTGAAACTGAAATTGACTGTTGACAACGTCTCCATTTGAAATTACCGATGCACGTAAATCTGCCAAAAGTCTGAAGAGCATGTCTTTGCTTTTTAAATAATTGGATGCTCACGTTTAGACTGTAGCTGCTCTGGACTGCTGTTGTCTCGTACAAAACAGGAAGTTATTCCTGCTGCACAAAAGCATCTCTTGGTCTTTTTTAGAACATTTGTTTGCATTAATAATTTATTATCTGATGCTATTTACAGCTTGGGAATCTGAAGCAGAAAAAGAGTTTACTCAGAGAAAATGTACCAAATTCCATCCTTTGTCAGAGCAGCCTGACTTTTAGGAGTAAATGGACGTACCTAAAAGGTAAACTGTTGAACCTTTTAGTGTAAAAGCTGCACCTTGACACTAAAAGGTACAAGGAAAAGAAAAGCTAACTTTTTTATTATATATATATATATATATATATATATATATATATATATATATACACACACACACACACACAGGTTCTTTTACCTAGTGTGACATATCGTTCCTCTCTACCTCAACACACAGTGACACCTGAGCTGAAGCACAATGAGGTTAATGAGAAAAACACAGCCTTAAAGGAATCACAATACACGACCACTACGGCATCGAGATGGCCAGACATCATATTTACTAGCCCTCACCGGGATCAGCAAATCGGACCTTGTGGAGGGCAAACACCAATCATGACAGCCTTGATAAGCAGGATGGCATGAAGGTGGCTGTAAAAGTAGCAGTCAGGAGGCAGCGAGACCTGTGTTTAAGTCATTAAAAACACGTCAGGGGTTTATGAATGAGCTGAGACTTTAAGCATGTCCTTAAACTCATCGCAAGTGAGTTGACGTGTCTGTGCTGTGTGCACATGAGGTGTGTTATTATATCAAAGTGTGGCTTAGCATTCACTGACACACTCGTCTCATCTGTAATTAGCTCACAGCTGCGCTTAATGTAACTCACACCAGCAGATTTCATAACAAACATCCAGAAATGACCACACAGAGAAAGAACCACCTGTCCTCAGACATCCTGGTGAACTTCTATCGCTGCACCATCGAGAGCATCCTGACCAACTGTATAACAGTCTGGTACGGGAACTGCTCTGCCTCGGACCGGAAGGCATTGCAGAGGGTTGTGAAAACTGCCCAGCGCATCGCTGGAGCACCACTTCCTGCCATAAAGGACATCTACAGGAAGCGGTGTCTGAAAAGGGCTGGGAAAATCATCAAAGACCCCAGTCACCCATCACATGGACTCTTCACCCTCCTGCCCTCTGGGAGGCGCTACAGGAGCCTCCGGACTAAGACCACCAGGTACCGGAACAGCTTCTTCCCCAAAGCTGTCAGACTCCTGAACTCTGCCTCCTGACATCTGACCCACGTTAACACATGGACTGGACATACACACACCCACAACCACCTACACACACACACACACACACACACACACACACACACACACAATGGACAACTGTACCCTCAAACACACAATAATAACATGGACTGAACCACCACTCACAACCACTAGCACTTTATATAGCCTCTTAACTGCACTACTGTATAGTTCTGTGTAAATAATCATACGATAATTTTTAATTCTACAAGTGTTTACAACTTGCATAGTTCCCATTTCTGTATAGCTGTATATCTCATATTCTGTATAGTTTTTCATATTTATATCCTGTTCATAGCCTGTACATAGCTTGTACTCACTACAGCCTGTACATACTTATAGTTATAGCATATTCATCACATACTTCATACCATGTACATATTACATACCATAATAGACCCATTTCTGTAATATACTTACATATCTATATTATTGCTAATATATATTGTAATATATCTATATCACTAAAGCACTTCTGGATGGATGCAAACTACATTTTGTTGCCCTGTACCTGTGACATATGCAATGACAATAAAGTTGAATTCTATTCTATTCTATTCTGTTCTATTCTAAAACAGGTGAAAACATGGATGAACCACACTGAACATTAAAACACACAATGCCAAATTAAACCCAAAGATTTCTTTCACATATGCAGAACAAACATCTGAAGACTTAATGGGACTTAATGTGTGTGTGTGTGTGTGTGTGTGTGTGTGTGTGTGTGTGTGTGTGTGTGTGTGTGTGTGTGTGTGTGTGTGTGTGTGTGTGTGTGTGTGCGCAGCTCTGCCGATGTTCAGACAAATTTGGGGCAACATGCTCAGAGTTTCTGTCAGTTAGTGGTCTTTTAGTATCATCAGTAATGTTTTTGTGTTTATAGCCAAAGCAACACATACAAGTGGGCTACCCAGGTAAAGGTGTGGTGCTGATTTGTAGTTTTGCAAACAGAGTTGTTGAACTGACTGTTACGTATTTTCCATTGAGTCACCAGGACAGGACAAGACGTCTTTCAGCTGAGAGAAAAAAGATGCTCTGTGTAACCTGGTCAACACAGGAACAAATACCCAAACATTGAGGTCACTCCTTAAACAGGAATAGTCGGGTTAATGGACTCTGGCTTCAACGACATGGCAAAAATGCAGGAAAGAGGGCGGGAAAATCACAGTAGTACACACACACATATATGCAGAGGCCTGCCAAATAAAACCTACAGGAGAGCTGGGCGGGCATTTTAAAATTCAGCTCTCTGCATAACATCCGTGCTGTTGGTCTGTGCCAAACTAAATCCACTTTAGAAACTGGACACACCCTCTCTCCAGCCCAGGTAGAGACGTGACAACGCTCATTCATTTACTTCTGCTTACAAGACATGCAAGCTGAGACTCTTACATTATCCCATCGCACCTCTGAGGTTCAAAAGATCTGCTGTCTGCTCTCTCGGTGCTCGCATGACTCACATCTCACATACCAGTGAGTGGAAGGAGGCAGATACAGTGGCTGGTTTGTGAAATCTGCCTTAATGCTCAGTAACCTGAGACCTTCACCTTGAGTCGAAACACGGAGGCAGAGCGGCAGCCAGTGCATGCTATGGGAGCTATGCTATACGTTAGACACACTCAGAGCACATGCATGTTACAGCATAAAGGGCTACTTGTCAGGACATAATAAATATGTAACTTGGCGATACTACTTAAAAACGAGACATTGCTCTACCTATCTACATGTCTATCTATATGTGAGGAGAGAAAACCGTATGTGTTTCATTTCAACTCTGTTAAAAAGGAAAATATACTAGAGTTGCTACCAGCAGTCATTTAGCTGATTAAATCTTTTGATAACCAATTTATAATCCAAAGATTTACAAGTGAAAAATTGAGAAACGCAGCAAATCTTCACATATTAGACCCTGGAAACAACTCATCTTCATCAGCGCTTAGGTAGAGTGCATAAAACATTTAAGATTAATTCTTCACATGTTCACTCTGGATGAGAAACAGCACAAACAGCAGACTCTCACATTACCATCTTCCTTTCTGGGTTCTGCCTTTTCTGGTTGTCACAACATCGGCAATTTCTGAGATAATCCAAAAGGAATGGGAATCGTCTACAAAGCTGCTGCTCCCGCACGCTGTCTGCTGAACCAAAATAAAATCCATTCTGCACAGACACTCGTTCACAGCTGAGTGGCTCAGGACAACCTCAAGCAAGCTGGATGAGCATTGGTCAAGTATTCAGCTGGTCCACACGCAGCCTGTGATTTGTCCTGTTATCGCTCCCTCTCTCTCTCTCTCAGCGCAAACTGTGTTTTCTGCATCTGTTTTTCCGTCTCTGTGTTTGTTCTCTGCCTCTTGCGGCACCTCAAGTGCTGGCCGTTATGTTCCAGGTTAGTCTGCGTGAGGAAACATGGCCAAACACGAGAAGCGGTGAGAGAGCAAGAGCGAGTTGCTGTTTCCTACTTTTCCTCTGTGGTATTTGTGACACACACTCACTAACACACACAGACAGAAAGAGAGAGTGAGCAAGAGAGGGCTCAATATCACAGTCATAATTGGCTTATAATACCAAAGAGGAACTTGATCCTTGATGCCACCCAGCCACTGTCAGTCGAAACCAAAAGACACGGGACATGTGTGCATGTGTGTGTCTGTGTGCGAAATACACTTCTGTAAGTACTCACTGGGAGACTAAAAGCTGATAGTACTTTTATTACTGATATTACTTTTATTTTAAGAAGAGCAAAATCACCTAATAACTCTTGGAAACTTTACACTTGATATCATATGATTAATACTGATACAGTAACAAAAGCATTAAGATCAATTATAAGACGCTGGTGGGGCTTTCAGCTTATCTTTTGAGGAAAAATCATTCCTACCGTTCTCTGTACATCATTTTGTATTATATCTTCATGCAGCAGTGTTTCTTAGATTTATAGATTTAAAGTATGCAAATCATTTATTAATGCAGTTTTCGCTACTCTCTTATATAACGTCAGTCAGATGTACACAACGCTTTGCCTGTGGCCGCTGAATCACCACCGCCTCACTCCACATATGACAAGACCATCCTAAGGACAAACTACGAGATAAGATGTGACAATGTGAAATGAAAAATATAGGAAGATAAGAAAAATTTCAATTAGTGCAACAACGGAAGGTGACAACAATGATTGCTCTTTGAGATCAGGGAGATAAATACAACATTGTGATTAATGGATATTTAAAAACATGTCATTGCATTCAAAGGCAAATCACAACACACAGCTTAAACCACAGTTTACACTGAGACACTCATGTGGATCTTCAGACTCATATAGTACCGAGACATTTTGGCGAGGGGAGTTGAAACTAACAAGACAGAGAACAGAGAACAGTGAAGACATGAGGAGGAAAGTGGAAAAGGCAATGCTACTAGGTGACATACCATGTTGGCAGCAGCTGTCGGGAAATGGTAGCAAGAATATCTCACACGTGTATGTCTGACCTGCTTGTCAAAGCTGAGACAAAGAGTGACAGAGAGAGACGGGGACAGTGAAATCTCTCTCTCGCTGTCTCACCCAGAGTGTGAGGCAGCGCATTCCTTTTTCAGCACTTGGCTCACTTCATCAGAAGGCCACAACCTGGGTTACAATTAGTGTGCAGCACAGACAAAGGACTCACTCACTCAGTGAAATGTTGTTTGCTTCGCTATACACTTGCGGCCACTTCATTAGTTACACCTTGATAGCACCAGGTTGAACCTCCTTTAGTCTTCAGAATCATTTTCATTTTTCATGGAGCAGATTAAATAAGACATTCTCACAAATGTTGGTCCAATGGATACAACAGTATAACACAGATGTCAGCTGCACCACCACCACTCATCAGACCTGGCAATATTTCTACAACTGTCCAATTTTGATGAGCCCAGGTGGAATATCGCCTCAGTTTCCTGTTCTTAGCTGACACTGCTGTTGCCCCCCTCTGCTTCAAGGTTTGCATTTTGTGGATTTAGAGATGCTCTTCTGTAACAAGTGGTTATTTGAGATACTGTTTCCTTCCTATCAGCTCGAAGCATCAACGAGGCATATTCGCCCACAGGGATGGACTGGCAATCTGTCATACTGGACATTTTCCCTGTGGGCCGACACACTTTTGGGCTGATCGATCGGCCTGAAGAGCCGCTGTGCTCTGGCAGCAGCCCATTTGTTCATTTTCATTACTGACACTGGATTGCCCAATCAGATCTCTTAATGCGACAGGCTACACCTCTGTTTGCTCAGGCAGCTTGTAGAAAAGGTTTAGTGTGGAAGAAGTGGCAAAAAATGGAGCCGAAAAGCTGAGAGGAAACAATAGTCAAATTAACCGACATGTTAGCTGCCAGTACTGCTGCACTGTGAACAGCCACAACTCCTCACACTCACAAGAGGCTGCTGCTGCTGCTAGCACCAGCTGTGGAGCAGTGAGGAAGATTAAATTAACATGGTAAGAAAATGATGGAGGAACATAATTAAAAAGGGAGAGGTTCAACAAATCAGGTAACACAAATGACTGATTTAACTATGAGCCACTGTTAATAGCTAAAGTGTAGCTTTTAATTATTGTCACACGCTGAGGTGTAACTAAGAAATGATCCAACAACAACTGTATCAACCTGATTAAACCCTGTTTCAATATCTATAATCCAACAAAAGGAGATAAATACAGAGTATGCGTACGCTTTATATATAATCAAGAGTCAAATCATAGACGTGAAGTTTCAAAGGTGAATAGCGCTACCACAGTGCTATCCAGCAGCTAGTTTGAGTAATCATGGTGGGACGATTTTTTTTTGTCCCAGTCTTGTCCTGTTCACCCAGAGAACTGGTGCTCACTGGATATTTTGTCTTTTTTGTACATTTCCCTGTAAACATAACTAAATGCATTGAGTTGCTGCCATTTGATTGGCTAATTAAATATTTGTATTGATGAGGAGTTAAACAGGTGTACCTAAAAAAGTGGACATGAATATATATATATATATATATATATATATATATATATATATATATATATATATATATATATATATATATATATATATATATATATATATATATATATATATATATAGTTTTTTTTTTTTTGTTTGTTTTTTTTAATCAGAACTCCAGCACACTGAATTCCAACATGTAGAAAGCAAAGAGAAGCAACAAATCCTCACACGTGACTTCAGTGGAACAGTTATTCATTTTATGTCAAATTAAGTGAAAAACATTTAGCACAAGCTGTACTAAAAGCAGGGCGTCATCTTCACTGTCTTAAAAATTGTCAAACCAGTCCTCATGTATGCAATGCAAGCGGATACACTGCTCAGAAGCAAAGAGTGCCAATGCGTAACCACAGGAATCTAAGAGAACATCGGCTGTATCTTAGCCTGCAACAGAACAGCTTGTTCACCATAGCTATCGGAGTGCAGCGTGCCCTGTGCTTCAGCTCCAACAGATCAAGTGTTGTGATGTTATTTTGTTTTTGTTGTCGTACATTTGAGCTATCATTGTTGTCCTCATGATCTACCCCTTGCTCTCTGTCTCACTCCCTCTGCTGTTCCTTCCAGCTCCATTAATGCACCCACTCTACTGGGAGACAGAAGGGATGTGCAAAAGTCAAAAAAGGACACTGAAAGAAAGATAGGCAGAATGGGGGGAAGTGGCACAGAGGAGCTATGAGGGATAAAAAAAACATGCGTGTGTACATGTGTGTGTGTCAGCATGTCTGTGGCATTAGGCTTGAACAGAGTGAGCATGTCCTAGCCAGAGGAGAGAAGTCGTTGAATCAACTGGTCGCAACCAAGGCCTTGTCGCCCTTGTCCTCATCTCTCCGTCTCCCTCTCTCTCTTTTTCCTCACTCTCTCCCTCAAAATCCCCTCCGCTCATTCAGCAATGCATATTACAAACAGGACATTTTACTTAATCCTGAATCTCTCCCCCCTCCTCCCGGGCTTCTTTGTCAGGGCACCATTGTGAATTAGAATAACAGAACCGGCTTTAAAATAAAATTCTACATCAAGTGCATAGCGTTTGCAACCAGGAAATGGCAGGTGAGTCTGAACTAGAGTTAGTAGATATTTTCATTTGACAGACTTTCATAGTTTATAGTGAGCTTGTAATATGTGGGCTGGATATTCAAGGTTTGATGTGTGACATCTCCCATGAGATAAGACATACCACAAAGAGCATTTGCACCTTGTACTTGGTTTAGCCTGACATCTTTCTACTCAGTCATCCTCACTGCAAATGTCTGTGCAATACTAACAGCTGCACACACAAAATCAAACAAGCTTGTCACTCCAAATGTAACGCTCGTTTTCTGTACTTGGAAGCAGCGCTATCAGTGTCAGCATATTTGAAAAAAACAATTTTTTAAACGTGTGTGTGTTCAGAATGGAATGCCGTGTTTAGAGGCCGCTAATCCCAAGCAGGGACGGAAACAAATGTACCTCAAGCTTTAGCCTTCTATTTTTGCCTCCAGTATCCTCAGCACTTCAAACATGCATCGTCCCAGGCTCTGGCTTGGGCAGCTAACACCTCATTACCATTCTGTAAAGCAGTTAACATCGCTGGACATGGATTTCCTCCAATGAGTAAGTCGGGGTCAGAGGTTCGTATAAACTAAATTTTTTGGTGACTAAAACAAACGTAAAACAAAAATAAAGTGTGTTAAGCTAAAGAGGGAGTGCATTTATAATCATCAAATGAGGCGTTTAATTTAGCAGATGTTCTTTTAGGATATAAATATGTCTTGTTAATTCAGAAAAAAAGGGGAATTTTTGTCAGGTGAATACATTGAGCTTTCATATTTTAGACACTGAAGTTTTCTATTTTTTTTTCTTTTTTAAGCTATTTAAACACACTTTATTACATCTAATGATCAAAAACATATGTGCATCAGTAAAAGGCACTAAAAAAAACTATCTCTGAAGTGAAATGAAGAATCTGGAAGTTTTATTCTCACAACACAGTCTGAGCAAGCAACTGAACACCTGTCACCAAAATTACGCAAGTTATAACTTACCAGGCTCCCAATTTCTTCATGTTTCAGTTTAGCAGTATTATTGAAGATATGACGACAGAACTAAAGTACCCACAGCATCACACGAAATGCTATTATAGTCTCTCAGCTCTATGAGTAAAGCTGATATAAGAAAAGAAAAGAAAAAACATGAGACTGAAACTCACATTCAGACTGCTTTCATTCCTTGGGTGTGTTTTCATCTGTATTCTGTGGTTGGTGGAGCAGCAACAAACTGGCAAAAAACCCTATGGTTTATCGGCTGCAAAAGCTCACTTAACCACCAAAACAGATTATTGAATCCAAAGTGCAAGGGCCTTAAGATGAAGCATCCGAAACATAAACCATTGGAAACAAAAATAAAATCCCCGATCTCTTTACAAGCTGAAATCCCAATTATTTGGTTCACTTCCCTTTTGTATTGATTATTTCACTTAGATGTACCATAAATGCTTCAACAGAGGGGTATTTTGTGCTTACCTTTATATTTGCATATTTCTGAGTACTGTAGTACTTGAGGCCCATGCATTTTCTAGCTTTAGGTCAGTTCTTCTTGGTAAAACAACTCTAGAGGTGTGCTAGACAAAGATGGTGCAGAAAGGTTCAACAGGAGGACAGATTTTACTGTTATGAGGTGCTTGTATCACAAAAACTGGTCTGTTTTCTACTGGATGCTAATGTTGTAGCACCTCAACCATGTTAAAGTCTAAACCATGCAAAACACTGAGCTACAGAAAAACTGAAAAGCCTCAGAGATCTAGGTTAATTCAACAATTGCTTGCAAGAGACTGCTCTGGGCTGAGACAGATGGAGTGACCCAGTTGGGGAGAGAAAAATCTCCATCGTCTTTGTCATCCCTCTGACTGTGTGACTCCTCTCTGTGTCCTCTGGAGCCGACCCCATCAGTCACCATGAAATGACACAAATTACCACGAGCTGTTAGTGTCAGTCACAATGAACTGTGAGGACTTTTTTTTCTTATTGTTTACATAGCAGCAGAACAACCAAACAAAAAAGCCAGCATGGCATAAGAAGCTGGAAAATTAAAGAAAATAATCAACAAAGGAAAATAAAAGCAATGAAAAGGGGAAAAGGGGGTTCATATTCTTCCTATTCTGTTAGTAAATTTGTAATCTCCAAACTAAACAAGATCAGTGTACAGCCTTGACTTAGCTTTCCTGCTTGGCAACGTTTTAAGGACTTTACATCTAGTCATGCGGTACACGTCCCCCAACCTTGCTCTAATACTGACTTCCACATGATTCACATACTGTGCTGACTTTCACTGTTAAGTCACCAATGACACACAGCTGAGATGCAGATGGACACGTACCTGTTGTGCATTTTTCTGAAGCTTCACTTAAGAAACGCCTAATGGACTTGGTGCAGTCGTTTGTCATTAATGTCAAAATCAAAAGGAAAAATCATTTTCTTTCTTTGTTTCCTGCTTTCAGCAGAGCCTGCTAGTTTCCACCAAACAGCAGCTGATTACACACAAGAGGGGTACTGAGCTCGTCAAATACAGCATTTCTTTGTAAGACAGCACAGAAGTGTAAATTATACTAAAATATAGACAATGTAATTTATATAGCATCTGCGACTTCCCCAATAAGGAGCAACAAGTCAGAGTTTTGTAAAGTCATGTGCAAGTTACAGATGACTTTCTGGTCTGGGATCCTTAGAAGGAAAAAAGAACTAAAGGAAATCATTTAACCCTTTACAGCCGATCGGAGCGGGCACGCTCTGTTTTGCGTAACTATTTTTAAATCCCGGTAGCTCTGCAACCAAGTAAGCTAGCGCAATAATTTTTTTTGCATATGAAACTGGAGGAGTTGTACTTACATCTTATGCCATCAGCTTGTCCTCGGTCACAGTTTCCTTCCACATATAGCTTTGCAAAAACTGCATAAAAATCACTTGCAGCAACAAAAACATGATATTCCAGAAACACGCTTCGCCGATCCATCAGCTGTTTGTAACACTTCCTACGTCCATCAGCGCGAACTATCACATGACCGCATGACCTGCCCGAAACCGGAAGTGACGTCATTTTGCGGAAATGTAGTTTTTTACGATCGGGGCCTTATGAGCTTGTGTTTTACTTGTTATGTGTTTTAAAAAGTTATGTTTGACTTTATGACTTTCTGTGTCGTTTCTGGGATGCTTAGGACTCATATTGCACTGCTGGAAATAGTTTATTTTGATGCATATGCTGTTATTTTGCAAATTTGCACTATAATATTTATTTTCGTTTTTCCTGCAGTATATAAAAATTGGTGTATTTCAAAAATAAAACTATGAAGACACTCAAAATAAATTTCCTGTGGTGGGAAACTAGTTTGTGTAACTTTTTTGTATTTACAGTTTTGAGGGATAAGCCTCTTAAATTTCTCTAACTAGAAATATATGTTAAAAAAACAAAAACGATTTTCAATTTTTTTGTAGTTTATTGCACTTTTTTGCAATTTATGTAATTACTATGCACTTAATGCAGACATATTATTAAAGTTTGGGCTATAATGGTTGTATTGATGTATAGCAACTTGAAATGCTCCCAAAAATGGCTCCACAGCATGTAAAAATATAATATAAGCTCTGGCGAACTTGGTTCTATGGTAGGTCTTAAAGGGTTAAAGCTTTTTTTTGTATTCTTCTTGTTTTGTCTTATTGTTGATGTGTTTTCAGCTGCACAGGTTTGTATAGAAACAACCAGCTTTTCTTTAATTGTATATAACTGTGTGATTTCATCATGATTGTTGTTTAATTCTTTCTTATTATCAAATAACTTGTATAGAGGATTATTTTTATTTTATTTTAGTAATATGCCGAAATTTAATCAATGTTAATGCAACAACTGGGAGAAAAAACAATATGAGTGACATCACTATCAGATAAAACACACATTAACTCCCAGTGATGGTATCAAGATCTCTGTGTGATTCAAAAAACAAAATAAAAATAAAAAAACAGCTGTGAATTTAGGATATTCACCTTTTCAGATCATCAAACAAATTTTAATATTAGACAAAGATGACTCAAATAAATACAAACTGCATGCAAAATGCAGTTTTTAAATGATGATTTCATTTATTAAGGGGTCACATCAGAGGGTTTTAAGGCATGAACTGCCTTTTTAAGGCCATGCCAAAGCATCTCAGATTTCTGTCAGGACTTTGACTAGACCACTCTGAAATCTTCATTTCATTCTTTTTGAGTCCTTCACAGGTGGACTTGCTGCTGTGTTTGAGATCATTGTCCTGCACCAGAACCCAACTGTGCTTGAGCTTCAGGGGATAAACTAATGAGCAGGCCATCTACTGATCGGAAGGTTGGTGGTTCAATTCCTGGCTTCTCCTAGTCTGCATGGCAAATATCCTTGGGCAGGATACCAACCCCAAGTTGCTCTCTGATGCATCCATCCATGCAGTATGAATGTGTGTGTGAATATTAGTTAGAAAGCACTAAGAAAATGTGCTGGTGTAAATGGGTGAATGCACAAGTTGTGTAAAGCGCTTTGAGTACTCAGAAGAGGCTCTTGTCTCGTCAGTCCACAGAATTTTTTGCCAAAAGTCTTGAAAATCACCAAGATGTTTTGCGCAAAGGTGAGCTGAGCTTTTGTGTTTCTTTTGGGCAGCACTGGTTTTCTCCTTGCATCTCTTCCATGGATGCCATTTTTGCCCAGTCTCTTTATTCAATCATGAACTCTGACCTAAACTGAGACAATGAGGCCTACACTTCTGTAGAGTTTGTTCAGGGTTCTTTTGTGACCTCCTGAATGAGTCGTTGATGTGTTCCTGGAGTAATTTTGGTGTATCAGCTGGGAAGGGTCACCATTGTTCCAAGTTTTCTCCATTTGTAGATAATGGCTCTTCGCTGGAGTCCCAAAGCATTAGAAATGGCTTTATAAGGCTTTCCAGACTGACAGACATCAATAACTATTTTTGTCAGCTGTTCTTGAGTTTCTTTATATTGTGACATGGTGTGATGCTTTTGCTGGCCCAGGCTTGATTACTGCTTTTGTTGCAGTAATCAAGCCAGGATGTAGATTATGAAAATAAACTCTGCTTCCAAAAAAGAATCTGGTTAATCACAGTTAATTCGGAATTTAACAAGAGTGTAATTACTTTTTCACATTGGGCCAAGTTGCACAGTTTTTGTCCCCTCAAAAAATTAATAATTTAAAAACTGCATTGTGTATTTACTTGGGCTACATTGGTCTAATATTAAAACCTGTGACAAATATGCAAACAAACTAAATAACAAAGAAATAAGGAAGGGACAAATACTTTTTCACTGCACTGTAAAAACTGTGCAAGTTGAGCTCTGTATGCAATTGTAACTGCTGGTGGTCATCCTTGTAAAGACAAGGGAAATTTCCCATGCTCCTTTTTGACTAGGCCAGCACATACATAGATGTTTATAGGGTATAATTCATCTCACATACCCAAAGATCGGAAATAGCATAAAAACCTCAAAATATGGGTTAGTATATCTGGAAATACTTTTTTACTCTGGATCCAGCACTCACTCAGGAGAAAAACCTCCAAAACCGAGATTTCTACAAGTCATCGCAATAATAAAGGACAATTTACAACCCCAAATATCTACTATATATCAAAAGTAAAAGCAAACAAGAGTGCATCACATTTCAAGCTTTTTTCTGCTTTCCTTGGAAGCACTTAAAGGGTAAATGCCACAGAGTGGTACAAAGACACACACAGAGATTAAACACATGAGACAGGTGACGCTGACCCAACACAAACAAACTGAAACCCTTGAGGTAGGAGCCAGGTGGTAAGTGCTAGCAGGGTGGCGGAGAACCTTGAAACAGGCCCGAGAACAGCATCTAGAGGTCAGTACAGGGAGTACACCTGCACTCGGAGGAGACAAACAAACCTCCACAGCAGCTGGTTAAACAACTCACGAGCACTCAAAAACCTCCGGCCTCTTATTTATAACCTCGCCCACACAGCAAAGAAGAAGACCCCGAGCAGGGAAGACGCAGCCACGCAGACAGACAGTAACAGCTGGTTACAGGCCACAGCGTTCAGGTTGGAGTTGGAGTAACACTGAGAGAGCTGGTTAGTGGTTACTGAATGTTTAACCTATAACAGGCCTATTCCACAGCAGTGATTTTAATATGAAAAGTAGATAAACACACGTGTTACTAATGATGTTAATGAAGGTTTGCACTATTTTGGTACAAATCCCTGTACCTATAATATCACTGGTAACTACTATTTTATGTGAAAATGTATGCTGTGAAAAAGTTTTCCATCGAAAAATAATGATTAGCATCCACTGCAGATTTGCAGTTCAACAAAATAATGTTCTGAATGAAAGCAAAGATCTTCTGTGCGAATGATTGCGATTTAATTTAAATTAATTCTTTGTTCAGTTCTTTAGTTCAGTTCAGCTGGCTTACACCAGATGATAAACAAATGCAGGCTGATCCAAGTAACTGAAATATTTGGTATTGATAGTGAAAAATTTCATTGGGCCCCGTTTCATCATCTTTACGTTGCTTTGACGAGTGACAAAGATGATGAAAATGCAACAAATGCATTTATTAAAAATTTTAAAATAATGTGTATGTAAGAGTTCAGGCTTTTCACAAATCACTCCTTTAGTAACAAATCTGCCTAAACTTGAGTTGCAAAGGCTACTATCGAGTATCAGCCCTTTGAAGAGGAGTAGTCTTCTAAGATGCTAATTTTGATTCATGAGTGACACTCATCCTGTGTCTGTGTGTCATCACACCATCAGTTTTAAGCTTATGTAACTGCACCCCCAGAACAAACAGCTAGGGAGGTTATCAGTGCCTCCTGAGCTTCTGATTCAAAGAATTCAAAATAATAATAATAATAATAATAATAATAATAATAATAATAATAATAATTTGTTTAACACACTTCAGTCGGCTATATACTGATCTTGAAAGAAAGTATCGATCCTATTGCGCTAATATCGATCCGATACCAAAGGCACTGTTGGTATCTATACTATCAATACTTGGATCGAGCGGTTCACCTCTAGTACTTAAGTATGTTCAAAAATAAGACGTAGCCTATGCATTTATGAGCAGTGCTTATAAGCTTAACCTGTTTCTGTGTGATTAAATTATATCCAATTATTGACTGAGCTCAAACTCAAACGTCTTCTTGGTGACCCTCGAAGAGCAACACACTGCACTCCATGCAAACATCTGCTTAGGTCAAATAAATCTTCAAACTATTTAGACGATTTTGGAATCAAAATTGTGATACGTGCAGATTTAGGTAAAGTCACCCAGACCTATAACGTAGAACATAGCTAACATTATGAATTTGAGCTCTGACTGTATCTGAAACTGAAGTTTTATTGCGCGTGTGAATGCTGCTCGCCAAAGGGTAAAATAGTATTTACTCAGCTTGACACCATCAGGCGAAAAGTCCATTAGTCACTACTGTGCTAACTTCAGAGTTCAACCAATTCATTTCATTGTGGCATTCTGTCTGCTTCTTCATTTTGAGATTAACTAAATTACTAACAGGATATATTAACCAGGCTATTAACCAGAGAAAAAAAATAACTTAACGAATGTGGTGCTTTGTACCTTGTGGGTCGGGGTCGCTCAGCTTGTCCAGCCTGCGGTGTTGAACCTGTGAGTTGTCTCTCTGTCGGTGTCTCTGCGTATCCTCCTGGAGGTGTGGAGGGTTCCTGCCGGTTCCTGTTGACCGGGTCAGTAGCGCACGGTCCTCCTGGTGCTTCAATCTCAACTGATCCACAGGGGAGCGAGAACACGCAGCGGGCACGCGCACAGGGTAGCTGGGAATGAGAAGTGGGAAGGAAAAAAAAGATTCTCTGCGCAGCACTTGTCCACAATGGCTGTGGATGGTTTTAGTCCTTATAAGGATAATCAATCGATGAAATTTAGAATTGATTTTATTTTTCATGCACACAAGCAGTCGTCAAAAAAGAGAAATGAAATGCAAAACAAGCATTTAATGAAATACCTTCAATTAACATGAGAATTTATCTTTTTATTTCACAAGGCGATTTATAGATCGTGTATAATACTAATCCCGATCTTTTCTCTCTCTCTCTCCCTTATCCCACTATGTGCTGTGGTAAGTCCCTTTCGTGATGTCATTTGAAAATTCATTTCCTCTTTAGGTCAGAGGTTGTAGAGGACCCAGCACGCATGCACACACCAACAGCAGCACTCCCCCCACAGTTTTGGTAAATGGCCTGCATTTGTATAGCGCTTTACTCAGTCCCTAAGGACCCCAAAGCGCTTTACACTACATTCAGTCATTCACCCATTAGTTTTCCCACTAAACGGTGAAAATATCACAAATGATAATAACAATAAAAAAAAACCTTTATTCCACAAACTGAAACAAGTAAAAAGCGCACTGAGTAATTGTTTACCATTGGATTTCCCAGATTAAAGTGCACTTTAATCTTATGTGATCTGGTGCAGATAAAAGTCACTTCACCATCAACTGAAGGTGTGTTATTATAAGGACATCTCTCTCTCTCTCTCTCTCTCTCACGCACCCCGCAGTACAGTCTGAAGATGCTTCACATGCCACTGCTGTTTACATCACTGCTTCCTTTCTCGTGGGAAAGATGAACAGCAGCTTATTATAGGAGTCCACAAAGGAAGTTTCTCTGCACAGTGAGCTTCCATCACTTGAACAGAATTTGACAAATGTGTGTGAAGCCGGGTTCATACGGAGAATATCATCTAAACGACAATACAGTCGTTAGCGAATTGATCTATACTGACTTTACCATGACTCCACTGAGCATGGTTTTGGTGTTAGAGGATATCAGTGCTTCTCCACTTTTTTCCAACTTCCAAACGTCATTTTCATATCATTGTTTTTGGCAGAGGATCCTTCCACAGTGACTTCATTTCCTCTTCAGGTCAGAAACAACTCAAAGTCACATCAACCCATCTCAGTTTTCACACAGAACAGTGAAAAAACAAGTTGCTTTTCATTCCCCTTTAAAGATCCGTTTCCACCCACTAGGTGGCGCCATTTTCGTCTGTCAGTGTGGGACTGCCTCACACGCTTCCCAAACCCAAATGACTCGCTCCGACACACTCCTTTCTACAAGTTTATTGAACTTTTTACTACAACACATACAATATAGCATAGTGATGAGTCGATATATACAGAGATGTTTGCCCGGTGATTCTTCACATATTCATGTTGACGCTACACTATAGGCATACAGAAATAAATAAAACAAACATTTGTCTGAACAAAGAGCGTGCGCATTTCTTTTGCATCTTACTATGTCATCTGCACGCTATTGTACTTACAGGATTAACAATATATAGCACATGTATTTAGATATGTTCAAATCAGATAACAGGTAACAATATAGTACACACTCCCCTCTAAATTCTGATTTATTACACTTAAAACATGATGTCCAATAGAGGGTCCACAGTAGGGTCTGACCAGGAGATTATTACATTTTGAATGTAATGTGTGAGAAAAGAGATGTTGTATGTACAATTCTGTTATGTTAGAGTAAGATTTATCTTTTAATCCCCTTCCTTTGCTTAGCTTTCACTAGGACAAACGGATCTGATTGTTTATCAGCAGTCATATAGTTTTAAGTCTAGGGTTAGGAGGAAGACAATGGGGCTGGACCACGGTAGCTATGATTGGGAATGTGAAGCCCTGAGATGTTGTTAATGCCGGTAAAAGCATCAGGCTGAGTGGTGCTGTCACGAATGATCACAAACATGAGAAAGATTAGGGATCGCATAAATGAGAACACTCCTGCTTGGATATTTTACATTGGGAATAAATCTGGTTATATTAAAAAAACAAAAAAAAAACATAAATAAATTAAAATAAAATGTAGGATTAATTACCCTGTAAAGTGTGACACCAGATTCACTTTAATCCCTTTTATTCTGCTAAAAGCATAAAATCAAACTAACATTTTCAGTTTTTACTGGTTTTATTCAGCGATTCACCTTCATGCAAAAACATCCACTTGTCCGTTACACGCCAAAGCAACGCTGCTTTCTTCCATCCTGATTGGCTGGTCAGGATTTCTCACAGAAGACTAACAGCACAACCTGTCAAAGTGCTCCAGACTGGTGGCTGCTCAGCTGGAGACTCACCTGCAAAACCTCCCCAACCGCTGGATTTTTGAAACAAAAATGAACCACTAAATAGAATCCATGGATTTGCCAAATGTTGATATGTTTTCACATCACGTTTAGAGATCCGAATTCAAACAAGGCCTGTAGAACTTTAAATTAGAAGATGTAAACAGCATCTTAATCTAAATGATTTTTGCGAGCCCCTATTTTAGCCCAGCTCTGATCCTGTGACAAGATGGAGACAGAAAATGGGCATGAATGGAAGAGATAACGACAGCTCTGATCAGACATTTCAATCTACTTACAGGTGGGGTTTTCTAAAGTTGCAACTTTCTGTAGAAACTCTAAGATCTGTCCTCATTCTGCATTTGCAAGGATGATATCTTATCATAAAGTTATAAGTTTATATAATAAGCAGCTCTAGAGGTAGTAGTTACAAATGTTTGCAGAGAATGTGTGTGAGTTTGATCATGAGAAGTCAATTCATATTAAGGCTTGGTTAGAAGACTCATAAAGTTTGACGTGGGGAAGGGGCCACATTAAATGGAACGTGGGCATCATTATCCAGAATGAAAAAGTGCATCAAAAGACTCCAACCTCATTGTATCCAAGCATTTACAAAAGGATTTCTCACTACAGACGGTTTGATTGAGCTGGGTTTCCCCTCACGTATTTTTTCTCTACTCATCTCTTACCTTAAAAGAAAGGATCCAGGTATCATTTTTGCAATATAATGTGTTTAAAACACAATGACAACATCAAAAAAACGTCTTGGACTCAGATTTTGTTATCAAAAGATAACCTAAAGCTCTGAAACCACAATCAGGATTAATGGAAACCCGCTCTCTCTTTCTGACATCTGTCGAAGTTGATCAGACTTGACTCGCAGCATACCAGCTCCCCGAATGGACTCATGACACAGGCAAAGATTGGAAAGCTAACCCGCTAAGTGACATGCACGCAGTGTGTGAGTCTTCTGTTACAAGCTGGTGTTGCATACTATACTCTTATTTATGACAGAGAAAAAGGTCATGTCTGCCTACAGTATGTCATCCATATGATGCCCTTAAGAAGATGTGTGCAGGGAGTGGGGAAGGCTGTGCATTCACACAAACAGTTGCTGGTCAAAAACCTCTACTGGAGTATACGGCACTATTATTTACAACATGTGTGTACTAACTGATCAGATATGGGGTCAGCCCCGTTTCAGTTCAACCACCCCGAGAGGTGATCAGCATCAGTGGCATGTGTTGAAAAATTGATTGCCTGGGGGCGTTCCTTGATTAAAAATATCGGATTTAATCCTGATTGAACTGAAAAGGACCGGACCCCAAACCTGAGGGCAAGTGTTCACCATTGGAGCAGGAAAGGGCTTCAACTAATTAGAAGACTACAGGGCTACAGATCTTGGTTGTCATCATTATCGGTGATGCAGTGCAGGGTTGAGGGGGCCAGGCTGCATGCAAATGGGAGGGGGAGGGTCCGGTGGACGGGTACAGTGTTTGGTCATCTTCTGCAAAGAGACAGTAACAGGAAGTTAGAGTTCAGAGAAACAGAAGTCAATTCAAAGCTCTACTGATGATTAGGAACTAACTTTTAGGAATTTTTGCCATTAAAGCACATTTGTTGTGTTTGTTTGAACACATTAGATCAATATGATTATCATCTATTGTGCATCTGCAACCTATTATACAAACAGTAAAATAAACTTGTAGACTGATTTTCTCAGCTATGATACTCAGGTTTTACCCTATCTACAGTGGTGGACTAGTTAGGAAGCACGTGCAGTTGTAGCAAGGAGGCCATATGCTGACATTTCCTCCTTTTTCTAGGATTATTTTATCATAATCCCTCAAAAATACAGTATACTGATGAGGCTTTGAGTTATGACTGTTAAGGTAGGGGATTTGAGAATGAAGTGTCAGCGAGTGTCTGCAGAAAATTGTGTTTATGACTCAGTAGACTTTGTTAGTTACCAAGGTATTAACTTGCAGCAGTCTCCTGCTGAATCATGTAGTGCCTGTTTGAATCATCCACCTCGCTGCCACAGTGAACTTCACTCCTGTTAACGAAGATACACAAAAACAACACTGCATAACCAAATATATATCATCCTTATGTACCATTTATCACTCCAACTGGTTCATCCAACAATCCACAAAAATCCACATTAAGTTAATTTGTGATTCTGGCCCAGTGTAAAGCTGGGATGCACAGTAGCCATCCTGTACTCGATAAGAGGTTAAGAAAATGGATTGCACTCAAACTGCACACACAATTAAATAAAAATAAGTAAAGCAGCCAAACTAACAAGAGAAACTGCGACTGATGTCCTCACCTGTTATCATTAATGTCTCTGCCTTCACTGATGCTGTTACCTGTTGGAAACAAGACATAGTTTTATCAGTTTGTTTGCAGTAGCATAAAAAATAAGAAAAACTGAGCTGCTGACAATATTTGTATTGTGTTAAAGGACAACTACCAGAAGTGCCATAGTAGGTGCAGGCAAACACACACACACACACACATTTAGATTGTACTTACCGTTGTCAATGTTGAGTGGGTAGGATTCCAGTATGTCCCCATTATATCTTCCTGCTCTGTAGCCCAGTGCTGTGGAAACTCTGTGGAAAACCCCACAGAAGAAACCATAGAGATGCACAATTATACATTTGGCCTCACATTCAGCAGCAAACTTGAACAAAACAGGATGCTTCATTTTTAAGATCAATGCAGATTCTCAGTGACCTTAAAAATCAATCATAATAATGTGTGTTTACTATCTACTATCTGCCTGGAAAAGATGAAGAAAACTGATTTAAACCCACGTGTTGTTCTGGACAGAGTTGGGATTGCAGCTGACACTGGTGGACTGCTGTGGTGTCACGTTACTCTGGAAGAGGGCATTGCTGTAGGTGTTGGCGTGTTCAGTAGCACGGATGTAGGCGTAGAACGGGTTGGTGGGAGAGCAAACGGTCAGCTGTTTTGGTCTCACTGGCTTAGCTGTCGGGATGAAAAAACGATGTAAGACAGGGTACAGCTGCAAGGAAACTGGGTCACTGGGCTGCAGAATTAAGCATCAAGAAGTGCAGTACCGATCTGTGCTGCATGGGGACGCCTCATGGCATTCTTTGCCCTCATTGCATCTTTGATGCGGTCAACCTCCTGCTGGTAGCGACGGCGGTCCATCATGGCGCCCTCTTTGGCATCCCTCAGTGCAGTCTCCAGGGCCTTAACTCTCTCAGCAGTAGACCGAAGACGTTTCTCCAGCTTTGGAAGCTCACAGCGCAGATCTGCATTGTCACGAACCAGCTGGAGAGAATTTTCAGTCTGATTAATTCATTCACAAACTGTGCCTTTTGGACATAACACAGTTCTGTGTATTCAAAATCACATTCTATGCTATATGCATTAAGTTTCTGTACAAGAATGTGCAGCTTGTGCAGGATTTTAATTATCTTCCAAAACTGCTTTGTGGCTAAGAATCAAACCACCACAACCGCAACTGAGATCTAATCCAAGCCCGTCTGCAGCGCAGGTTTGCATCAGTAAAACTTGTAACTGCTCTTATTTCTGGGTCATTCACCTGTTTGTGAACCTTTGTAAGCTGGTCCAAGTTATTCTCAAGAAAGGAAATCTTCTGCTTCTGGGTGCAAGACCCCCCGCTATCATCAGGTTCCATTTCGGAACTCTGCAGAGGAAAACAAAAAATGGAGGCAAAGGGTGAGATTTTATTTTGTCCCAAATGGCTGTAATACCTGCAGGGGTTAAGGCAGGCTGACAGAAGTTTTTCATTTAAATTTTAGTTAATCTACTGCTAAAAGAAGAGCTTAAAATTGGGTTTGAAGCTGTCTGATCTCAGCTCTCTGCAGGCCTTTTGTCCCAGCTGTTCTGCTTTTTTAAAAGCTTAAGAATTTTTTTTAATCAGTACAAACTTTAGTCGGAAAATTTACATGATCTGACCAAAAACATGAACAGTTCATTCCGTATGGCGACACCCAATATTGATTGTTTGACTAAATGCTTGTGTCTAGTTTTACCCAGAAAGGACATTTCTTCATGCAACATATCAAATATTGAAGGGGATTAGAGGGATTAAGGATGCTATTGTTTTTCCTACTCAGGTTTAGCAGGCAATATTAAGGTCACAGACCTCTTAAAACCCTCTTAGCGTGTTTTTAAAAAAAGAATTCCTTTCATTTATTACTCGATGCCTTACTTTTTTAACTCGCGACGTGAGGTCTTGAACGAACAGCTTGCGCAGGTTGTGGAGGGTCTGGAGTTCGCGGGCCTGGATGACAGACAGATGGAGAGGAGGTTAGATAGGTAGACATCTGTGGATGATGTGAAATATGAAGCAGAGAGGTAGTGATAGTCTGTTTTACTCACGACAGTCTCCTCCAGACCCTTCAAGTCCTGTTTGGTCTGCTCATGGCGCTCGTGCAGGAATCTGACAGAAAAAGCAGAAGCATCATTAAAGATAAGAATAAGTCTTATCTTTATCATAACAAATCATATTGATGTATTGTTTTGAGTGCACTTTATAGGAATCTGAGAACAAAATGACTCCTGAACACTTACGAGAGCTCCTCCAGGCGTTCGCTCTTGGTACTGTCCTGGCTCTTCAGGCGTTCGAAGTCAGCGCGGATCTGAGCCAGCTCCAGTTCCAGTTTGGAGTTACGACTGCATGCATGAGGTATAAAAACACAAACAAGAAAAAAAACACATGTTCAGAGACAGCAAGACAAACAGGAAACAGCATTAAAATACTTCATCAATACACACCAAACTGAATTGTTTTAACTGTCATCTTTAACAGTGTTAGCATGTAAGGAATAAGAAATAAAAAACATGTATGTAAAACAAATAAAGAGGACTACAGACTCATTGAGATCATCAATAATCCTCTGCTTCTCATTGATCTCATCCCGCAGGCGGGCCAGCTGCTTGTGGTGGAGACCACGGTGGGACTCTCCCTGATGACGAGGAGCTTTCTGGAAAAGGAAAAACAAAAAAGGAAGAGTGCCTCTTTAAAGATGCTGACCTATAAAATCTCACACTTTCAAAAAGAATGTGTTAAAATCCTGCACACACTGTTTGTGTCATTCACACATGTTGTGTTAAACTGTGCCCTAAATATGGTTTAAATAAAAGACAGAAAGAAAGAAAGAAAGAAAGAAAGAAAGAAAGAAAGAAAGAAAGAAAGAAAGAAAGAAAGAAAGAAGGAAATGAGACCACTGACAAACAACATGTGTTATATTGTCATTATTGTGCTGCTGTCTTCAATTGGGACATCATTGCCCTTAACTAGATATGCTGATGATTAAGGACAAAAAGTAACACATCTGTTCTGAGAGTGCAATATTTACTTCAATCACCTTTGCATTAAAAACTGAAAATGAGCAAAAAGTCTCTGTTAAGCACAGTGAGCGCGGTCACCATAATAGATCCCACTAAAAGTCCCAAAATACCAGGTCAGACTGGAATAATACTTTGAATGTGTACTGGACCCAATGTCAGAAATGTACTCACTGCTCTGCATTAAATTCTTTTCTAAGGAGGCTTCTTACCTTCACATTTCCATCCTCAGTCTCACCCTTCTCTCCATCCTTCTCCTCAAGCAGGGAGTTATCTTATAGAAGCATAAAATAACAAATTCAACCAGTATGAGCAATTTCAGCAAAGGTTTTAGTCACATATTAATATTTTTACACCATGATTTTCTGTGTGTGTGTTTCTGTGTTACCCTGGTCTTGCAGCTTGGCCAGCTCCTCGCTCAGGGAGTCGTGGCTCTCCTCCAGCTGTCTCTTCTTCTGCTCCACACTCTGCATGTACTCTGTCAGAGAGCGGATCTTTGCCTCATGCTGTAAAAAGACAAGTGTCGCCCCACCCCAGGACATCAGAGACATAATAACTCAATCTCTGCTAACAAGAACAGATATCTTAGATATATTATTTTCTACATTCTGTCTGTTTCTTTTTATCTCACGCCCACATATGTTCTCATAAATCATCAATTTCATTCTATTTTGTGATGCCTCATCATAGCCTATCTCTTACCTGAGAGATAAGGAGCTGGCAGGAGGAAAGCTCCCTTCCAGTCTCTTCCATCTTGCGGTGGCACTCCAGCTGCATGTTCTCCAGCTGACGGCAACGCTTCACCATGCTCTTCACCTCCGACTTGATCTTGCTGATGTAGAGGCGGGCCACAGTGAACTCCTCCTCGATTGCACCACTGATCTCCACTGGCTAAGAGTGAAAATGAAAGCAATATTTTTTTTGTTAACAAGAATTTCTCCATCGGTGCTTGATACTCTAAATGAAACCTCTGTGATCGTGCTCACCAGCTTTATCTCTCCATTACCCACGATGGAGCTGAACTCGCTGAGGTCCCTCATCAGCCCGTTGAGGACCTCAGCTATGCGTTTGCGCTGCTGACCGCTCACCTCCTGCATACGAGACAGCTCTGCCTCCAGCTCCATCAGACTGGCCTGTAAAATAAAAGAAGGTGAGCACCTAAGGAGAACTAAAGCCTTTTAATTGCATCTGGACCTTCATTAAAAATACACAAATGAAAAATCAGCAGACTGGCTGAAAAACTTTGGGAGAAAGTCAAGATTAAGATTAAGATTTACTGTAGGAGAGGAATACTAATGAGTCATACTCAAGACCACAGAGCTCTAAACTTATCGTATTGCTGTGGTGCCGCCTACCGTTTAGTGTGAGATACATTAAGGTCCATAAATACTTGGATAATGACTCAATGTTATTATGATCAGGATGTGATTGAAGTGCAGGCTTTCAGCTTAAATTTACCTAGTTCAACAAAAGCATTGCGTTTACTTTTTAGGAATTACAGCCATTTTTATCCAGTCCCCCACTTTTAGAGGCTCAGAAGTAATTGGACAAACTAAAATCATTTTAAACCAAAGCATTGTTTTTAATAATTGGATGAAAATCATTTCCAGCCAATCACCAAATGCTGTGTTTCCTTCCTTGAGATGCTCTGTCAGGTCTTTACTGCAGCTTCACCTTCAGCTGCTGCTTCGGGTCATTATCCATTTGTATTGTGAAAGGCTGTCCAATCACCAGAGAGTATAGGCCTGTAGACTTTTGGATTCATTCTGCTACAGATATCAGCAGTCACATGATCAATAAACACTAGCGACCTGGTTCCACTGGCAGTCATAGCATTGGCCTCAGAGAGAATATGATGTGGCCTGAATCACAAGTTTGTTTCTCTCCTTCATACTTTAACTGATGGTTAATTTCATGGGTTTTCAGCCTAATTATGGCCTTCTTTACTTGCACTAAAAGCTCTCGGGGTATTGAGAGTTCCAGTGAAAAGCTATAAAATGTAATTCAACACTTGGAATCAGCGCCATATATTTAATCAGAAAAGTGAATAATGAGGGACTAGGCTTTGAAAAGGGGGTACTGGTAGTTTTTTTAAACTCTTGGCATTGAAGTTGAAAGTCTGCACTTTAGTGCCAACTAGGTTATTTAATTTTACATCTACTATGGTGATGTACAGAGAATAATTACAAAAATTATTTCACTGTTCAAAATCTTTTAGATTTAGAAATCAAACCATTTTTGACTCCTATACAACTGCAGTGTTTTCCCCTCACAGTGCTGCTACAACAGGTGCTTGTCTCTGCAGTGCAATGAGGAAGCAAGCGGATCCTTCTGGTCCACCTCCTGTCTCTGAATTCAGACACCGTTCTGTTTGTCTCAGTAAATCTGTCGCACTCCAAACATTTACCATTTTCTGGGACAGTTGCTCAGCCAGCAGCTGGTTTTGCAGCCCCTTCTCCTCCACTTCCTGGCTCTTCTGGTCATAGTTGATGGCTAGTTCCTCCAGAGCTTGCAGCACCTCCTTCACCTCAGCCTTGGCGCAGTCGCTCTCCACCTGCAGCCTGCCGAGTTCAGCCTGGACTTTGTCCCCATCACCCCTGGATGAGGCCAGAAGCTGAAGAATGGGAGGTAATAAAAAGAATGGGCGATAACAAGGAAGATAGAGGCAAATGTGGGCATTAAGGTAAGATCTTAGAAAGAAAACAAGCTGCTTAAAGCTTAAATTTTAGAATTAACAAGTATCCTCACACTCACAGCATGCGCACTCATACAGTGTGGATATGTTTGTGTGACTGAGTTTGTGTGATCTCACCTCATCCTGGTCCAGCATCTGCTGCTTCAGTTTCTCCACCAGCTGGCACTGAAGGTTGATCTCATCATCCTGCACACACATGATGGTATCATAAACACAAAAAGTCCATACTCTGTCACTTGGATGTCTCCAATATATAAATCAATAATTAAACATTAAATGGAAGTGAACAGGACCCCGAAAACATTTTGTTTCAATTATAAAATGTACACCATTGTTTTTACCATGCAGGTAGTAACAACAAGCAACAGAATGAAGGCACTGTGTGAGGAATGTATGCAAGAACCTTATCATCCAGCTGCTTATACAGCTTGCGTATCTCCTCCTCATACTTCTGCCGCTCCTCCTCAGAAATGCGAACCACAATGGAGGAGGTGTCATTGTCCAAAATGGGACGCTCCTCCACAGACTCGATACGGGTCACTATTTCCGATGTAGTCCTCTCAGTCTCGGGCACATCTTCTCCTAAATGGTAGGAAAAAGTGAACAAAGAAGACACATTACAATGTTGCACTTTAGTTTGTAATGTCAGCACAGAAGAGTTGGAGGTACGCAGCCTTGAAGTCCCCACCCCACACACACACCCCCACACCCCACCCGTGACCCACCAACACCTATATTTGTTCTAACCGTTTCTCCAGCGGTTGAGCTCCGACTCGAGCTTCTGAATGGTCTCCTTCAGGGTCTTGTTCTTCTCCTTCTCCTTCTCATATTTCCTCTTCCACTGCTCTGCTGTCAGCTCCAGGTTGATTGAGGCGGTGTTCCTGATGGTCTTGGCACTGTGAGAAAGAAAGGGCTGATTATGTTATGTTCAACAGTCCTACTGAGTCCAAAAACTGTCCAAAAACTCAGCTTTACCGTTGTAATATGACCCCAAGGTAACATGAAACTTAACAGTCACAAAAAGCAAATAATGCTTCACATTTTTTTAAAATATCAGGTAATAATTTGGTCTTCAGATCCTTCCTTGGCTTTGTGGAATAAAAACAAATGTACAAGAGCCACATCAGTAGGTATCTGAGACTGTATTGTTTTTTTAGGTCATGCTCAAAATAGTTTGTTGCCCTGATTTTAAAGGATAATCTTCCCTGCTGAAAAATGTGACAACACATAAACACAGTATAAACACATTTCCTAGTTTACCTGCTATTTTAGGAGTTAAATTATCATATTTACCTGTTATTTTATCTGTCCCTCTACTCCTTGCTGAACCTGAGATTGGACTATTTAACTATCATGTGTAAATCTACATTTGAAGTCAAGCATGAATATCATATCAAGTAGGTTAAGATAAAAACATGTTGCTGAAATCATGTTTTCCAGCGCTGCTTTTGAAGGGTTAATGTTGTATAACTACACTACTTCATGCTAAAAAATATGTCTGCATGTGAAGAAGCAAAACACATTTTAGTGGTTTAGAAATAAACATCTAACATGACGTGTGATTTAAATCCACAGAGGCATCTACCGTTGTCCAAACATCAGAGTTGACTTGGTCTCAGTATCGTTGTAGCTGGAGGGAGAGCAGCAGATGAACATGGTGGTGCGACAGTTACCGCCGAGGGAGTCCTGCAGGATGCGGGTCATTTTGCTGTCACGGTACGGCACGTGAGTTTTCTACAGGACAGAGTAGGGATGATGAGAAAGGGTGATTAGAAGAAAAGAGAAAAAGATCAAGAGAAAACCGAGCAACATAAAGCAAAGGAACTGCCAGAACACTGCTTCATTTACTTTTGCTTCTTGATTTAATTTTAATCGTGCAAAAATTCATCAGCATAAATTCAGCAAACATTGCCCCTCAGCTTTTGGATTCTTAACCAGGACTGGAACTGCTTTTTAACGTGCCAGATTGGTTGTGCCATATCCAACTACTCTGAAAATTAGCAGGCATAGTTTTGGCATTTCATGGCCAAATCTGGTGAGCTGGCAGGAATGAAAGAGAAAAATCATGAGTGTGGGTACTGAGCAGGTCAACAGGCAGACAGTTGGTGTCCATGTGTGTTAGAAATGAGGTAAACAAAACACTTTATAATGTAGAGAGTGAATTACACATGTTTCAGTTTATTTAAAGTCACTAAATTCTAGAATAAAAATAAGGTTCACTGGTGGAAAACCTAATTATTCTTCTCTGTATTTAAATTTCAGTTTAATTTACTCCTTAAATATAAATCGTTCTTCTATGTTCCTAAAAAAGTTTAACATCGAAGTCAAAGGAGCAGGAGCCCAGCTTAAAAATACAAATCCTTTACTGTAAATCACAAACTGTTATTTTTGAGGCACACCGTCCCATGGAGATAGTGGAAAGAGTGAAAGTAGCTCACCGTGCCCTCAGCCAAGGCAGAGATGACATTTCCGAGAGCCGAGAGAGACTTGTTGATGTTTTTAGCCTCATCCAGGACGGCACCTGCAGCTCCGGTCTTACTGACCTGGATTAAAGAAAAACAGGGAGCGAATGAAATCAAAGAACGGAGAATGTGATGGAAAAACAGGCTTACTCATTACCTAAAACTGCAATGTAAACAAAGAATAATGTAAAATAATCACACAATAGTCATTACAAGCATTTACAAGTCTTTCATACCTTCTCACTGCCAGCCAGATCCACCAGGTACAGTTTTCCACACAGCTTCTGCTCCGTCTCCACGTGCTCCTGCTTGATGTTGATCAGGAAGATGCTGTGGCTACGAGAGCTGTGCTCATTCATGTCTACACAAACAACGACAACACAACATTCAGAGAAACATCCATTTTCTTCCGCTTATCCAATTCAGAGTCACAGGAGGGCTAGAGCCTAACACAGAGAGACAGCCAACCAGTCACACTCACAACTACGACCAACTGAGAATCAACAGTTAACCAAACTACACTAACTACAACTAACTGAGTCTATTAAGTAGAAATGCAGAAAATGGAATAAACAAAGGTCCTAGAATTGATTTTTTTATCTATTTAATAACTACAATACTGTGACTCATCCTTTCTGCTGATGGAAGACTATTACACTTCAGTCCTAATCATGCTTTAATGACCAACAACATGAATTTAAAAAATGTGGCTTCTAGATTTTTATCCAACATTTTGTTCAAAAGTTGTCTTTGTACCAAGAAAAAATGTGTATTATGTGCTATATGTTATTATAACACAGCAACTCAGTCAAGGAATAATACTTTTGTGTTTTACACGATGGCTACTATGATATAAACCCCATTTTAGACAACTGAGTGCCACTAAAGTCACCGCAAAGGAACCCATCAGTAACACTGCAGGACTAAGAATGAACAGTTATTTAAAAACTACCTTGTCAAAACCAAGCATGACCCAGAACCCAAGCTCATCACTGACTGCTGAGTCAAGAATTTGTTGGTGATAATTAATATAGCCCGAATTTACAAACAATGGGCAAAAAAGTTCTGGTAATTTTGTATACTGTATACTAAATTTGTATATTGTCTTCTCAGGCTGACTTCGCTTCAGGCATTTCAATACATTTCATTCTCTAGGGCTCATCTCTTTATTTTTTAAATAACCAATCAATAAAGAGTAATTCAGGGGTGGATCTTAAATCTTTCACATTTTGTCAACCAGACCAGCCATCACTGCAGGACAGTGGTATCAGCATTTCACAGAGAACAGGCATCAAACAGCACTGATCTAAAAGCTTCTCGCCTCTCAGACGGAGTTCAGGTTTCTCTGCAGATGATATCTGAGGGCATGAGCTCAGCGCAGTGCTGAGTGTCGGCCCATCCAACTGTTATCAGCACACCGTTCTGCAGCACAGTGAGTCAGCAGCCATCGACAGGAAGCAGACAACACTGTGGTGCTCAGCATCACAGGCTGTAAGTCCTGTCCACTGCTGTTTCCACCCAGGCTGTTTTACAGGACAAATTGGTATAAATGATCATTTTTACCCTTTAAGACTAGTGGACACACTATATTTTGCTATGACTGATGTCTACATTCTTTTCATTTAAAGTGCCTCATAAGGAAATTTGCTGATTATCTCTCCCTCAAACAACCAATAATAAACAACAATAGAAAGTCCACACACTATTTTAACTTGTACTATGTACTGCTGTTATTAAGCTGCTTGAGGATGCTACATAGATAAGATTTAAAAAATGAGGAAAAAACAAGTTTTTGTCACTTTTTGTTTGAGTGGAGGAACTCTTCTGACAGAGCGCAAGCTGCAGGTCAGTGGAAAGTGTGTGTGTCGGGTCAGACAGTGTTTTATTAGCCTGTCTGCTAAGAGACTGCTCACAGATCAGCTCAAAGGATGGATGACTGAAGCCGTCGATACTATGGAAAAAGCAAGAAACTAGCTTTTTGACATGTACTCCCTGTTTTTATATTGGCAGCTTAAAATGATTTAAACCG
This sequence comes from Mchenga conophoros, assembly GCF_057382185.1. Taxonomy (NCBI): domain Eukaryota; kingdom Metazoa; phylum Chordata; class Actinopteri; order Cichliformes; family Cichlidae; genus Mchenga; species Mchenga conophoros. Next base: position 7,439,594 of record NC_140545.1, read on the forward strand.
TTTGAATGGAGAGACTTTGCATTTTGAAACAAAGGATGAGAAAAGGCTTATAGAGCAGGGCAGCACAACTTTTTGTTCTGCATCAGACTATTGATTTGTTTTTTCATGGAGGTTTTTAAGTCCATTTGCTACAGTATCACCCCAACAAACAGCCTTCAGCTTTATTGACTTTCCAGAAGCTTTGGACGTCTCAGGGCTCTATAAAGTGGCCCAAGATGCTTACCTCTGTATTAGCATTGAAAATGAGTGAATTAGATTTCTGGAATATTTTACCATGTTTGCAATCTGTGATAACTGCATACACAGACCTCTTATATTACTGTTTTTACAGGAATTATCATTTAACTGAATTTTTTCAGTTAGATGATAGAAAGTCTGGGTTTTTTTTACCCTTTTTTTCATTTGTTTTATCACATGGCATATTTAATTTATTTTATGATGAATGGGACTTTTTACTCTGACCTATTTTCATATTCTTGCTACACTACCTACATGCTGAGATCATCAGATTACTATTTAAAAGAAGGCTGACTGCAGTTAATTAAAGGCACACACTAGGAAGGAGGAATGTTAAAAAAAGACAGAACAGCAGATTAAAATGTGAACGAATTTGTATTCTTCCACATCACTAGATAAAGTGTTTTTGACCAGAGTACAGCTCAATTAACTTTATAATATCGGTTTAACTGATATTCTCTGTTTTAAAAAAAAAAAGCACTAAGATTGGAAAAATGTTGGCAAATGTTATCCTGAAAAGTTGGAAATGATCACTTCTAAACTTCAAGTATTCCATTTTAACAAGACAAGATGGCTGCTTTTTTAGTCCACGCTGTCTCCCAGATTTTTTCACATTTACAGCAAACTAATGGATCAACATACAAAGGTACTGCTTTATTTCTGAACTACAGACGATCTGCAGTAGGTGGTAGCTTAAAAATCCATTTCAATCACTTTGCAGAAAAGCCCATTTTCAAAAGATTTCACAGAAAGACTTTGTGTGTACTAACACACACACACACACACACACACACACACACACACACTGAGGCACGAAATGCATTAACTCTGAATGGCGGAGATCTGTGCAGGCTGAGATTTATAAGTGTGAAGCAGTGCTGATGTTTTTTGTTTGACACAGAATCCCAAAGCAGATCTGACCTCATTCTTTTTTTTTAGTCTGCAGTGGAGTTCAGCTCTGAGTCAGCACACAACCCACACACACACACACACACACACACACACACACACACACACACACACACACACACAGTTGTGATTTTTTGGAGCGATATTTATCAGCAGGGTTTCTTTATTATTGTAATATTGCTCGGTAAAAATCTATACTGCTAAATATTTAAGACATACTTACAATCCTGCAGAAAACCAATTAAATTTACAGGAGGAGCAAAGTGCAGCAGCTCCTGATGCTTGTTATGACTTTATTAAAATAAATTTTTTCTTTCCCAATTTGTTATTGTCATACAAACCACTTCATCTCTCACAATTGCATCACATTATGAAATGCATATAACAGAACCTCATTTCTGCAAAAATGAGTGAGGCTTTTTGTGATAATGCACAATAACATGCTGATTACATAACACATTAACAGGCCACATGAACTCAGCTGCCATCTCATGCATCACTAACAAGTCCTGAGAGCTAATATTAGCAACAGTGAGAAACTAGAACTGGTATTCTGGTACGGAGCAGTAAGAAATCAGAAACGTTACAGAGTAAACATTCAGATTTGTCTTTTTGTTACAGTATTATATATAAAAATTATGGGGGGAAAACATCAGTCAGGACTGTACTACTCATCTGTAACGCAAAGATAAAGACTCACTAGTCACAGCAACGTGGCGGTTATTTTTGCCCTCATCAATCACATCCATAACTTCATCAGGGCTTGAAACGAAGCGCTCAGTGCATCCCTAAGGACAGGAGAGGAGAGGAATAGGAGACAAGCATATTATCATTTACCTGATGCAGCCCATGAACAGATATTCAGGTAGGACACCTACCTTCACATATGGCACCCTGTTCTTATCCTCATGAACAGACAGGTTGGTCTTTGTCACTAAAAAGTAAATAAAGGAAAATCAATGACTTTTTTGGAGGATCTTTTAGAGCAAACAAAAAATGCTGCACTGGTTAATCACAGTGGTAAATCAAAATAAATTGACGTGAGTTATTTATTCTAATACTAACCGTCCAGGAGATCACGGATTTTATCCATATAGATCTCAAAGTAGGAAACCTGTTGGAGAAGAAAAAAAAGTTTCCTCATATGGGAAAAAAAAACCTTTAAGTGAATTATTGTTTGAAGCGGGTTTTCACCCTGCAGAAAATCACTTATTAAAAGAAGGCATGTCCAAACAAAGCATAGCACAGTGAAACAAAAACATAAACATAATACAAGATAAGACATCAACGCATGTAACAAATGTGACACCTTGATGTGGAATTCAAGGTTTTCATCCATGGCAAAGATGTGATTGAAAATGTCCTCGGCGATGCGAGGAATGATACCCATCTGGTGAGGGTCGTGCAGCTTGCCCTGCAACAGGAAATTGTGCATGTAATTACATGTGAGACACAGCCACACAGTAAATTCTAGTTTGATATATTTCCTTCATTATAATAATGCCTTTAAATTTCCATAAATTCTCTGGTAAATCACCATCCATAAGAGGGAAAATGGGTATGTAACAAAGAATCAGCATAATAGCCCAATGCTAAAAAAAAATGAACATTAAAAGAAAATTTACCTCCATAGTGTGAGTCTTCCCGGAGGAGGTTTGTCCATATGCGAAGATAGTGCCATTGTATCCACACAGCACATCTATAAGCAAGAAAAAACAAGAAAATGAGGTTACGCAACATGCGTTCACTAATTTGAAGAATTGTAATTTATTTAGCAGCTCATCCATACCTTTCACGATCTGCTTGGCACAGGTGTTGTAGACTTGCTCCTGGGTGGTGTTGGTTGGAAACACCCGATCAAACGCATAGGACTTTCCCTGCATAGACAAGGAACAAGAACAAACAGATCATAAAATCCTACTGAAGTACAACTAATGGTTCAAATGAATGCATCCTTTGTTCCCGACCAAGCATTAAGGAAGAATGATGGTGCATTAAAACATCAAAACTTTAATAAGAGTTGCTTTTTCCATGACATTATCCATACTATAACTGGGCCACATCTGTGAAGGAATGTTCTAAATTACTCACGTACAAATTAGATAACAGAGTCACCGAGTGCTGAGGTGCATAGTGCTTAAAAGTCTCTAACACTCTGGAGGTTTGGAGCAGTTACTAAGTCATTAATATCAGCACAAAACTGTGTGCCAGGAGCTTCGTGGGTTTCCATTGGCCGATCAGGTCCTGTAGGTGTACGTGTGTAAATCAAAGGTGAAACAGAGTCTGAAATGCAATTGTGTAAAAATGCCTCTTGGTGGATGTAAAATAGTCAGAGACGTATTTCATCCTTGATGTAGCATCTTCATATTACTGGCTGGGCGTACTAAAATGCTTCATTTCTAGCATCATGCTGTATATTGTACTACATACGAAAACTAAAATGTAAATATGAAAACTTCTAAGTGGGTTAAGTACTAAATTAATTCTTGGTTGGATACAGCAAATTTCTTAACAGCTGACGATTACAGTTGACAGTTTAATGTTTGAACAGACCAAGGCTAGCTGTTTCGCCTCCAGCCTCAGCATCGACCTGCTAAATGGAACAAAACTCTAGTTAATAATTCCAGTTTAATTGCTGAAAGTGATAAATGCTCAGAGTTTGCTGCCCAGTAACAGAGATTCATCACACTCTGAAACAGAAAACAGGAGCATATCTTATGGCTTATTATAAAGGTATTAAATAAATGCAAGCATAAAATCTAATGATGAACAGGTAGCTGGACACAATGTAAAAAAACAAGGGACAAAAATCATCCAAATGAAGCTCATATCCTGTTTATACAAGTCTAAAATTGAGTCTGTATTTTGTATTTTTTAAATGTTGTCCTCATGATAGATCGGTTCCTCCTAAAATCCACAGTCACTGTGTGAGACACTGACGAGTGACTCAGCCCAGACAGGCACGGCTGCAGAAACCAGGCTAATAAAACCCTGAATGTCACCATCCCATCTGAGGCAGAGTCCACAAAGCAACGCAGAATGATGCTGCCAGAACATGAGCCATAGAAAATGTCATTAACAAATTGACTCATCTGCAGACCACCCCCACGCCAGCATGATTGAACAGAGAGACAATTCAGTCCCGGGATGAGGGAGGTTGGGAGGGATGAAGGAGGCACACAAAGAGGCATAAAAATGGAGATGGGAGGACAAATGGAGATGAGCATTGAGACAGTAACGACAAAAGACTGAGAGAAAAACACCAAAGCGGGATGAGATAGTTGATAAAGCCAGAATGGGAGGCACAAAAAAAGGTGCAGCCAGAAAGGAGATAAAGCAGGTCAGTCAGAGATGCCTGAGCTCACTGAATGATTATTGATCATCTCTATGGGCAATTAGAGGGATCAGTTTCTGGCTCTACTGCATCATGCTGAGGGGAGAGAGGAAGGTCAGGATGAGATATTTCCATTACTGGTAGACATGATTTCAACATGATTCCTCCCTCTGCATATTAGATACGTCATTTGTACTTTAATTAAAATACTAAAACTACATAAATACATTGAAAAAGCACAAATATTTCTTTGAAGTCAGCGTCTCGTATACTGAATATGGCAGACAGTTAACTTTCTAGTTTCCAGTGGTTTCTTTAAACTATGTAATTTTCATTAGACATTCAAGCAGTGTTGTTGCAGGCACAAGGCATAAGATGACATTGTTGGATATAAAAAATTATTTTAGGACATATTTTTTGTTTGTTTAACCTCAATAAAAAAAAATTGAAAACAGCAAATGAGAGATATGCGGCTTGTTCAGGTTTGGTTCCACCCAACAACCCTTCATCTGTCTTCTAAGCTGAAACATCTACTGCTTCGAGCATCTGCTGAGTAATAAACACAACAGAAATTAATTCAGTCTTGTGTTTTGCATATAAACAGGCCACGTTTTCTACTTCAGCACAGCAAAAGAAAAAAATGATAAAAAATAAGAATAGAAACATTTTAAATCAATAAATAAAATGAAAAGCAAAGATGATTCTGGGCAATACTTTACATTTATTTCCCATTTATATACAGGTAACAGTTTAACAATTAAGGGCTCTTATATCTCCCATGCAGGAAAATAACTACCGGTATATAGGAAAATAACTAAAATGTGTATGTCATATGCAGTTTGGAACATGTCATATAACCATCTATGCCTCTTTATAAATGTACCATAAAATGTTTAATGATGGTAAACTAAAGTAAGCATGATGATGGGCCTGATGTGTGTCATTCATAAGCTGCACGGTGCAGTCCTCAGTCAGCTGATGTAGGAGGCCAGAGTGCGCATTTAATCAATATTAGCTACATAAAAGCCATGTGTACTTGTTATGCTAGGTGAAAAGACAATTTAAGGGTAAAAAAGGAGGGGGGGGGGGGGGGTCCCGTTCTTCCCCTGAATATTGTGTTTTCCTGCTGATCTACAACCCAAACAGATGGGCCGGGCTGATGATTTATTGATGGAGGGCCTTCCTGCACAACAAAGCGGCTTCTTTTTACTCACCCCGACGACGACGGTGTCATCTCCTTGGAATTTGGGTAGGAACTGGTCCCCACGTAAAATCTCCGACTGATTTAGAGGACGAAAGCGACACAGCACTTTTATGTTGCATTCCGCTGGGGCATCGGCCATTGCGCAGATTCAAGGTGGAGGATGCTGCTTTCTGCTGAGAGGAAAGATGCTGCTGACGCTGGAGGCGATTAGATCTTGGGCCTGATCTGTGCGTCTGAATAAGCTCTGAGTGATGCGCGCAGGATCCGGTCCTTTTATATCGAGGCGGCTCTGAGGATGGCGGATAGGTCGGCCTGTTTCTTACTCTCAGAGAGACGATAATAAATTTATGCGCAGCTGGACGGGTTTTCGTGTCGCAGTGAGGCGGCCAAGCTAAATTGGATGTCAAGGCGCAAAACAACCCCCTACATCATTAAAACAATGAGCTCTGAAGCGAATCGATTGCCCCTGCTTGTTTGTTTCTCGCTCGTCGGTTCCTTTTGTGTTGTTTCGTCCTTTCCCGTGCAGGGGCGGCGGTGGGTGTGCGTCTGGCCGGTTGAAGGTGAGATGCTGCTGGAAGGGCAGTGAGGTAAAGCTGCTGCTTGATCGCCCTCCTTTGGTCGCCACAGCGCCTCCTATCTGTAATCCGAGGAAGGGCGTGGTCTGCATCCGCCTCTTTAAAGTGGTACCCACAGCCTCAGCATCACCAAGGCCCAAGGTGAGGCGTCACATCTGAACAGAGGATCGAGGAATAACTTTGTTATCATATACATCACAAATAGTCGTTGGCTCTCATCCAAGGAATGACTGTACTGCTTGGAAAGCCATATGAAACATTTGGGGAAGAGAGATTATTGATTAAGGGATGATTAGGCTTCAGCTTAAAGTGGCATTACAGGCCAGGGTGATGCAGCAATATGTCAAGACAGCACATTGAATGTCAGAAACCTGTAATTAACACTGAAAATACAACTACTATGGAGTTGGGTTTTAGTATCATAAAATATGGGCTGTCTGCAGAAACACAGGAACCATCTATATGAGCTATTTGCAGGGTTCTGGTATTGTGCAAACAGACTGAAATTGAACTGTGGGTTTTCTTTTAGAGTGGTCACGTATGTTGCTTATGTATATATATATATATTTTTTTCTATGTTTATGTTACATCTATCTATCTCTAGAATTTTTTAAAGGACATTAAGAAAGTCTTTCCAAAAAATTCAGCAAAAAATTCTGATTTCTCACTATAACGAGGGCAGGACTGTGTGTGCGACCTGAAGGAATATTTAAACACATATCATATTCAAATATTCAGAACACAAATCAGCACAAGGTACATGTATTTTTTGTAAATAGTTTAATATTAAATAAAAAACGACTCCCATATAAAAAAAAGAAAGCTACAGTCCACAATTTAATCGTCTTTTTTTAACATAAGTATTGAAAGCAAGGGGTAGAATGAGAAAAATACTTAATTACAATTCCCAGAAAAAATTCACAATTCATTGTTTTCTCTCATCTGTCTCTAACAATATAAAATCAAAATAAAACACATTAACTGTACATATGTACAAATCTCCAAGTGTAGAAATTGCATAATCTGCTTTCTTTTTCACTTTTCTTTATTCTTTTTTTGTTATTTTATTTTAAATACAGCTAGAGATGCCAGTACTCTCAGGGGCAGGGCAGTGTGTGGAGGAGAGTTCAAACAGTGACGGGGGAGACAGAGCAAGGATATCACTCCAAATCCACAGTAACACACGGACTCAACAGATCCACATAAGACATTATCGCTCTCTGTGTTATAAGTATTCCAGCCATCCATTCATCCAATCAAAGGACATACAGTACTTTCTGTAAACACCTGGTTCCTGTTGAACTTCAAAATTAAGCCTCTTTATTTTTTTATTTTTTTTAAATAGACTTATCTCTTGCCTGGGTCTCATCCCATGTAAGTCACCAGAGCTACATGTAATTCTTCACAGCGTCAAGTAACACAGCATCTGAAATGTAAATGGGTTGTCAAATTATGACAAACGACACTCGTGAGTTGCACTAGATTTGTTGCCGGTTTTGCAATTTTTACAAACATCAGTATGGTTAGTCACTGGGAACCCTGGAGCATTGCAAAATGATTCAAGGTTGTACAAAACAACTTCAAATTAACGTTTTCTGTTGGTTTAACATGGAAACCAATACATCTCACATGATATGTGAAATTATATTCAATGAAAAACTTTCCTGTTTGTAATCAGCCACTGATATAAACTACCTAAGAAACCTGATTGAGTAAACCACACTAGTTCCTTGGTTTATCCCACATAAAGATTATATCATACTTTGAAAAAAAGGGGGAGAAAAAGTCAAGTTTCTTTCCTTCCTGTAGTCTCTTTCAGCACCGCCTGAAAACCTGGAACATTTCTCTAAAATACAAGCACAAAGAGACGTTCATCTTACTAAAAAGACAAAGTGTCACTGAAACGAAAAACGTCCTGACAGTGGGGGGCTCAGCAACAGCACTGTTGTCCAACACACACACACACACACACACACACACACACACACACACACACACACACACACACACACACACACACACACACACACACACACACACACTTTCAACAGAGAGCATCGTTCAAGTAGATGGGCTTCGTCCTGACTCACAGTAACACACTGATGAGAAGAAAACATTACTCGTTTGTTATTTTCATGTTTTCTCATTAATATAATTCTAACACAAACCTAATTGAAAGATCATTGTTCACAATGTAACGCAACCATTATTTTGTGACCTAAGAGAAAACACAAGTGAAAAAAGTATCCACAAAATCTCTCTTCATGTTTTTCACCTTTTGAAATAAACTCAGACTAGATCTTTCTCCTATCTGTTCATAGTGGTTGCCATAACAATGGTTGACATGACAGCATCATATTAGTGCAGTTGATTTTTTTTTTAAGGTCTAAAACAGTAGTGATGAGGTTGGAGAGATGGAGGGGTATACAGAGGCATCTGGTTGCCTTTCATTGGTGAACAGCTCTGAATGATGGCACCCTCCACCAATCACTGCCTTTGAGACCTGGCGCCTCGTCGCCGCCTGCCGCGCACTGACCTCTCAGGCTTCAGCAGTGCTGTCTGGAACGAGAGAGAGTGTGAGAGAAGAGTCACATCAGGCTCATATCTTTGCAGCTGCCAGTGGTGGAATGACTTTGCACTGCAGTCAGAACTGCACAATCATTGAGAAGACTCACAGCACCAAACAGAAACTGCTCCCTTCAGCAAATCCTTTACACTGAATCCTGCACAGCAAGCTTGCACAACCCAAGCCCCCCTCATGTCTTGACATTATATTATCTGATATTATATGACATAATGTGATATCATTAAAAGGCCCTAACACCAGAGTGCTGAATATTTTTCTTAAATGCTGGTTGTTAGTGGCATTTCTTGTGCCGCATTGTCATTAATGTGGTATTTCTACACTTCAAGGATGAAAAAATTAAAATACTTTGATTCACTGCACACCACCTATCTGATGCTATGAAGATGTCAAATAGCATTATATTAGCTTCATTGTTCTTTACACCCATGCTAGCAGCTTTGAGAGGAGTCAAAGGATTTTAACGGTACCATTAGGTCTGTGTGATATGACCAAAATCTCATATCCCGATTTAACACATCTATTGTTCCGACAACGATATAAATCACAAAAATGTAAAAATTTTCTGTAAAGTCTGTGAATCTCGGGCAGCTCGACTTACGTAAAGTGTTTTTAGCTGGGAGTCATGTACCTGAAGTCAAATGTTTGAACCAATGCATGAATCTATACATTTTTAGACATAAGTTCTGTGTATTTATTACACAGCGTGCTGCGGGGAAAAGCCTGTTCTAACGTTTGAGTCTAAGGTTTATTTTTTAGCACCTGATGGCTCTTTGTTGCTTCTCATCCGTAAACACTTTGCATACTCTTTCACATGATTCACTTTATATTGAAACGTCTCAACAGGATCTTGAGCTTTATTGTGAAAGGTTTATGTGGAAAATAAACAAGCGGACGGCGGAGCCACGCGATGGTTTTACCGTTGTTGTTGCTAACAACAACGCATAAAAACAGTTGCCTGTCTGTCCGTAGTGTGGTTATATTAAATATAAGAGAAAGAGAGCATTTGACGAAATTAATATAGCCACTACAGTGACTATCAAAACGATGAAAAAACATTGTCGTAAACAGCTTATTTTGCGACACCACGAAACAAACAATAGCGTAATATGAAAGATTTTCATATTGTCATCCGATATATCGTTATATCGAACAGCCCTGGGTACCATGACTCTGTGATGAATGCTTATCGATCAATGGTTCTTTACTCATTATATAGTTTTACTTTATTACATTTTGTATTCACTCATATTATAGTGCCTCTCTTCCATTCTTTACCTAACAAAACAAAACTGAATACATGATTTACTTTTATGCCATTTCTTCTGTGTGGTTTTGAGTGCCTATTCCACAGTATACAGACTTTAGGCAAGAAAAGATATAGTGTATGATTAAGTTTTATTCGAGGTGTCGAAAGATTGTTTGTGTTTCCAGCCTTACATACAAATGATGTTTGGCAACGAGCACTGTTACCATAAACTCTATTGAAGTCGAATCTCACTTCAAAGTAAATGACTTAATGTTCGTGGAGATCAGTTTGTGAGATCAAATGTCTAAGATAGCATCAATAAACAGGAAATCTATTACTTTGTTTCTGCAGTACTCAGAGAAGAAATAAAAATATAACACCTTGTTGATACTTGGGTCTGATTAGGCCTCTGGACCCACTTGTTACCCGGTTTCAGGTTTCCCTACAGACTGTTTTAACAAGTACATGTGTCAGTGCTGCCAACTCAACAGCTGTTGATGGATTTTCACCAGAAGCCATGCATGTTAACCTCAAAGTGTGTTAACATGCAAGTCACATATAGTCAATTAAAACATGCCAAACTGTGGAAAAGTAACAGCAACAGCAAATACCAACAGCTGGGGGAAAACAAGGGCCGTCTTTAAGACTGCAAAGAGTCTGACTAAGAACATTTGAATAGAACTGGTGAGAGGTAAACAACAACCAGCCCTTCTGCTAAAGAACAATAAATCCATAAGTCATCGAGAGGGAGACAAGTCTTACTGTAGCCTTGGTTTCCTCTAGTGCTGTAGCATCCACGTCTCTGAAGTCTTCTAACACATTCTGAAGCCTGATAAAGTAAGAAACGCATTAGTATGCACTACAGTATGCCAAATACACCTGACAGGACAGTTATTATAGAACTGCATGTGGGAGACACTCTGATTTTTACTGGAAATTGAATTTTCCAGGCAACTTTCTGTATCGAGTACAACTGAGAAATTAACCATCTTAAAAGGAGTCTTACGTTTGTTTCCTTTTCCTTCCTCTTCTGGCTCCAGCCGCTGCTCCTGCTTGGTCCTTTGTGTAACCAGAAATCATGTTACAAGGTTATTATGATTAAATCATGCATCATTGTTTTACATTTCAGCTACTTAAATTCATCAAAAGCCTATAACCAACCATTGTTAAAGTCCACATTCTGGTGTCTAAAAGAAGCAAAAACATTTTTGCCTTTGAGTATAAAGGAAACAGAAGACTTGGGCACTCACCATTCCCTGTTCAGAGTGCAGCAATGTCCCAGTTGTCTCTTCAGTGGGCCTACTATTGCATCCATCCCCAGGACTGAGATACCCTACTTGGGGAAGATGCCCCTGCCTATCCACACCTGGATCTACATAAGGGCACATAGATGCAGCAGGCCCAGCACAGTCTGTTTTGGCCTCCTCCAAGTATATAGGTGGAAGAGGAGGTTCTGGGTGAGTATGTCCCTCTACCATAACTGGTTTCCTTTGTAAGGGGGACACAGACCCATCTTCAGTGGGTTTGGGTGTCCCTTGGGCTGGAGAATGGGCTGCTGCTTCCAGACTAAGTCGGGATAAGTCTGGGTTGCGTAGGGAACAAGCCCGCCGTGGGCTAAGGGAAACTGGGGCACTTGCCTGTGGCAGAGTTGGGACAGTTGTGGACGGTGTATGGTGCTCCACAGGAAAAGAAACTGGAGGTAAGGCACAGAAGGGTGAAGTGGGGTCAGATGGCCCCAAATGGGCCCCATCTTCCTGCTCTTTAGCACTGACTTGAAGAAAAGAGGTATAAATCGTGTCCATAAAAGAAGTATAAGGATCAATGACAGATCTGCCCTCAGATCCTCGCTGAGAGCCTGGAGTGGATTCTTGGGCAGGAGCTGGAGCTAGAGCTGGAACAGGACTTGGGATCACTTCAGGAGTGATTTGACTGGCTGGTATGTCTTCCTGTGGGGCAGGGCTTTGCACTTCCTGCAAGGATACTGGCTTCTCTCCCTCTGAGGCTGGAGCAAGGTTCAGCTAGAGGAGCAAAAAGAAAAAGATATGTTAAGTAACTTTCAAAGATCCAGAAAGTATTAGAGAATTAAAAATGTGTTTTCTCTTTGTTGCAAAATTGCCTAAAATTATATAATCCTCCATTTATATATGAACATTCAACTTTAGATTGTCTTTATATTTCCTTAAAGCATCCAGGAGGAAAACAAATCTAAATCTTTCAACATCTGATGATGCTGAATTCAGTCAGTACAATGTAACACTTGTCTGAGCGTGGATTTAATTTTTCACTTACAACCCCCCCCCCAAAAAAAACAAACTATTTTTACACGCTTCCAGATCAAAACACAACAGGGCTTTTTTAAAATAAATGATAACATCTGTAAAGTATTGATGCAATATGAGAAGAACTCAGATGTGAAGCTTTATGACACAGATGTTGCAGCGGATATAATCTGCAGCTGCTATAACTGAAACATTACAGCCATTCCCAGAGAAAAGTTAGTGTCTTAACTTTTTGGACACCATAGTTCACTGAAGAAAAGAAAAAAACAACAACATATTTTTAGTGAATCTAGGAAACACCATTTCTCAAATTGTGGCACATTATTTTGTGCAGCACATATGCATTCACATTCACCCACTTAGGATTTTCTTAACAAATGCAACATGGTGTTTGCAGCCAGAGGAAGGTTATTATGGAAAACAGCAAATCCTTAACACTAGTATGTACAGTAAAGAAAGGATAAAAATGCTGTGTTCTCCAGACTTCATGCTAGGTATGTACCTGTATGTTGTTGAGTAAGTTGATTGCTCCATCATGGCCCTGTAGCAGTGGCATCCCCAAAGCAGAGGCCTGGACTGGTGGTAGAAGAATGGAACCAGCTCCAATCCCCACAATGTTATGGAGGCCTGTGAGGCCAGGAAGATCTCCTATAAAGCAAAAAATACACTAATACACAGTGTATAAAAAATACTGCAATAGAGTCCCTGCAGAGTTTAAAGTTTAACACTGAAAGGCAAATAATATTTATTCCTAAAACAATGAGAAAGACATATAACACAGGGTGTGTGCGAACTCACCTAATATAGCAGAGTTCAGCAAAGTGGGGAGTAACTGTTGGAGGATGGGGTTGTCCTTGCTTTGAAGAGATACGGGTATGAGCGTGTCAACACCAGCATCTGTGGGTACCTGAAGTGAATATAAAGGTTTGGGGGTTTCAGACAATGAATTATAAAATAAATAAAGTATGGCTGAAAAAACCAGGAGACACAAATTCTTCACATATATTAACTTAGTATTTCAGTATAAAAAAAAAACTAAACAAAAAAAGTTTTGGAGAATGCACACATTGCATTTTTGCAAAGGCTGAAAGGAACACCTCCCACTCCTCACACATTATCATCATCATCATCATCATTATTGCGTTTCTTCTTTTAGTTACTGTTGAGTGTTTTTTCTATGTTCATATATTTGAACTATAAACAGGATGAAAAACTATCCATTCATGCCACATGCCAATGGGTACATTAAAACAGTAACCAAAACCAATTGTAAAGTGTGAGGGTTTTATTATAAAGCAGGGTAGCAAAAAAGGAAAGAAATTTGGGAAACTAATACAGTAAAAAACAATGGAGGAGTTAAGGAAATGAGTTTAGTTTTTCCAAGGGAAACTAGGATGACCTCAGAGGAAAGAGCTATAGGAAATCGGGAGCGTACCTGAGGTTGGCTATGTTGGGTTTGCTGTGCAGGAGCTAATTGGGTATTGGGAGGCGGGTGGAGCTCAGCAGAGCTCAGGGCAGCAGTGAGCAAGGCAGGGCTGAGGGGCAGGAAGGCTGCAGAGGGAGGAGGAAGAGTGGCGGGAATGAGTAGAGACTGAAGGGCTTGGATAGAGCCTTCAGCTCCTGCAGGAATAGGAAGGAGGCCCTGAGTGACCTCCAAGAGCCCTGGCCCAGTTAGGGTTGATGGGTCCAGCAGGCCAGAGGTCTTATCCAGACTGAGGCCCTCTAATGTAGTAGAGATCTGCTGTGACTGCTGAATAGGAACTTCCAAGCTGACCTGGCTCAACTGACCCAGCGCAGATAGAGGTAACAAGGAAGCCTGCTGTTGCAACAAGGAGGCCATTAGCAGAGCATGAAGGTTGGGTTTTTCTGTCAAATCAGCCTCCTGCACTGCAGAAGGGGCTGACGCTGGGGCTGGAAGTGGATTCAGCAGCCCTAAAAGGTTCAGAGGGAACTCCCCTTGGGCACCACTCAACAGGGGCAACAAGGGAAACAGATGATTGTTGTTAATCTGCAGTTGCTTTTGTTGTTGGTCTTGGTGTTGCTGCTGTGCATCTTCTTGCTGTGTTATCAGTAACTGCTGCTGTTGCTGCTCTGACTGCTGGTCTGACAGATTATGTGGTGGCTGCGGTGCAACACTGGCAGGAGGTACTTGTGCATGTTGTCCTCCCAACCAAAGGCCCCCTAGGGGCAATGAAGCCAGGACTGTGGGGTCCAGGACAGATGGTACTCCTCCTGTAGACGACAGCAGCTGGAGCAGCTGCTCTTGGTTCATGAAGGGAAAGGCCTCTGCCAGACTTAAAGGAGTGGCTGAGTCACCTACAGCTGAAGGGTTAGGAGGACTGTGATTCTCTCCTTGACGAGAGGAGCTAGTGAGCCCGGGACTGGTGGCTGGAGGTTTGGTCAATGTGAAGATCTTTGGGTCCCCAAATTCAGACTCCTCCGTTCCTGTGGGAAAAACAACAATTATTTAAATCTGTTTAAAGTGACTAATCATTCAACACATTTTTATATGGATCTCGTGCTGGATGGTATGCATCAGTTATATCAGTTATCACTCTGATTCAGAGCAACAAGAAAAAAAAATAATGCACCCCTTGTTCTTGACATATATTGCTCAAAAAAATAAGGAACCATTTGTTTATCACAGTATAACCAAGCGGTTAAAATTTAGGGATATCAATCTCTCCAGTTAGACAGCATAAACCAATGGAGGAACAAAAGGACCAAGTCCAGTGCCCCACAGACTGTCAGAAAGAGACTCTAGAAGCATGAGGTCCCTACCATCCTTTAGCAGGACCACCAGAGAACACGACAACTGGCAGACCTGCCACTGGTGCCATTTTCTTTTCACAATGGTTGCCACTTCTTAACTGGACAGATTGATATTCCTGAAGTTTAACCGGCATGTTTTACTGTGATGCTCCCTTATTTGTGTATTTATTATCTTGTGTAGAATAATCTGTAAAGCCCATTTAAAGGGGGAATTCAGCTACAAATACAACTCACATTAAAAATAAGAATGACAAAAACAAAGCTGATGTCTATATGTGTAGACAACCAAATTAATTCAATAAAAATTACAAGTTTAGGCTGTACTTGTAAAACTAAAACCATGAATAACATCCTCACCTGCAGTTTGATTTCCTGGGGAAGACGTCTCAACATCAGAGGTATGGCTGGAAGAGTTGCCCTCCCCTTGGGGAACATTAGAAGATGCTGCGAGAATGGCCAGGACGTGGTTGCTAAGATCTAGAGGCTTTGGGGAAGTGGATACCCCTACAGGAACACTGCCTTGAGGATGACTAAGGTCCACTGACGTAGGTTCGTTCTTACTAATAATCTCTCTTGTGACAGTGCCCTGAGGTGAGGCAACCTGTAAAGATGAATGGGAAGCAGGATCTACTGAAGGAATGTGATTATCGGTTCGTTGATGCTTGCCAAAGGGAGATGGGGGTGTCTGCTGAGATGGGCTGCTGCTGTTGTGGAAATCTGAGTTTGGTAACACTGTGCACGAAGATTCTTTTTGAAGAGGAGTTGACTTAGTGGACTGACGATGAAGATGAGACTGCGCTGATGTGAACTGAGAGGAGGGGGGAGGAGGAGACAGTGGCTGTGGACTCAACGGGGGAGAATTAGTGTTATCTGTTCGGCAAGGTGACCGAGTCGACGAGTCCCTGACATTAGACTGATGGGTTGGAGATGAAGGTGACTGCTTGGGGCTCTGTTTATTAGTGTGTCCACCTCCTTCAACAGACACAGATCCAGACTGAGCTAAGGCAGAGCTGGATGCTGAGACTGTGGCCTGCGCATTCTGCAAACTGAGCAGGTGTAACAGGGCAGACAAAGGCTGGGTTGGAGGATCCAAGCCAAGAGGGGTGGCTGTGGGTGTCGGTCCTGTAGTGAAGTCCAGGGCCTCATTTGGGCGCAGAGGCCTGGAAAGCTGTGCCGTCTGTCGAGGAGCAGGGAACCTGGGCATCTGCCCAGAGAGGAGTTGATGATGGTTATCCAACATGATGGCATTCTGATTCTGCACAGCTGAGGTAGAGGAAGAATGCAAGGAGGAGGAGGGGAATGAAGTGGACGAGGAGGAAAGATTGATAACTGTAGCAGAAACAGCATCTTCTGGTGGGGTCTTCCGCAGCCCATTACAGAGCTGCTTGGTGTCTGTTAGCATGCTGAGGACTGTGGGAGATCGACGCTGCCGCTTCCTATACGATGTGTTACGCTCTGCTGATTGTGGCAGATGGGACGAGGAGGAAGCCAGGGACTGGACCAGAGAGTGGGATGGAGGAAAGAAAACAGTCGAGGCTGCTGCAAGGGAGGGATGGGGAAGCCTAGAAGAAGCAATGGAGGAGGGAGAGTGGCTGTTATGTAAAGTGCTGTTTGTTACCTTTGATGCCTGTTGCTGCTGTGCCTCTTTCAGGACCTCCAGAGAAGAGGCCAAGCTCACTGCATTGCTGGCCACATTTGACCTCTGGCCCTGGGTTATCTGGTTAGCCAGCTGAGCCTTGGCAGCTGCAGAGAGGAGGCTACTCGCAGGGAAAGAAGCTGGATGTGGCAGCTTGCCCTGATGGCTATGGTGGTGGTTCAGATATGGCCCCAGAGGTAAACTAGAGGGCCCTGCAGAGTTCAACCCAAACACTTGTGATCCTGCAGTGGAGGTTGGAGTCTTTGAGGACTTTGAGGAAAGACCATGAGGGTTACTACTGCTTTGGTTGGTCAGTAAGGAGGGATTATTAGGGTTTAGGAGGTGGTGATTATTAGTGCTGCTATTGCCTGAGTTCTTGAACTGCTCCAAGATGTCTTCCAGCTTGTATTTGGGAAGCTGGGGGCTGGGGTTTGGAGAGCCACTGGGAAGTGGGGAGTGTGGAGAGGAAGAGGTGGATTTCCTTCTCTGAGGCAAGTTATTTCCCATCAGCGTTCCTCCTGCTGCTGGTAAGCCTCCTCCCTGCTCAGACAGAGAGGATGGAGAAGCTGATGGGTGGCAGGAGCGCTGGTGTGGAGACATAGACATGTTATGGACAGAGGGAGAGAGGGAGGGTGGGGTAGAACCTCCCACAATTACAACATGAGGATGATGAGGGTGAGTCTGTGTTCCTCTTCCTCCTCCACCAAGGGTAACAGGGGACGAGGGGGGAGGTGAAGAGAGGGGTCCTAGCCGAGGAGAAACAGGAGTCTCTGGGGTTTTAGGTGTTCTTTGACTTTGACTTTTGCTTTGAGGAGTGGGAGTACAGGGTGACCTCTGGGGGGTGCTGTACGCTGGAAATGAGCTGGAGGAAGAACTGGAGGATGCTGAGAAAGCAGGATGGTGAAGTCTTCTCAAGGCATCTAGTGGATAGTGAGAGTTTGTGGCTGGGTGAAGGACAGAGGAGGAGCCATTGTAAGGATAAATAAAATGGTGAGAGGATTTAGGACTGGTGCAGGGGTTTGGGTGAAGGTTGTTCTGGGGTCGAGCTGGGACTGGATGGAGTTTGGGACAGAAAATGCCACGGTCCTCTTCTTCACGCTCTGTGGATTCGCCCTTTGTATCACGACCGTCCACCCGATTGCTCATCTCTGGAAGTGGGAACAAAAAATACAGCTTGTTACTCAATTTTCCCGAGCCCACTAAATGGTTTACAGAGTAATTATTGTGAAAGACAAGTCTGGCATAATTTCTTGTCCCTTTAATGTCTGAACTGTGATATAATTGCCAGAAAATTCTTTTTTAAGGAATGTTTATTGAACAGTCTGACAAAAAATATATATATATATATAAATTTGCATCACTTTTAATTCGTAAATTTTTTACATCTGTCAATTTTGTGCAATTTAATTGCTTAAAAAAGTATTGTGAGATTTATTTAGGTTTTTCGATACATTTGTTGTTAAAGGCTGTAAGAAGCATTTAAACAACCAATTTTTAGTAATTGAGGTAAATGGTGTGAAATTTGTTTTTTTCTAAAAATCAAACATTGAAATTATAACTAATATGTGAAAAAGAACATTTTACTTTTGTTATCCAATGGTTGCTGAATAATCGGAATGGAGGCCAAGCTATGCAATACAAAAATATCCCAAAACCAATTAAAATTAATAATAATCTAGAGAAAAGCGAGCAGTTATCTAACCAACCAAAATGAGAGAATTATGCACAGATGTGCATTAATGAAGGAATATAACTGCACAGAGTGCATAGGAAAGGCCTGGTTCAACAGTTGCTCCTCACCACCCCATGTGGCTCTCCAACTTGTCGTGTATACAAGGAGTGGTAACACTAATAACACCATACTAAAATATCCAGTTCACATGACTTGAGTCAGAGCAGCTCTACCCATTCAAATAATTCCTATTTTACCCAAATTTTTAACAGAATTGAAGAGAGTTGTGTCTCAACACTGATTTTTACCAAAATACAAACAGTTTTTGGGTGGAAATAAGATACAATAAACTCGAGGAAACAAAGCACGCCAGAACTGGAAATCTTCATTTTCCTAAATCTCTTCTGTTCTTAGGGTGAAAGGACATCAATACTACAGCAGTTTGAATTCTGTGTGGCTGACAGCTGCTGCATTCAACAACACAAATGCAGATCTACAAGAAACAAATTTCCTTTCAAACTACACCTACCAGCCCCCACAGGATTTCCGGCAGTCACTGGCTACTCATGCAGATGGTCAAATCCACTCCCACATGCATCTCACAGTCAAACACATGTGATCCATAATATGGATGCAAAATTATGTGTGTAAGTCTGTGGCTTAAAGTGTAATAAATTGCATCGAAACATTGTGGATTCTGTTAGAGTTTCTCTGATATTCTACTAATCGAAACAGAGTGCAAGAGAGTAGAATGGTGAGCTAGAAGGAACTGGATTTGAAGGCTGACTTGAAGACACTTTATTAATAACAGCCTCTTAATTTCATAAATGAAATTTCATCTTTAATTGGTTCTACGATCATGGTAATACTTATCATGTATTCTCATGTAGAAATGTGTGCAAAGTCCTTTACCTGATGTTACTGCCGTGCACACAACACTGTCAACATTAAAGGCTGTGAGGGGAACCTGTCAACATCGTCCATAGAGACTTTATTCAAAGAAAAATTAAAACCCAGCATTTTCTGATTTTCAGCTTTTCTTTTTAAGGAAATATGTAGAAATTAAGAAAAAAGTATCACTCAAATGTTTATGTTTTTTTATTAGATATTATCTAAGAGCAAACTGATAAATGAGTACCATGTCTCAAACCTACTGCATGTCATTGCTCACCTTGGTTACCTGGATGATGAAAGCTGGCAAAGGGCAGCTGTGAAGCCTGCATACTCCGACAAAGGGCAGCCATTGCCACCACTTTCCTGCGATGATTACAGAGTTTGGTCATGTCCTGCTCTGCTTTGCCCAGTGGCTGGCTGTGCTGTTCCACCTTCACACCCACTGTGAAGTTGAAAACCTGCACAACAGCAAAAAGGAGGATTAGAACAAATTCAGACAAAACTTTATGGAGAATATGTAAATAGATTTTCTCTGTACTTTTATGTAACTGTTACACAGTAGTTTTTGCTTCTCTTAAGTATGTGAGGTTCTGTTTTGGTCAGGATGACGTAAATTTTGTTATCAGAGGGTGAAAGCGAGACCCTGTGCAGACATCTGTGTCCCAATCAATTTGTTGTGACTACTTGAACAGACAAATCTAACTAGACATGCTTCCTATAAGTATTCTCCATGCCGACTAGGAAAAATGTACAACAGCTGCTTAGCTGTGATCCACAAGTATATTTGTGACACAAGAATGAGAGTGAGATTAACACCACAGAGCTTACTGAATCTAAAACTCTGTTGTGTATTGCCAAACCTTACTAGAAACACACAAATCAACAGCACAAACAAACTGACAGACTGACAACACCTTGTTGATGATGAGAGGACACTCGAGGCCACATTTGCAGGTGCCATCAGTCATCAGATAGGTCTTGACCTCTTCCAGATTGGACAGGGTTGTGCCACTGGGACTACAGGAAGAAGGCAGAGAGAAACTGTAACAAATGAGACACAGTTAAAGCACAAACTCTGCCCTGGCTCTGAACCTAACACCAGCCAGTGCAAAATGTCAGAAAAATGCAACTATGCGTAGGGTGTAAAGGGGTGGACAATGATGTATGACAGGAGTTGTTCAAGGCCAGAAGAAAATTGAGCGTGACACATAATCGCAAGGCATAGCAGCCACAGAAGGAATTTTTCCTTTCAAGAATCATTTGTAGGCAGCATTATGGTGCAACTGAGCCAAATCAATTTGAGCTCAAGCTAAAGCTGCAGCTCTCAGAGCAGAGACATGTATACTGTTCATTCTAGGAAAGCGTTTGCCAACCTTTAATATCAACAAAGTCATTCATGAACAACTTATGGGAGACCAGCCATTTATGGGTCTACATCCATACTAGCCACTGGTAGTGAGGTTCAGCAAAACTAGGAGTAAGGTCTCAGCTGATAAACATAAACTACTTGTGCATTTTTCAATTCCATCATAACATTCATGCAGTTTGTGTTTTTTTTCCTGGTTAGAGCCATGGGGAGCTAATGGAGAAGGGCAAGAGAGCTACATGCTTGAGACTCCCAGTCAATGAGTAAAAGTTTCCCTGCTGACTGTACAAATGTGCAGAAGATAATTATGAAAAAAGGTTTGATTCAATCCAGTTCAATGAGAGAAACCACTAGTGTCATTTGCAAACACTGCTGACCCATACGAGAGTCTGAAGGACACAAATCCACTCCTGTGGTGCTTCTACACCTGTAAAATGCACAAACTGGCCCAATAATTAAAAAATATTCCATGGAGAATTGGCAACATATAGCACAACCTCCTCTGAAGCGTTAAGTCTCAATCAGGGTATATCTAACAAAAAGCAAAGTTTCAGAGTCTTGCTCCAGGGCTGGGGTGTCTGGCATTAGATAGGTTACTAGTTAGTAATGCAGGTTATGGCTAACATTAAAATGAACAGTTTAAAAAATAAATAAAAAATGAACAGTTAATTTCAGCCAAGTTTCTTTCCAACTCAGTGGCTAATAATGAGTAATACAAAATTTCATATTTACAATGTCACATTTTATGTCTAAATTCAAGCGTGATCCAAACCACTGCTCAACAAAAATATTGTTATCCAAATGGAAATACTTTTTTCTCTGCCTCAGCTGCCCAGTATTTTAAGGCAAAGGGAATCCTTTCACAGCAAAAGAAGAGGGCAAGTGTGGAGTGGAGCACAACTGCAGTAAATCTAAGAAGTCTTTAGGTGATCTTCAGGATGAACGACTGATAACAAAGAAAAAAGTATGTTTCTCTTTGGTAGAAACAACATAATATATATAAAAAGCCTAAATCTGTCACTTGCTTTTGAGCCCCCACTAAGACCTAGTATGCTTGAAAACACAAGTATTTAAAACCACCAGAATAAGAATAAATAGAACCAGAATAAGTGCTCACCAGAATAAATAGAACATTATAATTAACACATTTAATTTTACTCACTTTGCACTGCCTAAAAGTGCATAAAACATTTTCTTGTCTTCTTTGTTGTCTATAGCTAGAAACAAACTTCAAAAAAACTAATCCAAAACCGCAGTCATCCTGCCAGGTAACATCCCCCAAAATATGTTTGCAAAACCAGTACTGTCATTTTTCAAGAATACATTATGTAACAATTATTCAGTGGTGTGCTTTCAAAACCTGTTGCCCAACTATTAAAAATCAGCAAGTTCATGTGTGTGGAACCAACGTACCTGACATAGAGTACCTGCCCTCCTTCCACTCTCCTCTGCCAGCCGATGGGGACGTGTATTGCAGTGGTGTGGACCCCATCCTTGTCCCCACTGACAGTATCACTGCCTCCCATCATTTTGTAGCCTGCCAGCACCTTGAAAAGCAGGAAGTGTTAACACATCTTGTCTTTTAACATAAGGAGGGGGGTAACATGAAGGTATCATGTAGTAACAGTTCAGCCTGTCGAGAGTGGACCCAGGGACTGTGCTGCTAACGAAATTTTAACCATTGTGGTATCCCCTACTGCACAACTTTACTTAAACACAAAGAGAAATCCAATGCTAAATACTCTTATAGGGGGGAAACAGTTGTTTAGTCTCAGCATCTACTTTAGGTTTCAAGCCATCTATCCTCCCCCCTCATCCTGCTATCTCTACATTATACGGGTTGTCAAGGGTGTCTATACTAAAGCCTCTATGAACCAGATGCTTACTCATCCCCAACCCTTTCATCTGGGACTTGTTGGAGTCTAACCAGAAAAATAGTTCAATTTTTCATGCTTATGCTACAATAAATTTTGCTCATCTCTTCTGAAAGAGCTTTCCTCATTTAACTGTATATTGTGCACGTATCAGGGAAGTTCACTAAGCCTGAGTGAGTCACTGAAAAAAGTAAACACACAAAAGATGAGTGAATCTTTCTGCAGTAAAGATTTTGCAATCATTAATGTTTTATTTCAAGCAACCTGCATGCTTAATGTTGAGGTCACATTCAGCTTATTACACAACATCAAATATCAATCTCGGATATCAAACATTACAAAATGTACCCTATGCATGGTGATGAAATCAGCCAAGATCTGAACTAAAGTAAGCAGCATGAACATGGGAAGCACTGCAAATTAATTCCACTCTACTAATTCAGCATCATTTCCTTTACTTTTTAGCTGTCATCTGTGTGTCGAAAAGTTCTGGGAAAGTACCCAGCAGTTTCTTTTCTTATGTCTGTGATGAAGATAATACAAGCCCCTAGAGAATGAATGTGATGTAAACATGTTGAAAAGGGGGAGTGGCCACAGCAAAAGAACGGTTTTTGGTTTATTATCAATGTAAAAGTAATACCAAGACAAACAAAAAGAAAGTTGCATACCTTGTCATCTTTGGGAAGCCAGGATCTGTTTTGGCTAGAGTATCCACTGTCCAGTGTACATGCTGGTGGGTTAGAAGCACACTGCCAGTAAAACCTGACTTGCCCAAACACCTCGACTTTCTTCAGCTATGAGGCAGATCCCTCTCTTGAAGGATGACTTCTGCAGATTTATTAGTTCAGTTCACATCAGAGTAGGGATGTGGGTGAAGGTGGAGAGCCTGCAAAGAAAGGTGGAGGTGGATTATGTAATCTGGCAGCGACCCCCGCGGTAAAGACATCGTGCAACAAACCTATTCTGTAACTGATATGATCTAAGCGTGTTTGAAAAACGACGACATCAGATGTATTAGTCTTCCCCAGAAGAACTTCAGAGTAAGCTCTGGCTGCTTTGAAGTAGAAGGGTGTGTTTGCCTAGGCCCGTAGTTTACTCAGTGTTTAGCGACAGTATAAGCAGCTGCAACAACCAACTCCGAAGCGAACACGCTGGCACATGAAAGAGCAATTAATATAGCTCTGAACTGAAGTATCCTTTTTTTCTTAATTTTGTATCATAAATAGCGTAAAGTATGAAAAAAAAACATCCCACAAAGTACACGGCTCATACACGGCAGCTAGCGTCCAGGCTAACAGCTAAGCTAGCAAGCCACCCTACTTTGTACTGTGTTGTCGTGACAGCTGTCAGGCGCACAAAACACTCCAATACAAAACTCTTGCCCGTTAGCTGCAGTAACAACACACGACCCATGCACAATACCGCGTTGTGAAAAAACCTCTTATAAATCGGATACCTACATCACACTTTACTTATTGATATCCGTTAGCTAACGTCAATATTAGCAGGTCCTACCAACCTTTTCTCTGCGTCAGGCTCTGTGTTGGCGAAGTTTTGGAGTCTTGGCTTTTCTGGCTCGCGGGAGAATCAAGAGTTAGCTGGCTAGCAAACGGGCTAGCCAGATAATGTTTTGAAAACGGCTGATACTTTAATAAATGAGCGCAAAATAAGTCACTGTGTAATCCAATTCCCGTAGCGGTGTGCGCATTCAGCTCTCAGCATTCATACAACGTCTGCCAGTCCGACTTAAAAACAAAGGGCAATAACGCTTCATTTTACTGCGCCTGGGATCTCGGAGCTAACGCTGCAACCAGCTAGGCTAGCTAGCCAGTCAGCTAACTGACTGAAATTTACTTGATTGTGGAGTGTCCCGACAAGACTGAAGGCTGTCCCGCTCCCGGTCTGCAGCTATCCAGCCGTTGCTTTGCTTTCTCTTCTGCTAAACCGTGGAGCTTTCAGGTATATTCCCACAACCATAACGGCCCATGTAATCCCCAATTCACAGTTGCCCACTGTTTTTTTTTTCTCACAAATTCCGAGCAAAAAATAATGGAGTTTTTACTGTTGAGCATGCGCATTAGACGCTTAAGGAATATTGTACCCGACATGCAACGGGACCTTTGTAGTGTTCCAGACAGACCTGAATGAAGCTGTGTTCAGCTCCTTGACAGAGGACATGATAATGACAGAATAATAACATGTGTTCACTTGACAATAGTGGATTCACTTCCGCCTGTCTACACTGCATTTGTGGCCCACATCACGAATTTTATATGAAAAGTTAAACATACTCTAGGCATATATATATATATATATATATATATATATATATATATATATATATATATATATATATATATATATAGTAAAACATAGTAAGGGGCATATCATAATAATTCATATGCACACAGATACAGCATGATATGGAAAAAATATGTTTATTATAAAGGCCACCGGCATTGTTAATTTGAACAAGTGGGACAAGGGGAAAGAGATGTATTGAAGACAGAAGGAGAAATTGTATCTGATTTCCCCCCGTCATCGGTGCTCAGTCCAAGGTCCTCAGCTGTTGCAAAGTGTCAGCTTGACATAGGACCGCTAAGCCTGGCATGCACACAAGCACACACCCAAAATCATAGATACGCATCTCCAGATATACACTCAAACTACAACCTAAAGTCACTTTGGAAAATATCTAAAAAACACAGAGGGACCAGACTTTTTGACAGCCCAGCATCCCGAGGGCCTGAAGTGAAGCTGCTTTGTAACATACTGACCATACAGGGCTCTGGTCATTGCCAGCAGGTGAAAACCCATTCACTGAGATTTTGCCAGCACAACGGATTTATGATTTCTTCAGTGCGATCTGTACAAATTTAGACAAAAGGTAGGCCAATACTGTAGTTTAAAGAATGTTTTTAATGAAAAAATGTTTGTGCATGACCTGTGTTATAATCACTCAGTTTATTTGAATTAATTTGAGTGAAGTTCCATTAGTTTTAAAACACGAGCTAAACAACCCCAACTCTGAGATTATCTCTGTCACTTTACAAACTCAGATTTTTTTTATTTCCATAACATTTTTTTTATTTTTTGTTGCTTTTTTCCAGGCTGACAGAGGCAGCCAAATTTAGCTGTGATGAGATTAAATTTCACAACCCTAGAATAGTATAGAAGACGAGCACATTCTAACACTGCGTGGATATGCAAGTGCATGTAGCGTTCACACAGACACAGGAATATATTTTCTATTGTATTACCACATTTGATACTTCTTAAATACATTTTTAATCAAAACCAAATGCAGGCTTATTTTCTGATATTTCTTTCAACTTCCCTCTAAGAAGTTCAGAAATGTGTATTTAACTTTTCAGTAGCACCTACTTTGAAAACAATTTGACATAATAGTGGATATGGGCTAAGTATTTCAAAGTTTTGAGTAAACAAATAATTAGTAATACATTCTCTCATGATATAACTTTTATTAAATTGTCTCATAATCTTTTGGGGGGAAAAAACAACACCTAACTCTTTACTTTCTAGGTGGAGGTGAACTAACGCTGTCTACATCAAACCATGGAGCCGTAAGTATAATTCTTAAAATCAATATACTCGCCTCTTGATACTCATTTTATTGGCTTAGTTGTAGCACTTGTTTACCATTTAAGTCTTAATTCCATTTCCTGTTTACTAAATACTGCACTAGCCCATGCCATAAAAATATTCTAGAGCATCATGTCTAAAGCAGCTCTATGTCCACTTGAAAGAATGTGCGGCAAGGATATCCTTAAACAAATTGAGTCTTATATTAAATTGCCATGATTCTACTATTTTAAGGTGGAATGGCAGTTTCACTTTTACTTGTGTTTGGTTTTTTTAAAGATTGTTTATATGCAAAACCTTGTTCCTCACTTTATATGCTTACATGTTCCTTTAGAATTAAAAGTGATCATAATGTTGAGAATAAACAAAATAACTATCTATAGCCCCACCAGTTAACCTCACTCATGGCTGAGTGTGTTTTTTCTTTGTGTGTGTGTGTGTGTTAGGGACGATGACAAAAACTCTGTGGATATCCATGACAACCCCCCAGCTCCTGACAATGTAGTGAGGGAGGATGGAGACACTGTGAGTGACAGCACCATGTCAACCCCCCGCCATTAGCAGTGCAATTCTTGGGCTGTTTAAAATAGCCACCAACTGGGACATGGTTGCAGTGCAGCATCAGCTGGAAACAATATGATCTTAAGTGTCCCTGTCTTATACAACCTTATGGAAAAAAACTGAGCACTGCTGGCTGATCTGGATTAGTCATCGAAATGTTATTCACTAGGTCCTGAAAAGCTAAATGTAAGACAGAGATCAGGTACCAGCTGATAAACAAACAAGGCAAGACACTAATGTAATACTTTACAACACTGTGTGACATTGACACTGGCAGCTCAGTATGTTTAACATTTAAAAACTTTAATAACAACTTATATAACAACTCTATCACATCTTTGTTGTTGGGTTTTTTTGTCTGACATATGTCCCTTGGGTCTGTAGGTCTATTTCATATATGAGGAGGAAGTGGAGGTGGAGGAGAAGGAACCAGAACCTCCTTCAGAGCTTGTCCGGGTCAATGACAAACCCCACAAATTCAAGGACCACTACTGCAAGAAGCCCAAGTTTTGTGACGTCTGCGCTCGCATGATAGTCTGTAAGTGCTGTTTTTTTTATATTAATGATATAAATAATCAATCATCATATAATCCCATAGGTATTTGTTCTAAAAATTGAGACTGTTAATTTTGGTTCCTCATCTTTCAGTGAACAACAAATTTTGCCTGAGATGCAAAAACTGTAAGACCAACATCCACCACTCATGTCAGTCGTATGTTGAGTTTCAGAGGTGTTTTGGCAAAATTGTGAGTTTGCTGATGTGCACTGAATATGAAACTATATTTGTAACATCTGCAGTTTCCTTTTACTGCCCTTGAGAGTGAGAGAGATATATTTTTTAAAACTTTTTTAAAAAACTTTTTTTCTTCTTTCCTGTAGCCGCCTGGATTCAGAAGGGCCTACAGCTCCCCTCTGTACAGCAGTGACCAACCAGACCCAAGTGAGTCCACTGAATCTGGAACGGCAATATATCTCTTGTGTATATAAATTTCTTAACCTTAAATTCAAGGCTGCTATCGCAAAGGAAACTAAGCACGGTGTCTGCATTTTCTCTTTAGCAACACTTGCAGTCATTATATTTAACAAGCTGCATTTAAAGATTTTTAAACTTAAATGTGCTTGAAATGATTAATTTAATGACAGCAAAATTTAAAAAGAAAAACATTTTTAAAGGACAGTGCAAAGCAGACGTTCAAGCAACATTCTGACCTTTGTGTTGGGAAATAATATTTCTTAGAAAAACAGCAGAATGTGTTGTGTCACTATAACACTGATCCTTTTATCCCAGTGCGTCATACATTTAGTTAACACTAAAATAAAATAAAAAAAACAAGTAAAGTGAAACAGCAAACACTTGTTTGGTTATTTTCCCTCCATAATTCACATTCACTTACCTTCACTTTGTTATTTCCCCTGGTCCTCCGTGCAGCAACTGAAGTGGCTCCAACTACTAAATATCAGTGATTTAATAAGAAGAAGAATTTATCACGATGGTCACGGTAATTTTAGCATTTTAATTCTTTGGTTTGTTCTTGTTCCAGGGGGAAATGATTGTACAGTATACACCCTTAGTGACTTGAAAAAAACAATAATTGTGTACACAAGTTTATAATCTATAATCTATACAGGGGTCAAAAGTATACATGTGGTCTCAAATATATACATACAACCCCACTAAAAATTGGTTCAGTGTCTCTCAGCAAGGTATAACCTGACCAGAAAAAATGGTAGTCATCAACGAGCTTCTGACATAATGATACACTTGACCATTCATCTTGGCAGAATTAGTATAAATTTGTTGGCTTCCTGCTATCCAACCAGCCATGTTTCAACCATCTAGCTGTTGATTTGAGGTGAATTTGAAGAATTTGTAGGTAGTCCTCCTTGTTCATTATTCCGGCCGCTTTGTACACTATAACAGTACCACTGGCAGCAAAACAGCCCCAAAGCATGATGCTACTACCACCATGCTTAACAGTTGGTACAGTGTCCTTAGGTCTGAAAGCTTCACCTTTACTCCTCCAAAAATACCACTTGTCATTGTGGCCAAATAGTTATATCTTTGTCTTGTCTGATCATAACATTTTTCTCCAGGAGGCATTTGACTTGTCCATGTGGGCTGCTGCAAATCTTGACCAAGCTTGAAAGTGGTGTTTTTGGAGCAGAGGTTTCTTTCTTGGTCAACACCCACTCCGTCCAGAGTGATGTAAAAGTTACTACACTGTGGACAGTGACACTGGTATTTGAACAGTTTCAAGTTCATGGCAGGCTTGAATCTTAGTGGTTCCTGGGTTCCTTCACTCTTCTGCAGGTGACATTCGAGTCTTCTTCCAGATCTCGGCAATCTGGTGACACATTTGAATAACTTATGTACAATTGTTTGAACTGATGATCTTGGAATCTGCAGATGTTTAGAAATATCTGAATGAGTAAATATAGTTTTCCTTTTTAGATTAACTCTTCGGGATCTTGAAAACATAGACTAGTCAATCTAGTGCAGTGTAGCAATTCTTATACTCCATGCTGATTTTGTGTTTATCCCTGTCCTTAACCAGACAACCCAAACCGGAACGACCCAGTTTTCGACACCCTGCGGGTTGGCGTCATCATGGCAAATAAGGAGCGTAAGAAGAATGAAAATGATAAGAAAAATGTAAGCATTTATAATAATCTTAATCAAAACATAAAATCTATGAATTTCAACAGTTTTCAGGGACTGACTCACTACAAACAAAATAAATACAATTTATGTAATCAAGAAAATGCAGTGTTTGAAATCATTTTAAGAACAGATTTCATGTTTTATATATAAAATATGAGATCAGTGCTGGTTTTTTTTTAAACTTTTTATTTTGTACTATTTCCAATTTTATAGTACATGCAAACAAAAATATGAAAAAAGAACACAAAAGAAACAAACTAAAAGAAATAAAGGACACCTAATCTGTGGAAGAGGGGAATCAGTGATCAGTGCTGTTTTAACACTGCTGTGTCCTCTAGATGATGATGATGATGGAAGAGGAGGAAGAGGAGAACCAACAGCCCAAAGAGAATGAGGAGGGAGGAGAAGGTAGAGTTAAAGCAAGAGCTTATCTCTGTGGTGTAAAATATGCAAGTTAGTCATAAAAGATATGATTGTGTGATGTCTGATACTCAAACAGGGAAGCCTGATGATAAAAAAGAGAAAGGAGGAGACAAAGCAGATGACAAGGTAAGCAGTCGATTATTTCATACATGTAACGCTTTGTTGCTAAGTAGCACCATACGTGCATGTTTTGTTTTTAATTTAAATTTAATAACATTTGCCATATAAATTAGCATCCATGCTTTTTTTGTCCCTAGACTAAAGGCACTTTCTCCCAGTCCCACTATTACCTGGCTCTCTACCGCTTCAAGGCCATTGAGAAAGATGACCTTGACTTTCAGTAAGAAAATCACAATCAAATCTGAACACTAATGAATAATTATTTCTATTTTGTTAAATTTAATCAACTTTCAGTTTTAATATAAAGCCAGTGACAAAAGCACTTACTGAGAATGTGTTTACTAGCCCTGGTGATCGGATCACAGTGTTGGATGACTCCAATGAAGAGTGGTGGAGAGTGAGTTAAAGTTCTTAGAGGTTTACAAATGCTGTTTCAGTTTGTGCTATTGATGATGAGTACACAAATTCTGCTCTGTGTTGTCAGGGAAAGATGGGAGAGAAGTCCGGCTACTTCCCCGCCAACTACCTCATAAAAGTCCGAGCATCAGAAAGAGTTTACAAGGTGACGCGCTCCTTTGTGGGAAACAGAGAGATGGGACAAATTACACTTAAGAAAGACCAGGTAACTTCAGTATGTGTGTGTGTGTGTGTGTGTGTGTGTGGTTTAAGGAGCTTGGAAAGAAAAGCATCTGGGATCTTTAAGTTTCCTTGAAGATGTTACACCTCTCATCTGAGAAGCTTCTTCAGTTCTAAGAGCAATTGGTATGGAGTCCCAGATTTTAGGATCAACAGGGGGTCTGTGACCCTCTTGGGGACACTCCCATAGGGCTTAAAATCTGGAACGCTTTCCTTTCCAACCTCTTTAGACTACGATGACCTGGATGACTGAGAACCTTCACAGACAGGTGTGTGTGTGTGTGTGTGTGTGTGTGTGTGTGTGTGTGTGTGTGTGTGTGTGTGCGCGCGCACACACATAAGATAGTGCATTTTCTTTTCTGCAAAAAAGTGTGTAAAACCACTTGAATTAAAGTCAAAAGTCTGCACTTCAATACATTTCTATTGTTTGATTTGAAATCCACTGTGTTTTTGTACAAAGATGTGTCTTTTATAAATTATGACCCAAATTGTAAATCAAAGTTCTTTGTCTTTATAATAAAAAGGTTGCTTAATCTGTTGTCACTCTGTGTTTCAGATTGTGGTGAAGAAAGGAGATGAGAAAGGCGGCTACTTGAAGGTCAGCACTGGACGCAAGCTGGGCTACTTCCCTGCCGATCTGCTGCAGGAGATCACTGTGACTTAATCAACCTGATATGAAATGGAAAATCCATTGCATAATAACGAAAAGTATTAGCGAGAACTGGAGGTCCTGATTTTCTACATTTACTACTAATAGAAAAGCTAAATATAGCTGTGCCTTTGACATAATGGTTTAAAAGTCATTTTCACTAATGCCTGCAATGAAGAAACATTTAGCTGATTTATTGGTTTTGCTGTGAACGGCGTAGTTATGCAAGTGTTTGATTTAATTTAAAGTTTGAAAAGAGCAAAATTTTCTTTGATTGGATTTGTAAATAATTTCACATGTATGACTCTGAAAACCTTAACCAAGATAAGAAAAAATCTGTGTAAAAAAACATCAGTGCTATACATTAAATTGTTTAGTGTGTTTGCACCATTTAATACAATTAAGTGGGTGTAATGCTTGTAGTGCCTAAAGAATTAAACCAAAAATGCTCTTAAGAACTGTCTGTGATGCTTTCTTTAAAATGTAGAAAATAAAACCTCATCTGAGAATAAATGGTATATTTATTTTTTCTATGGCTTGTATTCTGTATTAGTTTGCCGTGAAGTGACCATTTCCGAAAACAAGGGGTAGTCAGCAGCAATGACTCTTCCCTGAAGTCATGTGCCATTAAAAATCCATCAATCAAAATTTTTTATAAGCAGTTTCATAAAGAAACTTTTTTCCTCAGTGAAAATATTATTTTTTTATTTATATTTACTGCATCATATCATTTAATCACAATTACTAAAAGGAAGCTTTTTGGTGGCACATAAGTTAAAGAGAGCGTTACACTTCAAGACAGAAAGCCTAACTTTTACATATAAAAATAAATATTTTTACAGATAAAGACTTTTATGGGATTACCAAATCCAGATAAAGAAGTGCTCTTAATATGACCTAACATGTCTCCTACAGACCTCTCACACCCTTGTTTACTGTAAGTTTGGTCAGTGCAGCGCTAAGGGCCTGGGTGCACATAATCACAGACGAAAGAGATGGGTCATCTTGGCATCCTGAATGTGTTACTTCCTCAGTTTGCTCCAGGATTTTGACTATAGCCTCTGTTAAATCAACTGATGCTAAGACATACCCACAAAGATCCATCTGTGCACACTCTGCTCCTGTATCTCTGAGTTTAGCTTGTCAGTTTGTCAGTATTGGTAATTTGCCTGGCAGCACTGTCTACACTAACCACAACATGACACCCTTCAGTAGCACCTGTCACTATTCTGATGCATCCATTATTAGGGACGAAGAGCTCAACAGTAAATCTGCGTGGAGCCATGCTCTGCCACTATTCAACAAATGTCCTGCAGCTGTTGCAAGACTTCTATAGGAGTGTGAACTCTTTGAGGAACCTTCATACTGAGCAATGCACTGATAGGCTTGTGTATACCATATCCACCCCCTGACAATCCAAGACAGGTAGGAGTCAGCTGAGAATTTTATCTTCCAATTATTAATGTGCAACTCACAAAACTGCCTTCGGTGCTCCCAGGGTCCGCTTTCCTTTTTGTTTACACTCTGGTGCAGTTCTCTTGAGACTTTGTATCTGAAGTGAATGCATGTGTGGAGCATTTAGTGAGGTGTGAGTTTGCATAATCATTTGTTCTCCACAAATGGATATGGAAAAGGTCTGTGCAAAGCATCATCAGAGATGCTGATATAGTGCCAGAAAAGTGATTTCTGTAATTGGCAAAAATTGACTGACTGTATTTAAACTGTTGTGACTTGTTGGTGTATAATTTCTCAAACATATGTCAAACATATGGCTCATGAATGATATCATGTGATATATGATATAGCAAACAACACTATTGTCACAAGGTAGAAACTGCAAGTTTGTGGCAACGTGACTTTTACATATCCTTTATTTACCCAGCTAAAAAGTCTCTTTGACATTAAAAATGTCTGTTTTTAGGAGAGATCCAGCCAATACGGCAGCAGAAATCGCAAGAAATATAACATACTAGGTCTATAAAGATATTTTATAACCTAGATGATATTTGCGTAACAGGTAATTTCCTTACTTTATAGTTGATACCTTCGTAAATCCCCGCTTGAGTACAGCCTATCTACCAATGTAAGCAGCTATATGAGACGTAAAAACAAACACCGGAAGTCACGTTTTGCACAACACTGTGACTCCCTCACCTCTGCTCAGTCCTCTTATAAACCCTGCATCAACATTAGTTCTAGTAAAATCTTTCCAGATGGCGCTCTCATTATTCCGCTGCCCCGCGTGCTGTGTGTGAAATCAGCACAACTGTCACAGTCATTAAAAACTTCAGCTTTTACAGTATCAGTTGCAACCATGACTGTCCTCGGTTGAGGGATTCAAACTTCTCAACAGCAGGAATAAAGGTCCGCGTGTAGACGCTCGCGCTCTTTTACGTCGCGCACTGTTTACATTTAATCTACAAACAGATTTAAATAAATGTACTCTCGTTAACTTGTGCTTATAAGGGAGCAGCCATTTAGTTCCGTTTGCCGTCCCCTTTCTTCGGATTTTATTTGTTGTTGGAAACCCGCTTCTATGCGCACTGCTGCCGACCAGCGGACGGAGAGAGAAAGAAGCGGATAGTTTGTTTTTTCTCTTCCGAACTCTTTCATGGCATGCATTTTTAATTTCTCGTTGCTATTTGTGCTGATTGGGACCCGATGAATGGAAAAACAAAGAATTATCTTTCACCTGATATAGTTTCTGAGAAAAATGATATCCACATATGAGGACATTCTTTTTAAATTTTGATAGAACACTAAGTCACAAAAGTGCAAAACTCTTTATTTGGTGTCTGAACACAGCGGCATTTTTCCTGAGTACAAAAACAAAATGAGAAACAACAACTGTGGCCCTTTCAGCAATATGGCTTATTTGAAGTGCCGCTAACAGTTGCAGGAAGACGTATGTCTGTTACAAAGGTGAAAAAATGAACAGTAAAAGACTTCTGAACATGGAACACGAAACATTTCGTTCCAAAACTGCTACTTAAACCCCCCCCCCCCCCCCCCGTGGGAACATGTTTACACCTATGTGTGTAAAATTTAGTATTGTGGTCTAGACAACCCAAAATGTGATGTCCACAGGTTAAATTTTTTTTAAAGCTCTAACATCCACTGTGAGGCGATAGTTAGAAAATATCGTAAGCAGATACTAGCAAAGCTGTGCAGTGATTGCATTGTGTCACATCATTCTTTTACTTCGTTTGTGTTCATATTGGGAGTGGAGAGAGTGGACAGTTTCCGGTACCTAGGTGTACACATAACTCAGGATCTGTCATGGTCCTGTCACATTAACACCCTGTTTAAGAAATCTCACGAGCCTCTCCTCAGAAGGCTTGGAGACTTCCATCTGCCACTGAGGGTGCTTAAGAACTTCCATCGAGAGCATCCTGACGGGAAGCATTTGCACCTGGTTTGGAAACAGCAGCAAGCAGGACAGACGAGATCTGCAAAGAGTGGTGCGCTCGGCCGATCAGATCTTACTGACCTGCTGTCCGTCTACACCAAGCGGTGCAAGAACAAAACCAGGAAGATTATGATGCACCTCTCCCATCCCAACAATGGACTTTTCTCACTGTTGAGGTCTGGGAAGCGCTTCTGCTCCCTTAAGGCCAAACCAGAGAGAATGAAGAGGAGCTTCTTCCCCCAGGCTATTTGGGCCCTGTACCAGGTGTAGGACTGGTCTCTCATACACACGGTCACTGCACGCACCCTGTTATTTGCACACTGATTATAATTTATCTCTTAAATCGTTAATTGCACATTCTTTTTTACTGTTAATTTTATCTTGTGCTTTTGTTTTATTGTTCTTAGAATTTGTTGTTTCTAATCATTACATTTTATCATAAAATGTAAACTGTAAACTCTACTGTCGTTTAATAATCGGGCATTGCACAGTAATAAGTAGTGATGGGACGTTCTGTATCGAGGCTTCGGAGCGTGTGTCGAGTAATGGAGGGGGCGTTTCCGCGAAGCGCGTATCGAGGCTTGCTTCATTTATGGGAGGAGCTGAAAATGATGACGTCCGAAGCCTCGCTGCCCGGCTGTACCACGTGACTGGTTCATGAAGCGGTTCGAACTTTGCCGCAAATAATCATTTTCCATACTGCCAGCATAACTATACACAGTATACTGCCATCACTACAATATACATGTTTTACACACTCCTTTTGTTGTTGACATTTACAGGCTGTGTGCAAAATGCCACACTCTTCAAATTCATGCCAGCTATTATTTTTACGTCCAGTAGGTGTCCTGCTAGAGCAAATGAAGCTTCATGAAGCTTCGCGTTGGGGTGAACCAATTGGATGAAAAGCTCCAGTGCTTCATGGGGCTTCATCTGCCCATCACTAGTAATAAGCATTTCACCACATGTCACAATGTGAGGTTGTGTGCGCGACAAACAAACTCTGTAATTGGTGCATTCGTCGCATATTGGTAATTCTGAAGACACGCTTTGAGTTTCTGGAACATTACGCTGAAGTGACAAAGTATTATTTTTAACATATAGAAGAAGCCCCGCAAACGCAGGGCATCAAAAAATTGAGTAAAACTCTTGTTGTTCCTCTCCACGGAAATCTTTAGTAAAAGGCGAAAGATTTATACGATCTGAAGAGAAACAAGAGTGCTGACGAGATTTCGGCTACGTGAATGACCTCATTTCTCCCACTGGCATAATCACTTACGGTTTACTCAAACAAACTACTGAGTTTATCTTTGATGCGCAAAGATAAACCTTTACTGTAAATATCCCTAATACATGCACCAGAAAGTTATTGAGGGCGACAGATAAATGTGAAATACTTATTCTGCTGCTTTGCGCGTGGCATTGTGGTATTCCCACAATGCCACGCGCATTGTGGAGACCCCGCCCCCTGTGTTTTGTTAAGCATCTCAACAATGGCTAAATATCTTGTTTTTCTTTTAAAACATCAGGTGACTCTTGAATAAAAGAATCAATAGTCTCTGAATGGTGTAACATTTATTTATATGTTTATCGGAGTCTATTATGAAACTGCTGCTGAGTTTCAATAAAGTACAGTTTTATAAATAGAGAAGAGCTGCCCTTGACACAACTTCCTGTATCACAGGGGCGTTTCTGGGGGTGACCAACTGATTTATTTATTTGTACTTCTATGTTTTGTCAGTGACCTTAGGACTATTGTGATGCTGAAGGCAGATTAAAGCCCAACTTAGGGATTCTTTAAGTGATTCCACAACGCACTGTTACTGTAACACATGACACTTTATTAAAGTGGATGAAACAGGAATACATGAAAACAGCACTGCAGGACAGTCAATCAGTGAACTTGATTATGAACGTAATGCAAGGGGCTTTACAAAATCAACTGTGTACAGTCAAAAGTGCCTGTCAGATATGCTGTAATCATACACGTTACCATCAACAATATCATTGTGAATGTTAAATGAATGTCACTTAAAGAAACTTTACAACGAGCAACATATACTGACAATAGCCATACACGGGTAAATGTGTTGTAAATGGAAATGCAGTAAACCTGCCTAGTATGACATTAAATATACGATACACTTACTACTTCATATATCTCACATCGTTTGTAACGAGACGCCGAAAGCACCACCCTCTGCTCGAAGAAGCTTTTGTGCGTGAGTGAAGGCAGCGACTCGGCTGAGCAGGTCCTGTGGAGGTTTGGTGAAGACCATACTTCTCACCCGGCCTGCTGACGAGGTGCAGGGGCATGTGGATTTATAACACGATATTCTAGTGTCGCCATCATCAGTTGTAGCCACTGAAAAGACTAGAAATGGGCGTAATACATTAGATGTTGGTTAGCGCGCAGCTAACATTTACCATAAAGTAAAAGGCTTAAATGAGCTATTCAGCCTCGTGTAATTTCAGTTAAATCCAGTAGCGTCTTAGAGTTAATAATTCACCGTAAACGTAAAAGAAATGCCAGTTTCCAGAAAAACTCCGGAGTTGCCGGCTGCTTCGCTATCCCGCTGCGGGTTGTTATTTTGGTGACGCAACTTCCGTCGACAGAAGATTGGTAGTCTACAGTGGGATTCAGCGCTTCACCTCAGACCCCGGGCCAATGAAAAGACGTAACCGTCTACAGCCACTGTAGACTTTGCGCTACCGTAGACACGGAGCGAACAGGGCTTTGTGTCGGCTCTGACAGACGCATACTTGCAAAACTGTGCAGTGTGTGCATTATGCCACATCATTGCTTTACTTAGTGTTTATCCTAGTGGTCATAGTGGTGCATTACAGCTGACACAGTGACTGCTTAACCTTATAACTATGGCTCTCTCCTTTAACATTATAAGAGAATCGCACTAATGCAAAGCATCGTTAAATTAATTCGGACTGTTATTGTTCCACTGCACAGAAAATTTTAATAATACGCAAAATATCTACACAATCTGAAGATAAATAAAATTGCCAACAAAACCACGGCTAAGAGAATGACGCCATTTCGCGCAATGGTATGATCACTTAAAGTTTACTCAAAAAAATTGAGTTTATCTTTGATACGTAAAGACAAACCTTTACTACAAATATCCATAATACATGCACTACAAATTTATTGGGGGTGACAAATAAAGCTGCTCTGCGTGCATGGCATTGTGGGAATATGGAGACCCCGCCCCCTGTGTCTTTTAAACGCTTCTTCAGTTTAAAACATGATGGGACTCTTGAATAAAATAATCAACGGTCTCTGAATGGTGTAATATTGAGTTCCATGTTTGTCTGACTATCGTGAAACTGCTACCGAGTTTCAAGTTTTATAAATAGAGGAGAGCTACCGTTGTCGTTACTTCCCGTATCACGTGGGCGTTCCTGGGAGTGACCTTCGTCCAACTACTGTAGAAACCCAAATCTTACTTATGTAGCATTTACTTTTTTTTTTACATGGAAAACAAGCCCCACAAACGCAGGGCATCAAAAAATTGAGTAAAACTCTTGTTGTTCCTCTCCACGGAAATCTTTAGTAAAAGGCGAAAGATTTATACGATCTGAAGAGAAACAAGAGTGCTGGCGAGTACATGGCTAAGAGAATGACCCCATTTCTCCCACTGGTATGATCACTTACGGTTTACGCAAAAAAAAAGAAGAGTTGACTTTATCATTGATACGCGAAGATAAACTTTTACTACAAATATCACCAGCACAAGCAGCACATAGGTGTTGTGGAAGACAAGATGCATGTGAACTACTTACACTAACTGCTTTGCGCGCATGGCATTGTGGGAATACGGAGACCCCGCCTCCTGCGTTTTGTTAGACGCCTCAACGGTGAAAATTTATCTGGGTTTTCCTTTAAAACATGACGTGACTCTTGAATAAAAGAATCAGCAGTCTCTGAATGGTGTAACACGAATTTCCATGTTTATTTTAGTCCATCGTGAAACTGCTGCCGAGTTTCAATAAAGTCCATATTGGAGGATTGGTACATAAATACGGTCGGCATAAAGAGGCACACGATAAAAGGCCTTACTGACAGTTTACATTGGGAGTAATGCAACAAGTTTCAGATATTACATTTACTTCTTTTAACATTGAAAAAGAAGCCCCACAAATATGGGGCATCAAAAAATTGAGTAAAACTCGTGTTGTTCCGCTCCACGGAAATCTTTAGTAAAAGGCGAAAGATTTATACGATCTGAAGAGAAACAAGAGTGCTGGCGAGTGCATGGCTAAGAGAATGACCCCATTTCTCCCACTGGTATGATCACTTATGGTTTACGCAAAAAACAACCCAAAAACCCGACATTTTATTTGATGAAAAAAGGTAAAGTTTTACTACAAACATCACTAACATATGCACCACAAAGCTGTTGTGCGTGACAGATAAATGTGAACTACTTATTCTAAAACTGCTATGTGCGCATGGCATTGTGGGAAACTTGGGAGACTTGTTAACTAGGACAGAGCTGTCTCTCACTGTTGCAAAAATGAATGGAGGTCTGTGGAGCTGTACCCCAGATAAGTAGGCAGCTTTTTTAAAAAAAATTAAAACATGACGTGATTCTTGAATAAAAGCGTGAATCAACAGTCTCTGAATAGTGTAAAGTAGATTTCTATATTTATCTGGGTCCCACAAATAACTAATGAGGAATTTAAAAAATATGAGGATTTTTCACTTAAAATTACATATTTATCCAATATTCCAGTCCCTGTTGTATTTATAATTTTCTTATGGATGCAAATGTCTAACACTCACCAAGTAGAGCTGGAGGGAATCAATCCAAATCCTGAGAATTTTAAAACCAATGCTGGAATCGGTGTCCGATCAATGCATGCATGCATGAGAGGACAGATGCTTTATGGCCAGCCCACTGAATTGTGTTCAATTTTAATTTTATTGGAAATGAAACTAAATATAGGCTACCTCAGAAATTAAATATGAAAAGTGTCTGGACATAATAACCTTTTTGTGTTGATGGTTGAGTCAATTGTATATATAAAATACATTTTGAGGGGCATACTATAACAACACTGTTATAGTATCAGACTAATACTAGCACGATTGGACCGATAGTGTAGACCAGGGTTGGCTGTCACATTGCTTGTTGTTGTGGATTTCACACATGTTTGCAGTGGTCAATTTGTGGAAAACAGACAAAACTTTGGAGGAAGGAAGTATTTTGTTATTTTGATGGGTGAAAAAAACATTTCATGCTGTTTTTCTATCGAAAGACAAGACACAATTTTAGTCCTTTAAAATATAGACACTTATTAAAAAGCTGATATTAATTGCTTTGATATTAATCTACCTCTCACTATCTGGTTAAAGCCATGTGGTAATGTTTAACAAGAGGTCAGTTTGAGATAGTTGTCTTACTAGTTTTTGGATTGGTTGTCACACGTGACTAACAAGCCTCTGAGCATGACAAATGATTTTGCGGGTAGGCATTTAAAAGCAGTGATATTTTTGTTTCTTTGTTCTCTGAATGGTTTGTTTTGAGTCATTCATCAATAGCCAGCTCAAGAAAGTATGGTTTTGTTGTGTTGTCTGCCCAAACTAAGCTCACAAAGCTTGTGTCTGTGAAGGTTCTCAGTCATCCAGGTCATCGTAGTCAAAGGAGCTTGCAAAGAAAAGTGTCTGGACTTCTTTAAGTTACTTATCTCTGTATCTCTGGCATTTCAGGGGCATACATAACTGACTTGTGTGACTCTGAGGTATAGGACTGCTAGCTAAAGACTCGCAACCTCAAAATGGAAATCTCAGTTAGTTTCCTTACCTGGATGATCGAGCATGGATCAACCTTAAAAAGTACAAGAGTTCAGAGTCAGTTTGATATTGATGTTGTGGATTTTTAGACTGATCTGTTTGCACTGGCTTGCTGGCTATTGCTCAAGTTAGAAAATCTTGCACAAAACACTGCTTGTCTTCTTAAAGATGCAGGAAACCTCTCTCTATTTTTAATGATGTCAGTGATACATCTCATCAACACTGAGACATGAATGTGGAATCGCTTCTCAGTAGAATTTGTAACTGCATTTTAAAGCACTGTAAATTCCTAATTTCACTGCTCATACATCGAATAATTCACTGATTTATAGTCATAGTTTAATTCAAGTAACATTAGGTGGAGTCCATTTCTAAACTTTC
This sequence comes from Mchenga conophoros, assembly GCF_057382185.1. Taxonomy (NCBI): domain Eukaryota; kingdom Metazoa; phylum Chordata; class Actinopteri; order Cichliformes; family Cichlidae; genus Mchenga; species Mchenga conophoros. The sequence continues at coordinate 7,480,435 of NC_140545.1, forward strand.
TGATGTCTCTATCTGAAAAAATGAAATACAAAGTTACGCATAATTTCTCTTCAATCTCTACTGAAACCCAACTGATAATTATAGGGACCACCAACATGGCCTGTCACAAAGTGTCAGTGTGTTGTTAATAGTTAATTATTTTTGTAACAATTAACTGCAAAAATAGAAGGTATAGGTGTTTTGAGCTATACCTTCAACTTCAATTTAATGAAGGAGTGGTTATTGAAAGATGTTTCAGTGATCATTAGTTCACACAAAGAGTGAAAATTGTGACAACCAAGCCCGATCTAGCATACTTCACTGCACTAGATACTGCTGTTTGCTTCAGTGTTATATATCAGAGATTCAAACTCGTTTTAGATTGTGGGCCACATACAGCCCACTTAAGATCAAAAAAGTGCATAAAACGTTTGGGTGACTGATGAATGTCAAAACTTTAACTCAAAACTTTTACATGCTCATTGCACAGATTGTTCTGTAGTTGTAAAATATAATAAGTACTTGCTTAATTTACTTAATATTTGAAAAATATCAACTTTCCTGATTGTTTATCTGCTAATTAATCACTTTGATGTGGTATGAAAGGCAATGAGGTTTGGCAGTCTCAATAAGTCAGAAAAGCTGCTAAATGTATTAAAATGTCATAAGTATATAATGCATGCACCTATTCTCAGAAATCACAACAGTGCACTAGCCAAGAATTCTCTGTCTACGGTGCAATTAATTATTTGTTTTTTAAACAGATCACAAGCCCCACAAACGCAGGGCATCAAAAAATTGAGTAAAACTCTTGTTGTTCCGCTCCACGGAAATCTTTAGTAAAAGGCGAAAGATTTATACGATCTGAAGAGAAACAAGAGTGCTGGCGAGTACATGGCTAAGAGAATGACCCCATTTCTCCCACTGGTATGATCACTTACGGTTTACGCAAAAAAAAAAAAGTTGAATTTATCATTGATACGCGAAGATAAACTTTTACTACAAATATCACCAGCACAAGCACCACATAGGTGTTGTGGAAGACAAGATGCATGTGAACTACTTACACTAACTGCTTTGCGCGCATGGCATTGTGGAAATACGGAGACCCCCGCCTCCTGCGTTTTGTTAGACGCCTCAACGGTGAAAATTTATCTGGGTTTTCCTTTAAAACATGACGTGACTCTTGAATAAAAGAATCAGCAGTCTCTGAATGGTGTAACACGAACTTCCATGTTTATTTTAGTCCATCGTGAAACTGCTGCCGAGTTTCAATAAAGTCCATATTGGAGGATTGGTACATAAATACGGTCGGCATAAAGAGGCACACGATAAAAGGCCTTACTGACAGTTTACATTGGGAGTAATGCAACAAGTTTCAGATATTACATTTACTTCTTTTAACATTGAAAAAGAAGCCCCACAAATATGGGGCATCAAAAAATTGAGTAAAACTCTTGTTGTTCCGCTCCACGGAAATCTTTAGTAAAAGGCGAAAGATTTATACGATCTGAAGAGAAACAAGAGTGCTGACGAGTGCATGGGTAAGAGAATGACCCCATTTCTCCCACTGGTATGATCACTTATGGTTTACGCAAAAAAACAACCCAAAAACCCGACATTTTATTTGATGAAAAAAGGTAAAGTTTTACTACAAACATCACTGACATATGCACCACAAAGCTGTTGTGCGTGACAGATAAATGTGAACTACTTATTCTAAAACTGCTATGTGCGCATGGCATTGTGGGAAACTTGGGAGACTTGTTAACTAGGACAGAGCTGTCTCTCACTGTTGCAAAAATGAATGGAGGTCTGTGGAGCTGTACCCCAGATAAGTAGGCAGCTTTTAAAAAAAAATTTAAAACATGACGTGATTCTTGAATAAAAGCGTGAATCAACAGTCTCTGAATAGTGTAAAGTAGATTTCTATATTTATCTGGGTCCCACAAATAACTAATGAGGAATTTAAAAAATATGAGGATTTTTCACTTAAAATTACATATTTATCCAATATTCCAGTCCCTGTTGGATTTATCATTTTCTTATGGATGCAAATGTCTAACACTCACCAAGTAGAGCTGGAGGGAATCAATCCAAATCCTGAGAATTTTAAAACCAATGCTGGAATCGGTGTCCGATCAATGCATGCATGCATGAGAGGACAGATGCTTTATGGCCAGCCCACTGAATTGAGTTCAATTTTAATTTTATTGGAAATGAAACTAAATATAGGCTACCTCAGAAATTAAATATGAAAAGTGTCTGGACACTTTATAACACTGTTATAGTATCAGACTAATACTAGCACAATTGGACCGATAGTGTAGACCAGGGTTGGCTGTCACATTGCTTGTTTTTGTGGATTTCACACGTTTGCAGTGGTCAATTTGTGGAAAACAGACAAAACTTTGGAGGAAGGAAGTATTTTGTTATTTTGATGGGTGAAAAAAAACATTTCATGCTGTTTTTGTATCGAAAGACAAGACACAATTTTAGTCCTTTAAAATATAGACACTTATTAAAAAGCTGATATTAATCGCTTTGATATTAATCCACCTCTCACTATCTGGTTAAAGCCATGTGGTAATGTTTAACAAGAGGTCAGTCTGGGATGGTTGTCTTACTAGTTTTTGGATTGGTTGTCACACGTGACTAACAAGCCTCTGAGCATGACAAATGATTTTGCGGGTAGGCATTTAAAAGCAGTGATATTTTTGTTTCTTTGTTCTCTGAATGGTTTGTTTTGAGTCATTCATCAATAGCCAGCTCAAGAAAGTATGGTTTTGTTGTGTTGTCTGCCCAAACTAAGCTCACAAAGCTTGTGTCTGTGAAGGTTCTCAGTCATCCAGGTCATCGTAGTCAAAGGAGCTTGCAAAGAAAAGCGTCTGGACTTCTTTAAGTTACTTATCTCTGTATCTCTGACATTTCAGGGGCATACAGTGGGGCAAAAAAGTATTTAGTCAGCCACCGATTGTGCAAGTTCCCCCACTTAAAATGATGACAGAGGTCAGTAATTTGCACCAGAGGTACACTTCAACTGTGAGAGACAGAATGTGATAAAAAAAATCCATGAATTCACATGGTAGGATTTGTAAAGAATTTATTCGTAAATTAGGGTGGAAAATAAGTATTTGGTCACCTCAAACAAGGAAAATCTCTGGCTCTCACAGACCTGTAACGTCTTCTGTAAGAAGCTTTTCTGTCCCCCACTCGTTACCTGTATGAATGGCACCTGTTTGAACTCATCATCTGTATAAAAGACACCTGTCCACAGCCTCAAACAGTCAGACTCCAAACTCCGCCATGGCCAAGACCAAAGAGCTTTCGAAGGACACCAGGAAAAGTATTGTAGACCTGCACCAGACTGGGAAGAGTGAATCTACAATAGGCAAGCAGCTTGGTGTGAAAAAATCAACTGTGGGAGCAATCATCAGAAAATGGAAGACATACAAGACCACTGATAATCTCCCTCAATCTGGGGCTTCACGCAAGATCTCATCCCGTGGGGTCAAAATGATCATGAGAACGGTGAGCAAAGATCCCAGAACCACACGGGGGGACCTGGTGAATGACCTGCAGAGAGCTGGGACCAAAGTAACAAAGGTCACCATCAGTAACACACTACAACGGCAGGGAATCAAATCCCGCAGTGCCAGACGTGTTCCGCTGCTGAAGCCAGTGCATGTCCAGGCCCGTCTGAAGTTTGCCAGAGAGCACATGGATGATACAGCAGAGGATTGGGAGAATGTCATGTGGTCAGATGAAACCAAAGTAGAACTTTTTGGTATAAACTCAACTCGTCGTGTTTGGAGGAAGAAGAATACTGAGTTGCATCCCAAGAACACCATACCTACTGTGAAGCATGGGGGTGGAAACATCATGCTATGGGGCTGTTTTTCTGCCAAGGGGACAGGACAACTGATCCGTGTTAAGGACAGAATGAATGGGGCCATGTATCGTGAGATTTTGAGCCAAAACCTCCTTCCATCAGTGAGAACTTTGAAGATGAAATGAGGCTGGGTCTTCCAACATGACAATGATCCAAAACACACCACCCGGGCAACAAAGGAGTGGCTCCGTAAGAAGCATTTGAAAGTCCTGGAGTGGCCTAGCCAGTCTCCAGACCTCAACCCCATAGAAAATCTGTGGCGGGAGTTGAAAGTCCGTGTTGCTCGGCGACAGCCCCAAAACATCACTGCTCTTGAGAAGATCTGCATGGAGGAATGGGCCAAAATACCAGCTACTGTGTGTGCAAACCTGGTAAAGACCTATAGTAAACGTTTGACCTCTGTTATTGACAACAAAGGTTATGTTACAAAGTATTGAGTTGTATTTTTGTTATTGACCAAATACTTATTTTCCACCCTGATTTACGAATAAATTCTTTACAAATCCTACCATGTGGATTCATGGATTTTTTTTTTTTCACATTCTGTCTCTCACAGTTGAAGTGTACCTCTGGTGCAAATTACTGACCTCTGTCATCATTTTAGGTGGGGGAACTTGCACAATCGGTGGCTGACTAAATACTTTTTTGCCCCACTGTACATAACTGACTTGTGTGACTCTGAGGTATAGGACTGCTAGCTAAAGACTCGCAACCTCAAAATGGAAATCTCAGTTAGTTTCCTTACCTGGATGATCGAGCATGGATCAACCTTAAAAAGTACAAGAGTTCAGAGTCAGTTTGATATTGATGTCGTGGATTTTTAGACTGATCTGTTTGCACTGGCTTGCTGGCTATTGCTCAAGTTAGAAAATCTTGCACAAAACACTGCTTGTCTTCTTAAAGATGCAGGAAACCTCTCTCTATTTTTAATGATGTCAGTGATACATCTCATCAACACTGAGACATGAATGTGGAATCGCTTCTCAGTAGAATTTGTAACTGCATTTTAAAGCACTGTAAATTCCTAATTTCACTGCTCATACATCGAATAATTCACTGATTTATAGTCATAGTTTAATTTAAGTAACATTAGGTGGAGTCCATTTCTAAACTTTCTGATGTCTCTATCTGAAAAAATGAAATACAAAGTTACGCATAATTTCTCTTCAATCTCTACTGAAACCCAACTGATAATTATAGGGACCACCAACATGGCCTGTCACAAAGTGTCAGTGTGTTGTTAATAGTTAATTATTTTTGTAACAATTAACTGCAAAAATAGAAGGTATAGGTGTTTTGAGCTATACCTTCAACTTCAATTTAATGAAGGAGTGGTTATTGAAAGATGTTTCAGTGATCATTAGTTCACACAAAGAGTGAAAATTGTGACAACCAAGCCCGATCTAGCATACTTCACTGCACTAGATACTGCTGTTTGCTTCAGTGTTATATATCAGAGATTCAAACTCGTTTTAGATTGTGGGCCACATACAGCCCACTTAAGATCAAAAAAGTGCATAAAACGTTTGGGTGACTGATGAATGTCAAAACTTTAACTCAAAACTTTTACATGCTCATTGCACAGATTGTTCTGTAGTTGTAAAATATAATAAGTACTTGCTTAATTTACTTAATATTTGAAAAATATCAACTTCCCTGATTGTTTATCTGCTAATTAATCACTTTGATGTGGTATGAAAGGCAATGAGGTTTGGCAGTCTCAATAAGTCAGAAAAGCTGCTAAATGTATTAAAATGTCATAAGTATATAATGCATGCACCTATTCTCAGAAATCACAACAGTGCACTAGCCAAGAATTCTCTGTCTACGGTGCAATTAATTATTTGTTTTTTAAACAGATCACAAGCCCCACAAACGCAGGGCATCAAAAAATTGAGTAAAACTCTTGTTGTTCCGCTCCACGGAAATCTTTAGTAAAAGGCGAAAGATTTATACGATCTGAAGAGAAACAAGAGTGCTGGCGAGTACATGGCTAAGAGAATGACCCCATTTCTCCCACTGGTATGATCACTTACGGTTTACGGAAAAAAAAAAGAATAAAAAGTTGACTTTATCATTGATACGCGAAGATAAACTTTTACTACAAATATCACCAGCACAAGCAGCACATAGGTGTTGTGGAAGACAAGATGCATGTGAACTACTTACACTAACTGCTTTGCGCGCATGGCATTGTGGGAATACGGAGACCCCGCCTCCTGCGTTTTGTTAGACGCCTCAACGGTGAAAATTTATCTGGGTTTTCCTTTAAAACATGACGTGACTCTTGAATAAAAGAATCAGCAGTCTCTGAATGGTGTAACACGAATTTCCATGTTTATTTTAGTCCATCGTGAAACTGCTGCCGAGTTTCAATAAAGTCCATATTGGAGGATTGGTACATAAATACGGTCGGCATAAAGAGGCACACGATAAAAGGCCTTACTGATAGTTTACATTGGGAGTAATGCAACAAGTTTCAGATATTACATTTACTTCTTTTAACATTGAAAAAGAAGCCCCACAAATATGGGGCATCAAAAAATTGAGTAAAACTCTTATTGTTCCGCTCCACGGAAATCTTTAGTAAAAGGCGAAAGATTTATACGATCTGAAGAGAAACAAGAGTGCTGGCGAGTGCATGGCTAAGAGAATGACCCCATTTCTCCCACTGGTATGATCACTTATGGTTTACGCAAAAAAACAACCCAAAAACCCGACATTTTATTTGATGAAAAAAGGTAAAGTTTTACTACAAACATCACTAACATATGCACCACAAAGCTGTTGTGGGTCACAGATAAATGTGAACTACTTATTTTAAAGTGGCTTTGCGCGCATGGCATTGTGGGAAATATGGACAAACATTTTGTTACAGGGCAAGCAATAAGAGCAATCTCTGAATTGTCCACTAGATGGCGGTATAATATCTCATTTTGACGGCATCCACATTTTTAAGACATCTATGTTATCATCTACATGATCCTAACGCTAACCCGAACCTATAACCTATTTAATTTTTTGTTTGTTTATCTAAAGTTGACCCTTCCAAGTCTTGGCAATCAGTGCACACAGAAACATCCCTGTAACAGACAGCATCAGAAATGTTTTTTTCCAACATTTTTCCCCAAACCTTTTGCTTGTCTCTAAGGAGCAATGATGACTTCGATCTCACGTGGTCAGTGAGAGAAGGGATCTCTCATAGACATTATAATTAAAACAAAACAGCTACTTTAATCCTCAACACTTCAAAAGTAATACACATACATATTTTCTAGCAGCCATATACTGTATATATTTTTTTAAAAGATAAAAACATAGCCTATGTCACAAACTGTCTTGAAGCCCTGAGTTCAACTCTTTGGCTTCCATCTTGGGTTTTTAAAACTGGACGTGATGATCGACAGAGATATAAAACTGATTGCATGATCATTTTACATGCACGTGGGACCATCATATGTCAAATCATCCTGCGCTGAACAACACTTGAGAACAGTGACTGTCCCCATGAGCTCTCCGGCAAAGTTTTTATTCTGATCGATCCGAAATCAAATGTGAAATCGGGACATTTTCTCGTCGACTTCAATACAATCAAACTTCTTTTGCAACCAGTGAATTCGCCCCCTGCTGGCCGTTATAAAGAAGGGAGATCAGGGTCATTTTGCATAGTGGGCCACATACAGTTCACTTTGAGCTAAAGTGAGCTAAACTGCATGATCAATGTGTAAAATTACAGTTAGAAAAATTGTTAATTTACTTTAAAGTTTAAAAATAACAGACTATGCTATAATTACGATGATAAATAGCCAAGCATAGTTATTAATAGTATAGCTGAAAAACTTTCTGACCATTCATTTAATAATTTATCTGTTAATTATTGCTTTGATGTAGAATGGAAGGTAGTGGGGGTGGGCAGTCTTTATCAATAGAAAAAGCTGTACAAATGAATGAAATTGTAGTTAAAGTTTAACAATGTATGCTCTCCTTCACATTTTCTAAAGTTGGGCCAGATTCTTCACCTGGCCAAGTTTAGCCCCCGGGCCTTATGTTTGACACCCCCAAAGCTGATTTATTGTTTTATTTTTCAGACTTGGAGTCATAAAACTACTAAGAATTGGCACTTCTGGTTACATTGGTCCAAAGTCACTGGATTTTCAGTTAGATGCCTGTGGTTAACACAAACTTTATCTCCTACAAAATAAAATACATTGGTGCGGTAAATCATTAAATATCCATCCTTCCATTTTCTTTCACTTATCTAGTAAGTAAATATCTCACTTGTAAATTTTGAAGTCATTAAAATGCTGATAGTTAGCAGTTTATTTCCGGTAAATGGATTTTGAGGAAAAAGAAAGAAAGAAAAATGTGGCTTTAATTTGTGGAGAACATGTTGCTGAAAAACACATTTTACCTATGATGAGTTTTATGTCATGCAAAGCCTATTTGCATGTGTGTGTGTGTGTGTGTGTGTGTGTGTGTGTGTTTTGTGAGCAATTGTAACTTCTTATCTTTGTCTACAAAACAAAAAGATACATGTAAAGGTCAGCTTAGGGACTATATTTAAAATACTTCAGAATGCTAATCCCCTTCACATTACCACATTTTTTGCTGCCACAGAAACACTGACCACATGTAAAAACTCACTAACTGTGAATACGACACAAACACCGGCTGTAGAAATGCCCTCAAGGAAAGCAGTGGCTCAATCTTCATGTCTTACATTTTCTCTAATCCTACCTGCTTTAGTGAGATTTTTATGTCAAATCACAAAATTACTTTAAACTAACTATTAAACCTAAGTTGATTTAACTCACACTCAAAGCAGCAAGCGAACATATGCTTTCAAAGTTAAACCAGTTTAAAATGCAGGTGCTCTTTCACACTCATCGTTATCTGTCAAGTGGAAGAACTAGTGTGGAGGTGCTCGAACAGATGGAGCGCGGTGGGTTTGTGCATTTATACAAAATCTAATTTTGGTTCTTTATTCAGTTTAGGTAGCTGGTTACTGCTCGCAGTGATTCTGTGGCTTAAAGTTTCACTGCGGCACTGAATCTCATCAGTTGTCAGTAATTTTTCACAATCCCCGGAGAGCGCCCTCGTCATTTCTGTCAGCCTCCCTGTGGCTGTGCGGGGACAGGGAGGGCTGTCAAACTGTGCCTGCCCGAGAGCGCCTGGGTTGATGAGTCATAATAAGGGCTGTCCAGGTGGTGAAAATGAGGCTGTGTGAGTGTGTGTGTGTGTGTGTGTGTGTGTACATTTACAGTACAATAAATTTGTTCTCCTCTTATGGATGCTATACTTTATTATAAATTTTTGATCACGTCAAGTCAGTTGTACGTATGTGTGTGTGTGTCTTGGGGGCTAGAGAGAGAAGGAAAAACAGAGTAAGAGAGAGAGAGAGAACAGGAGTCAGTGGGAGGGAGAGGAGAGGCGAGCAGAGCGGAGTGTTCACTCCATTTCTTGGGGATTTTCGAGTCTCTCACTGCGGATTGTCTCCTCTTCTTTAGAAGTGAAAGTCGACTTTAACTCCGTTAATCATTCGGGCAGATTGCCTGTAACAAAGTCCCACTCTCTGGATGGAGAAAGGCTGCTGCAAAATGAGGGCTTTGTGTTTGAACTTTGCCATCACCTGTCTGTGGCTTCTTCCTTCATCAGTGAGTAGACTGCAGACAGCCTTTGCACCAAGTGCATGAAGAGTTACTTCCATTCAGATTTCCTGTAAATGTGTACCATTGATTATTAGCGATCAGTACGTTATAATCAAATTTATGTGCTGCTTGATTTCTGCCACTCATTCTGAGATTACAGCACTGTTGCAGAATAAGACATGGACTGTCAAAATTATCCCAAACATCACTGTAGTTTTAAAAGGTAACAAGTAACTTGCCATGGGATTTTAAGAAGTAGAAAATAGTTTAAATGACTTGGTAAAGACTTCATGGGATTTGCTGTTTTGAGAATATTGTGAGAAAAAAAAATCAGAGACCTGTTCATTTTTAGGAATGAGAAACGGTGTCTTGCTCTGATGTGATTCGCTTTGTTACTTTCAAACTTAAGACCGAAGACGTTTTCATTGTGTGAAATTGTACTAGGACTTGATTAAAGTGGAATCTTTTGTTAGATAAAGTTCAGGAAGGATGAATATATATACCGCTTTCACATTTTAAATTTGTTCCAGTCCCATGGTGTCTAATTCTCTTTCAAGCGTAGTTGTAATTTAATCTGCGCCCCTTTCTTTAATTCAACTTTCTCATGCTGCACGAGCAGCAGACTGCATCATCTGCATCTCTGGTATTTAAGATGTCAAGTGCAAACCCTCAAAGCAACCTCATTTTGTGCTTTATTGCTTGAACTAAATGAGTGCACGGGCTTTGTCAGTCTGAAGAAGTTTCATCACCCTGGGGCTTAAAAACATTCAAACTTATTTTTCTTTTCTTTTTTTCTTCTTGGTTAAGCCGTTAAAAAAAAACAACCCAAAAAACTGACACATTAAGGAACTTTTTAGCCAGTGGCAAGAATTCTATCTCTCTGTCCTTAAAAAAAGCAAACACTCCTCCCAGGCTTTTCAGTTGCTTTTCAGTTTTTACTTTTTTTTTTGCTTCTGCAGGTACTTTTACACACGTGTTGTGCTTGTATCCCCTCCACTGCTGTTGCTCAGTTGCAGTCACTGAGCCAGTGACATTGCTGTCACACTGTGGGCTCCAATTAGGGCAGGTGAGAACAGCACGTAGCTGGAGCTTTGGGTTTGTAACAATAGGCGCAGCTGGAGCGCACTTGGTTAGGGGAGGAAGGCAGAGATTGGCACACAGGGATGAGGTGGTTGGGGGGGGGGATGAGAATCCTGCTTGTTTGAGTAAAATAATGATATCCTGGGAGCTGTTTATTCAGAAATCTAGGTGAGATTAGCCCTAAACCTCCATCTGCCTCTGACACATTATGGCAAAAACAGAAATCAAGTCCTAAACAGTGAATGTGAACAACTCATGTCCCTAGAGGCGTAAAAAAATCTTGTCCCATCACCCACAGAGCATCCACCATTACACCTAAGCTAAAGTAAGTGTTTATATAAAAAGAGAAGTGTCCAATTAGTTTTTATCCTAAACTCATTGAGCAAAATTGGTGTTATATACTTTTTGTATATACAGTTTGCATACTGAGACGTAGCTTCACGTGTCAGCCATGCAGAGCAAATGTGTTACATAAACATCACTTGATTTATTGGGATTTGTGTATTTTAATAGACACAACAGCAGGTGGTTGCCTGGCTTATGATAAGCTGCTTCATCAGTATGAAGACGTATTTAGTTTTCATGGTCACACTCTTATATTTTTGGAGTGCTATTTCTTTTTTAAACCCAAGAGGGACATTCAAGTGGAGTTAATTACCGTATTTCTCTGTGTTAATGATGTCTTCAGTTCTGCGTGAGCTGTGCATGAAATGTGGCGCTATCACAGAAGCCAAAATATTTAACATTAAAGCAATTAGTGGCAACAGATTGGTTTTTAGTTCCTGTAAAATATATTTGGAGTGTTTCTCCGGTACAGTGGAGTCAACACTGTAAGAGGCAGCTTAATGTATCATTTTGATGTGGTGTATTTTTTTCATATAATCTGCAGGCTGTTCACCCATACTGTTTCATCAGATTTGACTTCAGGGGAAAGGCCAGGGAGCGTAGATACCTTTATACAATCTATTTCCCGAAAAAGGGACAAAATAGGACAGTAGAAGGAAGGAGGACAATGTGGGTGGAAGTGATGAATACAACGAACAAAACATGAAGTCGTAAGCTCTTACCTAACAAGATGCATTCAGGTGAAAGCTTAATCCCTTATTCATTTCAAGAAGCTGTCCAAATCAATCCAAGATTAGAAGCTGGGATATTTAAGGTAATGAAGAGGAGGAGGAGGAAAAAGGTTAAAGATTTTTTAGTCTTTTTGAGACCACTGAGACATATTTGGCACAGAAGGAGCTCAATATGGAAATGTGCCTGAAACAGATGCATATTTTTCATATTTTCATACATTTATTATTTTATTGATTCTTCAGCAGCCACGTTTCTCTCTATCTCAAGCATATTGATTAATCAGCCTATAGACGGTCCATTACCAAGGTCGTGCAGAAACGACGATTGAAAGTTTTAAAGGGGGAGTGAGAGAGGACGAACGGACGGGCAAATTAAAACGTGTTAATGGCAACAAGAACGGGACTGTGTTTGTTTGTGGTGTGGGTGTGTGCATGTTCCTCATTACTGTAGTCCTTGCCTGAAGGAGATAACCTATTGATCACAGTCAATTTCAAGACGTTCTCAGTGCGAGGGCCCGCAACACTCAAGAATAATTATTTAAATCGATTATGTGCTGCCTTATAGTGCAGCTACAGTCAAGCTGTCCTTCCTTTGTGGTCATCCAGGTGGTCAAGGGCAGTTTTGCTCTTCGTCTTTCTTGTCACTTTCTGCAGTCCAACAACAAAATCGTGTGACTTTTTTACTGTCGTTTTTTTTACTGTAGTTAATGGTGACAATGTTGACAACCCCAGAGTTGTTTTGGGTTACAGTCGATATTATAAAGTTCTTGTAGTTGTCTGTGAGCATTGGTGGATATGAGTTTCATTTGGTGCTTTTAAGAGTTGTTTTATTAGTATAACAAAACACAAAAGTAGTTTGCGGCTAATCAAAGAGGTTCGATTTTAGGATTTGGGTCTCTCTTTCTTTTTCTGCCTCTCTTTGATATATCAGTATCTACGCCAGTATCAAAAAGCTGGATGAAATTTTACATGTGGTGCTTACTGAATTCAAAATAAATAAAAAGATAAATAAAAAACAAGGCAACGTGTCTTTTCACTACTTGGCAAATCGGCCAATTACAACACAAATTTGGGGGATTTTTTTTCCTAACAGGGACTGTTTCTTCAGTTAAAACAATCTACAAAATGTTATATTCTGTAGTGTTTATGGAAAAATGGTGTGCAAAAGCACAACACTGTGGCCAAATGCTATTTGGCCACAGTGTTTTGAAACTGCACCGGAGATCTCAAAAACTGGCATCTCAGTGTTTAATGCAAAGTAAAATGCATATATATATATATATATAAACACACACATACATATATATATATATATATATATATATATATATTACCCCTGTGGATACACAGTTGTGGTGAGATGTTTAGACTCATCATGGGCATAAATGTCATGGTAATGTGGGGCTTGTAATGATTTCTTTGAACTGTTCTTTTTCCAGGGTGGAATGATCGTACAGCAAACATCTGTAATGGTTTAAGAAAAATAAATAAGTATGTACACAAGTTTTAATTTATTTTGGACAACAAGCTTCTAGCATAATTCTGGCTGGATATTTGACCAATCTTCATTTAAACAAGGTTGTTTAATGGCATGGAGCTTTTAAGCAGGGTCTACACATTTTAAACGGGACTGAGGTTGTGGCTTTGGCACGGCCATTCCAGAAACATAATGGGCCATTTCTAAACAGCTACAAATTTGAGGATAATCGGTTTAATGTAAGAAAAATTATTAGGATGTGTTACCACTTTGTCAAAGTGTGAAAGAACACCCAAGCTGTCCCCTCAGATGAGATGAAATTGGTTAGGATGTTCAGGAATAACCAGGTAACCACCATGGAAATTTTACATTTCCACTTTTAGGCTTGACTAAGATTGCAGATACTCACACAGACAAGTCAAATGGCTTCTGGAGAAAATTTTAATGGTCGATAATTCAAAGATTGACCTGTGTGGTTACAATGACAAGAGGTTGTTGGAGGAGTAAGGGCGAGGTTCTAAGACCACTGTACCTGTTGTCAAGCATGGTGATGGTCACATAATGCCCTGGGTCTGTTCTGCTCCCATTGGTACTGGTATATTGCACACGGTAGATGGAATAATGAAGAAGGGGTCTCTCCGAATACTTCAACTTCACCTCAAATCAACAGCTTGGACACAACTGCATGTCCGAGTTGGACAATGATTTCAAACATCTCAAAAACATGATAAAGCAGGCTAACAATAAGCTTCTGGAATGGCATTCCCAAAGTACAAATCTCAATCCTATTGGGAATTTGTGGACTATGCTTCAAAGAAGCCAAGTAGAGTGTTCAAATATCCTGCAAGAATGATGCCAGATACATGTTGGTGGCTACCAATAGTGTTTGGTCTAGGTGAAACTTACTAAGACATTTAACCAAATGTTAGTGGGGTTTATGCATGCTTTTGAGCTTAGATAAAATTCAAAACATTTCAGACTTGTGAAGCTAATTCTTGTTTTATTTTTTTAAGTCATTAAATATGTATGTTGTACAATCCCTGGAAAAAGAACAGTTCACTAAAACCCCAAAGCCCCATGACATTTATGCCCATAGTGACTGTTAACTTCTGAGCACAGCTGTATGTAAGCTGACAAATAAGCTATATCTTGCAACAATGGATGAAGAACATTTTCAAAATTCACTATTTTATACTTTTTTTCCACAGGTCCAAGAGATATCCAAGAAACTGGAATTCCAAAGCCAAGAGTGGGGTGAGGCGGAAGGAGGAAGAGAAGGTGCTGGTGGAGCAGCACTGAAAGTTAAACATATCTCCAAAGATTTACAGATCATCTCCACCAAACATAAAACACCTGCTTATGGCTCGCTTGGCCCATACGGTTGGCCTCAGAACTTCTCACAAGCCCTGGATCAGTATCTGTATCGTCCTCCTCCCAAATCCAAACCTCCAGCTAAAACTTCCCCAAAGGCCAAAAAGATCCTGGGCTGGGGGGATTTTTACTTTAATGTGAAAACAGTGAAATTTAGCCTCTTGGTGACAGGGAAGATTGTGGATCACATCAATGGAACATTCAGTGTCTACTTCCGCCACAATTCATCCCGTCTGGGGAACATATCTGTCAGCATCGTTCCACCTTCCAAAGCTGTGGGATGGGAGGTTCTTGATCCTGCATCTCAGAGTGTTCACACTAAAAACTCAGTACTGCTCCCAGATCTGATGTCCCAGTTGCCAAGCCCTCCTCAGTCCACCAGCTCCACTCCTCCCGAACAGCAGAAGCAGCAGCAGGACATGATGATGGTGACTGAACTCAACTGCCGGATCGAGTACCAGAGAACCAACCGGTCCAAGAAGACCAAGCCCTGCATGTACGACCCAGGCCAGACATGCTACTCAGAAAACACCCAGTCCCAGGCAGCCTGGATCTGTGCCAAACCATTTAAGGTTATATGCATCTTCATCGCCTTCACTGGCACAGATTACAGACTGGTGCAGAAAGTTTGCCCTGAGCAGAACCAGCAACACTTTGGGTGACAAATTCTGAGATATGATACACTGACTTCTCACTCGTCCTTCAAACATCCTTCAGAATCATATGTTCAGTTTTCCAAACACCTTCAACATAAAGATACATCGTCAGCCTGTCAGTGAATGCAGATTGAGTCAAAACTTGTATTGTCTTTTTTAAGGATTTAAGTTTTGTGTAAGCTTTGTGTTGTCTGAAAGCACACTCATTAAAACATTAATGCTGATTTTGAATTTGTGTTTAAAACTTTTGCCTCACGATTATGCATTAATTAAGGTTTCCATCCAAAATTTGACTTGTATTCTTATTTTTTTTTACTTAAAAAATAATGATAATATTGTATATGTATCTACGTTTAAGGACAGAATCACATGTAGGTTTTCTTTTAAAGCACAGACTGACTTCAGCTAATGTTTTTACTATGAAAATGTTTCTATGCCTGTTTGTTTTATGGAAGTTTCCTATTCAAAGAACTCACAGAGCGAGATGAAAGGGATTATTTACTGTAGTCATTATTATCAGTGACACAAAGTACACGTCCGGTATCTGGCTACATCCAGTACTGATTTTACTTTCACCCTTTGCACCTGGGAAGTTTTCTGTTTTTCCCTCAGCTGTTGCAGACATGCTCTCTCTGACGTTAAGGCAAAGATTACAGGTGAGTACGTTTTGTTTTTTTAAATTACGTGCACTTATATCTGCTTCAGGAGACCCTTTTTCTGCATGTAAGAGTAGTTGTAAATAAGTCACTTATAACTGTAAGTAGGCCAGCTTGTCACTAAACGTCAACCCTGATAAAAATGTCTGGTTTGAAGATTTTTTCTTTGTATTTTTCGGTCCAAAAGAGAAACACACACTGCTGTCCCAGTTTATTTATTTATTTTGCTGAAAGAAAGTTGACTGCACAGTCTGCACTTTATGCAAGACTTACTATACTCAACACAGCGAATACAAAAGATGAAAGGAGACTTACTTTAACATATATTTATGCTTCAACAGTAATCTGTCTATTAGGCCAAAGTAACACATAGTTGCATAACTATCATGCAGGCACAAGCTGGTTTCAACAAACAAGCCCCTCCATGTCTGACCAGCCCACACGCAGTACATTTTTCAAGTCCAAGGTTTTCCATAACTGCTCCATTGAATAACACATTTGGGGGGGTTTTGTGTTTTTTTTTTTACTGCCTTTCATTTAATGGGTTGTTTAGAACATCAAAAGCCACATTATTCTAACTCCCTTGTTTACAAACCCCAAGTGCAAAGTATTATCATTTTGAGGGATGAAAGTATTTGTGCACAGGCTTACTCTTCATCAGGGTTTCAAAAGACACCAAAGGATGAAAAAGAACCCCCCACCAGAAACTTTTCTTTTTACACTCTGCAGAGCATTTAAAGCACAATGGAGAGTTGCATCGCACCCCGTGACTTGGTATTTGTGCCTTCAAGAGGTTTTTATTAACTTCTCTGAGCAGTTTAGAACAGCAGGTCGCAAGAAATGTAACACAGTCGCCCCAGGCTGCTTACTAGTGAACAGCTTTAAAATCATTATTCAAAAAGTGTACATTTATTCAGTGACTGAAATCATTCCTGTGTGTTCATCCACTACCCCCCACGCTGCAGCCCCTTTTTCTCAGTGCTTCAGCATGTTTGGGCCAACAGAGGCAGATGACTGCAAAATCTTGCAGAAGACACCTCAGCAACAGCAGCAGCAGCGATGGGTGGACAGGACAGGAGAGCCTGGCTCAGGATGACCCAGAGATGTGGAGACTCCTGCAGCAGGAGAAGGACAGGCAGTGTCGGGGACTGGAGCTCATCGCATCAGAGGTCAGACCCCATTTAGATGAAAGAGAAGAAAATGTGATCAAAGTACCATAAGGAGATTAAATAAAAGAGGAAAAACATGAAAGCTAAATCTTCAGTAAATCTTGATTGGAAAAACAACACGTTATATGTATGATTCCCCTCAGCAGCAGGCTGCTGAGGGGAATCAAAAGTGGCTGTTTAAATGTTTGCTCTGTGTATTGCGTCACACATAATCTCTGTGCAAAATTAGTTCTGGAAAAAGAGGTGTGACAGGTAAACTGTGCTGTTCATTGTTAAATTAAAATAAAATAAAAGCAACTAGAATTGCCGGCATTAAACTGCGATTTCACAGAGTACCTGCTGTAATCTAGAATGACAGTTTCAAGTGCAAGTCTTATGGAAATGTGCTGTTCACTGTAAAATACAAGCTTTACAGTGAAATACTGTCAGCTGTTTGACTAGCATAAAATTATTATGTAACTTGTTGCTATTCTACTCCTAGAAACACATTTATAAAAATCCTGGTGCGTTAAAAAAATCTCAAAACACCCAGAAAATCACTCACTGCTAGAGTTTTGGTCATGGTGGCTCAATAACCACATCACTCATGCACAGCCAGCAATCAAAATATAACTTATTGATATGAACTAAAATATTAAAAGTCCTGTGTGTATTTATGTTCAACAGAGACAAAAAATTAGTGGTGATAATCTAGTTTAGCACCGGCACCGGCATCAAAGGCACCGGCATTTACAGAGCTCAAAGAACACTACAGTCATATGCGAATTTCCTGTATTTTTACAGCTTTTTTAATATAGTGAACAATATTTAAAAAATAAGAATTTTAATTTTCCTCCTACTTGATTGTTCAATAGATGATGTCAGCCAAAAATAAATACTGGGGTAATGAGTCTATAGGCTTACATTTAACATTAAGACCTCATTTTTTGGTCAGCCAGGATAAAAATCGGTTTTGCGACGCAAAATTCATGAAAGAGCTGCAGACTCCACAGACTTACAGTAAAATACTCCACTGAGTTTGGGCTGAAAGATGTTTTGTTCTTCACAGAGGAGCACATTTGTCAGCAGTGAAATCTCAAGTCATCAGAGTTGTAGTTTCCAGAATTTTACTGTTTTCTTCAGCATTCACCGAGATTTCCGATGCACCCCACCAACTCCTTTTAAGTCAGTTATTTTGACTAAGTGGAAGCTGTGGGAAAAGACGGGAGCTTTTATTCTTTTATTCTCCACCAATTATGCATCCACAGAACTATCACTCACGATGACATCTGAAAGGTTTAAACTTCTTTTACATGTGCTATCAGTCATTTGCCGCTCTGAGCCAACTCCCAGAGGAGAGACCCTGCTTTTTTTTCATCTTCAGGAACATAGTCAAATGATCCCATTAGGTTCCCCCCACTGATTTCTTTCACTGATCCCCACATTTAAAGCTGAGACAGAGAAGGAGGAGCGATCGTGTATGTGTGTGTTTGTGTGTGTTTGTGTGTGTCAAGATAGTGTTTCAAAATGTCATGGAAAGAGATTTATGTCACTTGGGGGACTAGTTTTAAACCCCACTGGAATGATTGAGGGATCCCTGAACAGTGACAGGTTTAGTAAAATAACAACCCAGAGGGGGCGGCTGAGGAGGACAGAGAAAGAGAAAGCGAAAGACAGTGAGAGAAGATAAACTGAAATGTGAGTGGGAGAAAAAAAGACTGAGACAGGGAAAAAAATTCATTTACATTCATTTCCTTTTTCCGCAGCTCCATCTCTTTTCTGACATTTGACACCGTGCTGAACTTTGCAAGGATTCAGTACTAGTTAGATTCTTCTATATTCAGCCCTCAGCATCACTATAGTACCTCTAATGCACTCTGATTTCTTTAAATAATCAAATATGGCTCATTTGTAGCTTATACAATAGGCTGTTAAAAGCATCTGCTCCATTTTTGTTGCAATAAGTATTTGCAAAACAGTCGTCCTTCTGAAGATAAATAAAAGCTATATCTGGTTAAAAAAAAAAACAGGTTATATTTGGTGACAGACTTCTGAAAATATAAGTAAGATAAAAATTTACTGCAGGTTTTGATGCTTTTTTGTTTGTCCCTCCAGAACTTCTGCAGTCGTGCAGCTTTGGAGGCACAGGGCTCCTGTCTGAACAACAAATACTCTGAGGGATACCCAGGACAAAGGTAATAAGCATCGCCTACTTTAAACATATATTGATTTAGTCATTAAAACTATTTTCAGAAGCCAGCACATGAAGCTTATAAAATTTCATTTAAAGGCAAATGGACTTTAAAACAAAAAGGTTTGCATTTCTTTTCCCAGCATAATTCAGGGCTGTTCACATAGCATATAGCAATATAATCCAGCTCAACACAAACTAAAAGTGCACAAAGTATATTAAAGGACAGTGACATGATATAGAGTGATATGACAGCATACGATGCAATACAGTCTGTTGAATATGATATGATTGAATGCAAAAGAAAGCAATACTATGATACTATACGATGTAATAAAATCTGATGTGATACACAACAGTGATCAGTGTTATCCATCATAGTACAGTTTCAGTAAGAAACAATAACATATAGCCAAATAAATGGAACAATACATTACGACACCCCATGATATGACAGAATACAAAGTTTGAAGATGTGATAGGATACATAAGGGTACTGCATGATTCAGTACACATGATTTGTTGCAAAATTATACAGTTATCGTACAATATGATAAATTACAATATGAAGTGTGTGCGTTACAATAACATGAGATGATTCTATGTTTCTTTTTTTGTTTTTGTCAGATACTACGGAGGTGCAGAGATTGTCGACCAGATCGAGCTGCTGTGTCAGAAGCGAGCGCTCTCGGTCTTTGGTCTGGATCCCAATCTGTGGGGCGTTAATGTTCAGCCATACTCTGGATCCCCTGCTAACTTTGCAGCCTACACCTCTGTGCTGCAGCCTCATGACCGCATCATGGGCCTGGATCTGCCTGATGGGGGACAGTGAGTCAATATGTCAAAGTTCATTCATGCTAGACATGCTCAAGCAGAGGATATTTCCATTCCCATAATAACATTTTATACAGAGCTTTTTGTCCACCCTGCACCTGCTCATCTTCTGCCCACGTGCGCTCTGTTATAATTATATATTTTGTCCTTCACATTTCAGCCTTACCCACGGCTACATGTCAGACAACAAAAGAGTCTCAGCCACCTCTATTTACTTTGAATCGATGCCTTACAAAGTGGATGTAAGTAGTATTCAAACAGAATTAAGGTTTAAAACCTGTGATCCATTTAAAGACATAAGAAAGTGTAAGCTGTTCTCTCTACCCCCTGTTCCTGAATCCCCCTCAGCCCCAAACAGGTCTCATAGATTATGACCAGCTGGAGAAGACTGCTCGCCTTTTTAGACCCAGACTTATCATAGCAGGAACCAGCGCCTACGCTCGTCTCATCGACTACTCTCGCATGAAGAAGGTGCTTCATTTAATAATGTTTACGAGAAGGTGTCTCAGAAACTTCCAACAGCTGTTAACTCTACCACAAATCAGATTACTGAGTTACTGAAGCGTGATGAGATACTTGGACATTTAAAGAAAAGCTGAGAAAGTAACAGGATTTCAGGTTTGTGGGGTTCATGTTGAGCTGTGTGTCTTTTAGTTGTGTGCAGAGCTGAGTGCCTACCTGCTGGCAGATATGGCTCATATTAGTGGCCTGGTGGCTGCAGGAGCTGTTCCCTCTCCTTTTGAGCACGCTGACCTTGTGACTTCCACCACCCATAAGTCCTTGCGTGGAGCAAGGTTAGGATCTGAGCCCTAATATGAATTAATTTTAATAAGTGTGTTGATAGTTGCCTATTCAGGTAAGAGCTTTATACATGTGATTCTGCACATGTCCAGCTAAGCACATTTGGTGTCCTTTCTCTGCTCTGCAGGGCTGGCCTGATCTTCTACCGGAAAGGTGTGAGGTCCGTGGATAAGAAAGGCAGGGAAGTCCTTTATGACCTCCAGGACAGAGTGAACTTTGCTGTGTTTCCATCACTTCAGGGAGGACCTCACAACCATGCCATTGCTGGGGTGGCTGTCGCCCTCAAACAGGTCAAGATGTGTATTTTAATCTTTAATGTTCAATAATAGCCCACAAATTCAATTAAAGGGGAAATCCTCAGACAGAACATCAGCGTAGGTCGAGTAGGTCTGGATTTGGAGTATCTGAATACAATCTTATTCTCTCACACGACATGATTTCTGCTTCTGCAGGCTTCCACTCCCATGTTCAAGAGATACATCCATCAAGTGCTGCTGAACACCAAAGCCATGGCCAATGCTTTGTTTAAGAAAGGCTACACTTTGGTGTCAGGTGCTGAGTGAGTCTATGATGTTGAAATTGTATATTTTTGCATTAAAAACAAATTATTTCATACAAATTAAAATAAACGACAAATGCTTTTGTTTTCTTTCTCTGACTATGAAATTAGACTCAGCATTTATACGAGCAGTGCATTTCTACCTCTCCAGTGCCTGATGCAATTGCTTTTGGATCACTTTGCATTTGCTTCAGCCTCATTTGCATTCTGTTTTTAAAACTTTGGAAAAGTTCACTTAAGCTTCACTTGACAGTTGAATGGAAAAAAAACAGTGAGTAATATTTTACTGTAGCAGCTGCACGTCTCCTCATTGTCTCCAGGAAAGACTTGATGAGAATTTCACCATCAGAAACATTTCCTCAAATACAGATCTTATAGATCTGGCTAGACACTTCACCCGTTGCCTACTGGTGGTGGTCAGAGGGCCCGGTGGCGCCAGTGTCCGGCAGCCTCGCCTCTGTCAGTGCGCCCCAGGGTGGCTGTGGCTACATTGTAGCTTGCCATCACCAGTGTGTGAATGTGTGTGTGAATGGGTGGATGACAGGTTGTGTAAAGCGCTTTGGGGTCCTTAGGGACTAGAAAAGCGCTATACAAATACAGGCCATTTACCATTTTACCATTTACCATCTATCCTCCTCTTCCGTTTCTCAGGTGGAACAGACAACCACCTGGTTTTGGTTGATCTTCGACCTCGTGGTATGGATGGTGCTCGAGCTGAGAGGGTCCTAGAGCTGGTGTCAATCACGGCCAACAAGAACACCTGTCCTGGAGATAAGAGCGCCCTCACTCCAGGAGGACTTCGACTTGGTACTCGCTTTAATAGAAGTGCAGCTTGTGCAGAATGTGTTGCAAAATTTAGTAATCTAGGAAAGAGTTACAGGAGTGGAGCTACTTTGGACAGACTCTGTCAGCCACTCTGTCATTCTGCCCGTATGGCAGCAGACCCTTTCTTCTCTCTCGGAGTGTCTGACTCTGTGATGTGTCTGTGTTTCCTGCTACATGTCACTGTATCTGTAGTTCTTATCACCAGACCATCATTCAGTATGTCACCATGTACCTCAAACCAACCCTCTCTTTATGAACTATTGACAACAATCAAACCATTTAATCTAACGATTGTTTTATCTGTCACTTTCTTACAGGAGCTCCAGCTCTGACCTCTCGGCAGTTTAAGGAGGCAGATTTTGAAAAAGTTGTGGAGTTGATTGATGAAGGGATTCAGATTGCACTGGATGTGAAGAAGAAGACCGGTGAGGGAGTTTCGTCTAAACCTGTGATTCATCCAGTGGGAGTGGTGGTGTTTGGGGTTTTGTGTACAGCAGATTCACCATGCTGACATGTTGTTTGCTTACATAGATTACTAGTGCTCGAATATGTGTTCAGCATTCATTATTTCTCTTGCAGCTAAGGACTGTGGATCATTTATTAGCTGTGAGTAGGGTTCAGGAAACAAGCAAAAAGAATAAATGCAATTTTTTTGCCTTTCTGTCTCCAAACAGGAAACCTGGCTAGCTTCAAGTCATTTCTGCTGGAGGACCAAGATACAGTGTCACGCATCACAGAGCTCCGCCAGCGGGTGGAGCTATTCGCCAGGCCCTTCCCCATGCCGGGATTTACTGACCATTAGAAAAAACTCAGACAAACAAGCTGTAATGCAGAGTGTTACACTTTGTTTTGTTTTTTAGACATACATATAATGCATATAATAATATAATAATTTGGTAAAAAACAAACAAACATCAGTTTAAATTGATCAGAGTGCAACAATACAGCATGGCATTTCTACATTAACTGGAAGCATTAAAATTACCAGCTGAGCTGAAAAATGTAACATAGTAACAGATATTGATATGGACAGAAATGCCAGGTGAGGTGAATGCATTAAAAATAAATGATAAAAGTCACAACTCGTTAAAAAATGACTCTAAGGAGGTTGGAAAGAAAGCAACTCAGCTTCTCAGCTCAGCTCCAAGAGACTTCTTCAGTTCTAACTCTGCATTTCTAAGTAGCATGTAAACATTCATTATGTATAACATTGTACTAATGCAGACATTTAAAATGTCTTCATAGGAGAATGTGTATGTTTTAAAAGGTAATGTAAACTACTGCAGTGTTCTTATAGAGTGTTATAAATAACTACTACATACACTGCAGTTTATAGCTAATCTGTGCTAAGTTACATTCAAGTGGATACTATTAACTTCTGTTTCATTGTATCAGCGATCAATTTAGTGGAACAATTTATTATATACATTGACTATAAAGGATCTAAAGTGATTTGATTTGTTACTAGCTTGCAGTGATAGGTGGATAGTAGTGATTATATTCATAAAAATGGTATTCAATAGGACTAGAGTGTAAATGGTACACAGCAATGGACCTAAATTGTGAGTTAACAGCACTCTGGAATTTGCTTTCGCCTTCTTGTCAGGACTGTTGTTTGCTGCCCAAACACAAGAAGGACCCTTATGCTTTCGGGTATTTTTGGCATTTGGTTGCTAAGTCTGCTTTAGAGCTTTTACTGACTTCAGGCTTTGTTCTGCACTCTGGGAAACTTGCAGCAGCTGTGTTGGGAATTGAGCACAGGTTCAGTTTACATCCACAGATCCACTAACATGAATAGAAAACAGTAAAGTAGCACAGGCGTTTCAAAACAAGGCTTCAGATTTGTGTGTATGTGTGTGTGTCTAATGTAATAGTAGCTTTTGTAGTTTTACTTTGACTTCTATAGAAATAATTTCTGAGGAATGTATAACATGAATATGCATCTTTTAAACTGCAATAAAACTGATGCTGAATATTTACATGTTAAATTTTCTATGGTTTTTTTTTGCATGTATTTTTTTTACCTGCTGCTGAGTTGCATGTCACCGAGCAGTTGATGATTTATGTGTGTTATCCCAAGAGGGAGGAGCATCTTCAGATTCTGTAAACACTGATCCATGTTAAGCTGCTGGAATTTCCTCTGCTCATGTCCTCTCACTGTTTACTTCTGGGAATAGTCAAGAAAAAGAAAATAAAAAGTAGTCCCCAAACAGTGTCAGCGGATCACAGCTTCAGGTTCACAAAAGGAAAAAACAACTTTGGATCATTTGATTTGTTTCCGTAGTACTTTAGATGTCTGAATTGTTTGGTTTGACTTCCTCTCTCAGTTGGACGTTGATATTTTTTTCTATTGAATAAGGTATTTCATGATATGATTGGGTCCAAAATTTGTTGGAGGAACAAAAATTATTTTTGTAGTTTTGTCTCCGTAAACCACAACTGAGCAAATTAAGGTTTGACTGTGCAGTTCAGACTTTCAAATAAATAACAGAAGTATCACATTAACATGCTACTATTTTTATAGAACATTACAGCCCATTTTCTGAAGCTCAAAAGTACTAGGACAAACTAACATAATTTTAAATACAAGAATTGTTTTATATATTGGGATGAAAATCTTTTGCAGTCAGTGACTGCATGAAGTCTTGAAGCTGACATCACAGAATACTGTGTTTCCTCCCTTGAGATGCTCTCCTACGTGTTTACTGCAGCTGCCTTCAGCGACAGCTAGTTTGAGGGTTTCTCTGCCTTCAGCTTTGTCTTCAGGTGACTGACTTGGTCATTGAAGAATATCCCATTTATTTATTTTGTGAAACCTGTGCAGCTTCTTGCTTTGGATCATTATCCATTTGCACCGTGAGGTGCTGTGCCATCAGTTTTGCAGCACTTGAGCACCAAGTATAGCCCTGTTCACGTCACGCCTTTTGGAAGTTGGCAAAAGCATCTCAATTTGAGCCTGGATTTTCACCTAATTTGTTGTCCCCAGTCTTTTTCTTATTGTTGAATCATGCACTCTGATCTTAACTCAGACAAGTGAGGCCTGCAGATCTTTAGATGTTGTTCTAGGTTCTTTTTTGACCTCCTGGATGAATCGTCAAAAAAAAAAAGAAATCTGCAAAATCTTTTAGCTTACTTCACTTTGTCAAACAGTTTCTATTTAAGTGATTTCTTGGTTCAACAGATCTTGCAGTAAAGCAGCAATTTTGAAGTCCTATCCTAGCTTTTGGAAATTTGACATAATGAGCATGGCACGGAACGTGACTGGGAAACTGAGTGAAACTGTAGGCCTATATGACAGTGACAGGTGAATTACAGATTAGGGTTATCCTAAAAGCCTTATTGTGGGACCGTGAATTAAAAAAGAAAGTTTATGTTTTAATAATTAAGACCTGAAATTAGCAGTTGAAACCATAAACTCATCAGGAAATTATTTACTGAGGACATGGATCAAAGGAGCAGTAGAGCAGCATCCCTCAGGTATGCAGCCTCTTCGAATCAGACACTACATCCAGTTTTTACACACGGTCTGTGTCCATTAACCCCTGCCACAGCATCCAAAACTAGTAGTTCCTTTTACTTTTTGTATTCCCACAGAACCGTGTTTAACAGCGTTACACACAGACTCACAAGGTGCTGGACACATCACCATAGCTGCTCGTGACAAAAGCAACCAGGATGTTAACATAGATAAACATAAAAGTTGTTATTTAATTTATATTAAGGCGTCATTGAGTGTTTTAAAGGCACCTATAAAAATATATATTATTATCATTGTTATTTATTTTAGAAATACTGTTGCCTTATGTCGTTGCATAATTCTAGTAAACACTGACACCTTATAAAATACTTGACAAGATGAGAGCATTATGTAACACCAGAATCCTTGACTATCTTTATTAAACCTTCAGACCTTCCATTTTTGTTTATTTAAAAGCTTCCTCTCCCACTGTTTCTCTGCAGTAACATCTTTACCCCCCATAGACACATAAAAAGAGCTTGCCTCCTCTTTCTGTCTCTCTGGGCTGAGAGGATATTTCATTTTTGATGTATTTATTTATTATTCTGTGAGGATTTCCCCTGAGACACTGAGTGCTTTGTAAAGCAGCACTAAATTAGCATCAAACACGAAGCGCTGCTGCTGCCTATTGGAGCATTAAATATTTAATTTACCAACAAACTGAATGGACTTTTGTTTTGAGTCAGTCGTGTCTTCCAGTGTTTTGGATGAAGTTCATTGCTTCAGTTTCTGCCAGAGGAATGTGTGCCCTCCACAGAGACCAGGCAGCAGATTCACAGGTTAAAGGTCAGGGATGTTCTCAGCTCTGTCGTCAGAAAAGACACACAAACAAACCCAAGGACGCACAGACATATGCACACACGGAGGACCACAACACAAAAATAACAGCTCATCTGCTTCATCTCCGTGCCTCTTTCTCATGACCTGACAGCTCCTGTGGGTTTGCGCGAAACCGTTTGACCCCCTCATGTTCTGTCGTCCTAGCTCTCCTTACTGCCACAGCCGTCCTTGTGATGTTCACAAGGAGGAGAATTTTTTGATGTTCACTATTCTTCTTTCAGATGGTATTTTTTTGTTTGTTTGACTGTTTGTAAAATTATCTTTTTTATAAATGAGACTGACCTTCAGCCAAAACACCAAGAGATCCGCCCCCAAAAACGATCACGTTTGTAATTCGTGTACGCTTGAGTAAGAAGGGCGTTCTCCTAAACGTTCCTTCAGTTTGTGTTCATTTTACTTTTCTCTGCTTATAAAAAACAACAAACATACATAAAGTAGAGATGAAGAGGCGTTCCGCATGAGCCTAAAATCTGAATTTGTTTTTTTCCTGTTTATATTTCAGTCTGTATGTTTGTTCACCCACCATCCACTACTTTAGGAGACAGATGTGAATATGAATATTCTTAATACTTTAATGCTGCACTTTACACTGTGCAAAAACATCCAATATTCCAATTAAATGTGAAAATTGTGGTTTTATTGTGTGTTTATTCCTTTTTTTTTTCATTGTTCTTGTTGATTGTAAGATTACTTGGTTTTGTTTTAGCATATTCGGTGATGCAGAAGCCCAAGAAAGTTTATTTAACTGAACAAAAATTGCTTCTGTTTGCAATATGGAAAGCATACTAAATGTATTACCTTGTTTTAGATTAAGTCATTGTGATTTATGTGTAAGCTAATGTAATTTAATTTCTTTATATTTTGCTTCCAAAGAGCCAGGCTTTCCTGTAATCTTTTAAAGTTGTCTTGAGCAACAGTGCTCCAAGCTTTCTGAAGGTCTTTCAGATTTTTTCTTTGGACATTGGCTGCTTTTTCACTCAGTTTTAGTCCAGTCTTCTATTTATTAAGTGACTTAATACTGACATATGAATTATTCATGTGTAAAAAATGCACCTAACTCACAGGATGAACCAATTTTGTATCTACACATAACAGGAAACTTGGCAATTGCTAGGAACTTTACTAGCAGCCTGTCTCAGAAACAACTAATTTGTTCCCATTTCTCAAAGTTTGACAGGCATAAAATAGTATTTCTGCACCAACGAGGTGATTCAAAAATAGCTATTAGCTGAAAACTTGGAATATCTCAGCCTGCTGTGCGATATGCCTTCAAAATTGTGAAGGAAATGGACAAGAGGAGGACAAAAGAAGAAGTGGTCGGCAGGTAAACAGTATCTGATAGTCATGTCCTTAAAAAACAGGAAAGTAAATCCAGCAAAGACCTGGCACAGGACCTGAACGACAACAGTGAGTGTTTACAGCCATCTGTAAAAAACAGTGGAGCTCTGTTATAGTTTGGAGATGCATATCAGTTAGAGTTTTGGGGGATCTTGTACAAGAAAGGTATTGTCAGATTTTGGTCTATCATGCAGTACAATGTAGAACCCACCTGATTGTCAGCAGCTTCATTTTTCAGCATGATCCCAAATATGTTGCCAGTACAGTAAAAGCATACCTGGATAGAAAAACACACAATGTATTGGCCTCCCCATTGACCTCAACATTACTGAAGGTATCTGGGGAGGCCAATCATCTTGACAGAGAACAAACCAAAAGGGACCAACCATCCAAAGAAGAGCTTTGGATGCCCTTCAAGAGAAGGAGAGAACGATTCCTGAAGACTACTAAAAGAAATTATTGGAAAGCTGCCTAAAACAGTTCAGTCTGTGTTGAAGAACAAAGGTGGTCATACCAGATATTGACTAGCTTGGAAGAACTGTGCAGACTGTTTTTATATTTTATGTATGTTTGCACCTATTCCCAGCAAAACACAAAGAAACGAGAGGTAAATTAAGACTTTTTCATGTCCTATATATTAATGGAAAATAAGATGGTGTGTGTAGGACACGTGCACAGGTTATACATCAAAGTCTTTCAGGGGGAGGACTGTTGAGCGTCCTGCCTTGGCTGTCATTCATCAAAGACGGTGAGCTCCTGTCACACACACTGGTACACACGGATAAACACAAATACAAAATGCAACCACACACATTAAATGCAGTTGTAAAAACACTAATCAGGCTGCAGAGTGACAGCTGCATTGCCAACAGATGGATCGGTTCCATCAGAGTTACTGAATGCGTAGGTGTGGAAAAAGATCGGTATCTGGCTCCGTTCGGTGCAGGTGTTTGAGGAAAGTCACCTGTGTATGCGCTGGAAAGTGCAGAGTGACAACAAAGGCTCTTCTAAACACAAATAACACTTTATTTATTGAAAGAATTCAGCAAAGTTGATGCATCTCATCTTTTTTCATAACTTACACAGTCATCGCTGAATTTAGTGGCTGCTAAACCTACAATCATGTGACAGTTATGAAGGAATACATGCAGTCTGGTCACACTAATATGACCTTCACTGTGATGCAGCACAGCAGGCCAGTGTCATGTTATGAAAAGCTGGTGCAATTAAAGCTCCTCACTTGCACAAATAATGAGGAAAACAAAAAAATCAGCAACAGAGGAAGAGTGTATACAGAAGTTTGAAATACAACCTTCAGGAAGTGAAAACCACAGCAAAAAGCAGTACAAAGCATTTACAGGCTTCAT
This sequence comes from Mchenga conophoros, assembly GCF_057382185.1. Classification (NCBI taxonomy): domain Eukaryota; kingdom Metazoa; phylum Chordata; class Actinopteri; order Cichliformes; family Cichlidae; genus Mchenga; species Mchenga conophoros. Next base: position 7,509,690 of record NC_140545.1, read on the forward strand.
CTCCTCATTTTACTTTTATGATCAATCATTTCTAGATATAGAATAGTTGACTTTTTCTTCTTATTAAAGGCAACTCAGTTGATTTCTGTCCAACACATAAAACAGATCTACCCAACCCTGACTATATTTTCATATACTACTCGTGTGTTTACATATAAATATTTGAATACCATGAAACCTTCTCAAACAGACCAATATGATGGGCTTGTATTTGTGATTACAATTGTCTGAACATGCAAAACCATTGTTCCGGTGCCAGCAATGTGTTGCCAGACATATGATAAAGGCTGAGTTTGTGCATATATGTGGAAACAAGCCTGTTTTTCTATCATGCATATGGGCCTTCAGGATTGATTGACCGACAATCCCGGTCACATTAACCAGGTCACCAGCAGCTCTGCAAACATCACACAGAATCAGAGACACTAAAGGCGCATCCTGATCTGGACTCTGTTTCCCCCGTCTGCAGCGTATTTATAATATTTATGTCCAAAATGCTAACTATAAGTAACTTGACTAGATGTAAATATTCCATGTGATTTTATTACACAAGTAATTATTTCTGGATTCTTGATTTATTTACATTCAGTTTATCAGTTTATACCAAGTATGTTTTCTTAATGATTATTTCAGATGCATTTTACACAAAATTATTCATTTTTATGAGGCCAAAGAATTTTTTTTTCTTGAGTATAGGAAGGGCAGGGGGGATGAGTCTGACCCAAGATCAGGATCTGTCATCCTTTATGGGGTTTTTTTGTTTTTTAATTACACTCTGGTTTGTGAGACTCAGAAGTCAGGTCCCTCTTTCTTCAGGTTTTTGTAGTCTGTGGTGATGGCCACAAACTGGGGGGGAAAGTAGAAAAAGACTGTGTTTGTGTACGTTGATTTAACAATCAATCGACAGTAAAACACAGTCAGATTAGAGTTCATGTGCTGCCTTACCTTGTACTGGTAAGTCGGGTCAAGTTTATTCCATGGCTCTGGGTTGTTGGTCTTGTCCCAGCTGAAGACACAGAGAAAATTAAATGATTAAATCTGATGAAAAGTTAATCAAGCTCTCTCCTGAGAGCTTTTTTGTTTCATCCCCGCTTTGTTCAACTGGTAAATAGAATAAGAAAGAAGCTAAAGAAACAACAAGACAGTGCTCCATCCCGTGAGGTCTTGTAAAAAGCATTTAGCCATGTCTGCTGTTGTTGGAGTTTCTTATATCAAGCGCTTGGGAAACAGCAGGAGAAGAGAAAGTCCAAGCAAAAAGGATAAGAGTAGGCAGGACTCCGTGTGACAGAAACCATCCTGAAACAAATCCCTCCACTTAGAATGTGAAACATTTATTCATCTCCTCTCCGCATGCCTTTGAATAAATTTTAACAAATGTGCATTTCAGGGTGAAATCAAGCCTATCACAGAAGGACGGCTAAGTCCTTTCTCTGTTTGGAGTCCATCTGTGATCATCCAGTAGGTGGGGACTGGTTGCTCTTTGGAAGTTGCATGCAATTAAAGTGAAAACAAAACTAAACAGATGTGCGAACCTGAGGAAACACAGGGTCTCCCAGCTGTGACACATTTCATTAAAAGATGGTGGGATAATGACTTTTAGCTTGTTGTTTTTTGTCAGTTGAAAAACAGTAATGATAACGAACAATTAAATTATGTTTTTAAAAAGTTCTCACACATGATCAAAAGTCAGAAATTTATGTGTGCTTACGTAACATGGGGTCCTCTGGCCAGCCGGATCAGATACACGGATGCTCCGCCCATTCCCAAACAAATGAAGAAGAACTGGGGGATGAGCTACAGAAAAATAAGAATTAGGCTTCTACACATATTTTACACTTAAACCATAAAAGACAACACATTTACGCCTACATGCTAATCTGCACCACACTCTTCACTGGTGTATTGGCAGCTGTACCTTTTGCTGCAAGGCCAAGATGCTGTTTTGTTTTAACATAATGGACGTTTGACTTAAAAAGAAAGAGCTCAGGAAACTCAGGAAAGCTGATAAAATACATTTCAGCCAGATGCATCGTAGACCACCCTGAAGACAGATGAAGACCCCAGGGACTGCCACATCCAGGGCTGATATACAGAGAAGTAATCTGGATATTTTTCTGCCAGCAGCAGTTTGTTTGTCTTATGTGATTTAGAAAAACAGAGCTGGCATTTACTCCCTTCAAATGATCGTTTGGAGCATTATTTCTATTTCGGCTGATTTTTCATTTTTATTTATTTGTCATTCTGCAGTCCTTATTCAAGATAAACTCATACCACCCTGAATATATTCACAAAAATCCATTGTTACCATGTGCACAATAACAGGAAGGGTAGTATAACTTGTCTCTTTGTATGTTACTTTTAGGGAACATGTGGGCTGCGTTGTTCTTTCTTTTGGCATAGAAGTTCACTGGTGACGCTTGATGATTCTTCTTGGTGAAGCCAAATCTTCTTATTCATTTATTTATTTATTTTACACTTCAGCTAACCTGTCATTTTCAGATTTGTCATCACAGCATCCAAGTGTGTTAAATCCCCACCTCCATGACTGAGAATAAAAAAGAAAATCCAGATTTGTCGGTCACAAAAAACAGAAATGTTAAAGGTTGTTAAATAACTATTATCACGATGGGAAGCTGTTAGTCCTTTCCAGCACTGCATCATCTTCAGCCTCGTGACTCCTGACAGTCTGCAAGTCGAATGTCTCAGTAAGAAAAAGCACATTCCTTGAATTTCAAGACAGATGCGGCACATCTTTTTTTTAAGCTAAAGTGAGGCGCGATGTGAGCCAACTTATTCAGCTGTGAGAAACTTTCTTCTAAATTAGCTGTCAGCCTTAAGCAATAGCATCATTTATTCAAAAACAGACACTCGATTTAAAACTGAGTCTATACTTAATATCTGCTGTAACAGAGGTGATCTGAGCAGCTGGCCCACTGAAGCTCAGGGGATTGAGTCTTGGCCTGCTGTTGCTCCGTCACCCTGCATCATCCCAGTGAACGTGCTGACACACATCTGGCGCATGTCTGTGCGTGTTTTATATAATTAAATCTCAGAGGGAAATTTTGTACTTCTGACTTCTCTGTCAGTAACTTCTTTAAAAAAAAAACTTTTGCTGCTGCTTTTGCAGAATTTTCTTGTTATTTCAAATTATATGACGTAAATAAAATGACAAACAAATAAATATTTGTTTAAGATAAAACTGTTTAATTCTAGTTTAATGCTGTAAATAAAATTCAAATTTGATGCACTGAGTGTAAAACAACACAAAAAATACAGTAAAAGAAGAAAAGTTTCTGTATTTTTTTATTATTATTTTCATAATGTGTGATTTAGTACTACATAAACCCACCCTCACCTCCGTGTTTTACAGCTGGCACACCAAACCTGCTGAACTCCATCTGGTCCAATAAAACAATGTGTTTTGGTTCACTCCACCAAAACAATGTGCTGCCACTGTTGATTAGACCTAATTCCAAGTCCTCTGGAAAAGCTTTACTTTGCAAGCAGCGATTTTTCTGCTCTGACATCCCCCGTGGAGACTGACTTTATGCAATGAGCTTTACACTGCCTGAGCCGTCACTGAAACACCAATTTTCACAGTTAATCTTAAGTAAGAAGCACTTGCCTGCTTATTTTTTGGAAAGTTGAAAGAAATAGTGTGCAGCATGCCATATTATTTATTTCCAATATGGCAACTGTGCCTTGTCTTCCTGGTCCACATTAGCACTGCTGCAAGTGTTTTTCATTTTTACGAAGCCACAGATGCACAAAGGTATTTATTAAGAGGTTAGTGATCACTGATTCTAAGGAACTTCACATGCTGGATTTCCATGTGCCATTTTTTTTCGGGTACAAGAATTTTCTGACATTCACACACTTGTGAAAAGTGTATTTTTGGACACAGTCTGTATAACTGACCCTCAGTCTGTCTTTGTCTTAGTGCTGCCACCACCTATCTGTCTATCTCATTCTGGTTTTAATCACTGGTTCCATCTCCTCTCTGTCTGTCTCCCTGACTCTCGATCTACTTTCCCATCTGACCAACGATGCATTCATCTGGCTCATTCTCTGTCTGTGGGGCTCAGAGTTTCGGACTCTCTCTAACAGCCTTTCAGTCTCTCCTTCTTTCTGTTTGTTGTAACTTGATCAAGGAGGGTTGTAGAGTCTCACAGGGATTTGCCTCCTGCAGCTCTTCCCTCCCTCTCCCTTAGAGTCTGTCTCTCAGTATCTCTGCCTGTCAGGATGATAGACCACATCACGGAGCGCTGGTAGAGTCTCATACGGATTTCTTCCCCGCTGCTTCTCTCTCTCTTCCCTTCTCCTGGGAGGCCAGTGAGAAGAAGTTAAAACTCTGTCACTCCCCTCTCTGACAGCAGAGCCGGTTAAAAACTGCAAAAATAATCCCCTGCCCTGTAGGGACAACTCAAATTTAAAAATTTCTTACTAAACATTTGTGAACTGCTTAGATTTTTGTCAGTTTAGATTTAAGGGGTTTGCGGAAGTCGCTGATGTGTTTTTGATGTCTTAAGCTTCTCAGTTCAGCTTGATTTTGAAACGAGCAACTGGAGCAATTTAACAGACTGAAACAGAGCTAAGATAAGATTAGATGAGACAAAATTAGACTTCTAAACAGACCTGCTGCTTTAACCAGTTCATTTACCTGTTACATACATACACTACTTAGGATGTCATGAAGTTTGCGTTAATACAGGCACTAGAATCAAATCAGTTATGTGCAGCAATTGTTAACATTGGGCAATATTTTCTTTGAGCATAGTCTAAACCAATATATATATAAACCTGTGGGTTTAATACTATTTTAACGAGCTGAAAAAAAAGAACCATCCTAGGATTCAAGTGTTTATCCAACCTCGCTAGTGACAAACTGAGTTTCTAGTGCAGCTTTGGTTTTGTTTCATTCAGTGAAGCATGTTTGAATAATTTCAACACACTAAGCAAAATTTCAGAAATGCAGAGCAGTTGATGGATTTCTATTAAAATGTAAGTTACATGTTAAAAGAAGCTGGACATGGCTTATCAAAATTTGAAACACCTAAAAACTGATCGAGAATTTAAAAGATTACTTACACCGGGGTGCTTCTTAGCATGCTCGACTGCTGCCCGAAACATCATTGCTCCAGTTTACAGTAAATCAGGAACAATGCATGAAAAGAAATGAATTCAGGCCTTTGTTCACAGCAAACACAAGCTTTGCACAGCCGAGCCCAGACGGGATGTAGACCTGTTGCTGGGAGAGGCGGGAGAAGGAGGAGAGAGAGGAGGAGGTCGTTTTACATCTGATTACAGCCACTGCTGTTCCCCTGTTGGGTAATTACACTGTGCTGGACACTGGTTAATAGTTTGTATTTAAACGGAAAAGTTTCGCCCCAGTAAACCGTTATTTGATATCCAGAAAAGAGACATTTGATGCTATCAGGCCATTCAATTAAAAGAAGTAGGGTTGTCTCAGACCTCAGAGGCGTTTTCTCTACCATTTCCCTCACTGTGTTTAAAGACTTGTCGGTCATTTGGGAGCTGACTAAAGGAAATGGAAAACCATTTGAACGCTGTGTCCTTTTAAATGCCATTAGGGAATATGGACCCTTGTCAGATCCACAAAGAGAAGACCCAAGTCCTGAATGAGGATCATTCTTGCGTGAGCGTGTTTTGATCCTGAATAATTAAGTTAACCAAATGTTCGTTTGATTGTTGCTAAAATACAATTTACACAATCTTAATGAAATGCGCTTTTGCGATGTGTCCATATTGCGTGCTCTTTAGCAGCAGATTCTCTGGGCTTGACTTGGCAACCAAAGTCAAGGATGCTCAACCAGCATGTTTGCTTTATTTCAGCACAGTCAGAGAGCTAGATGCACACCAAGTGTGTGAAATGTGGCAACACAGTTTAAGCCATCTAAAAAAAAAAGGAAAATCTAAAAAGCAAACATAACCCAGTTTAGTCTGAACACCAGAAGTAACACGTACCCTTCACATTACGGCTGTTGCTGTGATTAAATAAAGGTAAAACCATCAATGAGCAGAGGTCAGGGCGACAACGCTTATCAGCTACACTGTTGCGTTTTAAAGGGTTATTGCACTGATTGACGATGATAGAAGTAGAGCCGCTAACGTACGTGCTCGCTCGCGTAAAATGCACGCTGCCTTTGGTCATCAAAAGAAAATGTCCCAGTCCCAGTCTGCCTAATGGACCCGTGTCTCTGATTCACTGCACTTCAATTTAATTAGAAGTGAAAACAAATACAACTCAATTTAATAAACGATGGCCTCACTTTCAACTCCACAGATGTGTTGTCCCAGATGTCTGTGCTAGATAATAAAGCAGCATAATAAAAGTCGACATGATGAGTGCTGTGGTTAAAACAGGTTTAAATAATTTTCTGTCTACACGTTTTAATTTTTTAAATACTATTTTAGCCTTTTTTTTCTTCTTACAAATGAAAATGGATCATTTGCACAGCTAGACTGACAAGGTTTTTCATAACAGCAGAGATTCATTATAATGACTTCATCGGCCTCAGACAAGGTGCCTGCAAAAGGTAATGAATCCCAGAGTGAGACAGGGCCATGGTCCCTCCTGTGTGTGTGTGTGTGTGTGTGTGTGTGTGTGTGTGTGTGTGTGTGTGTGTGTGTGTGTGTGTGTGTGTGTGGTAGTCAGACCTTTTGCAAATTGCAAATGAGTGCCTGGAACTACTCTCAAAGAGACTGTGCGTTCAGTGCCTGTGCTGCTGATGTTGTGGAAACATCAATCTTTTCACACTCTGTGGACTTGTCTTCCTTTCGGGGGCAAAAGTTAAGTGGTTAACAAACAAAAAACTGTAGAATATAAATTAATTATGAATAAATAATTTTTGAAAAAACTTCAATGGTTTTAGTGTCTAGCACAGTTCTCCAGCTAGTTGATTTGGACTGTATAAAACAAATGAACCTGTATAAATCTGCTCACATCAAGATTTGGAAGAGAGTTTATCAAATGTATTTTTTATTTATTTATTTTTTGGTGTTTTGAGTATCGCAATGCAAATCTCTTTTAGTTGAGTTATAATTAGGAGAAGCCAGACAGCTAATATCTGAAAAACTCTCCAACAACAGCTTTATAATAATGAAAGCGTCTAAATTAGGTTTGGGGTTTTAAATTGTAAATGCTAAAAGGGGGTTAAAAATGAGAAATATGACTGTGTTGGGTTTTTTAAATATATCCTCATTCTTTTATACACATCTCTCTTAAGGTCCCGGTACAGCATTTCAGTCATGTTGAGGTCTGGACTTTGACTGGATCATTGCAGCACCTTTATTGCTTCTTTAGCTTTAGCTGTTGGACAGATAGCCTCACATCTGACTGTAGAATACTTATATATTATATACAATATATATATTGTATACAGAGGTGCAATGACTGCAAGGTGCCCAAGATCCAGTGGCTGCAAAACAAGCCTAAATCATCACCCCTCCACCACCATGCTTGGCTGTTGATATGAGGTGTTTGTGCTGACATGTTATTTGGTTTTTGACAAAAATGGTGCTGTTTATTATTAAGACATTGTTCCAGTTGTTGATTTGGAGAGTAGAGACTTTCTCCTGACAACCCTTCCAAGCAAACCACACTTATTCAGTGTTTTTCTAATTATGCTGTCACAAACTTTAATATTTAAAATGCAAACTGAGCCCTGTAGAGTCAGAGATGTATCTCTTGGGTCTGTTTGATTGATTGATTGATTGATTGATTGATTGATTGATTGATTGATTGATTGATTGATTGATTGATTGGCTGGGTTGGGTTGGGTTGGGTTGGTATTGGTTGGTTGGTTGGTTAGTTGGTTAGTTGGTTGGTTTGTTGGTTTTGGTTTGGGGTTGAACAGCCTGACCTTGGGGAGAATATGCTGAGCATTCTCACTGTAGAATGACAGACTTCCCACTGTTTGGAAATTGACTTAAAACCCTTTCCTGATTGATGAGCAACAATTGCTTTTTAAACATTGTTGTTGACTCCTTTCCTCTTTGGCATTGTGTTAAAATAAACATAATGGCTGCAGATGAGCAAACTTTCAAAACTGTTAAAAACTGCTTCAGTAGTGAGGCTCACACTATTTTTGTTTTCACACTTCATTTGTGACTCTGTGACATGTTGTGCTTGTCTGATGTAAAAGTGCTGAGTGTTGCTGACGTATAGCCGTAACTGTCATTTCTGTTTCTTAAAGATAAACAGCTATAGGGATCAGCTGGAACTAGTTTTCTGGCCGTCCACACCCCGAGGATGCAGGGTACAGCCCCGAGGGATAAAAGTGTGTCTCTGACCTCTTTTCTGATCCATGTGAGATTACGTGTTCGCACTGAGATAAAGCTTTTATGTCTGTGTTTAAATTTCCCTTCAAGGCTGCGCAGTCAGAGAGGCAAATGACAACGATAATCAGTATATACCCAGCGAGCGTTTTACAGCTGATGAGGAGACAGATTCCAAATACCTTTTTTAGTATAAAAGCATGGCCTACTTTTGCCTTCAAAGGCGACTCTGGAAAGTTTGTAGTTCAGTTCAAGTCACTTACAAAGGTGTGAAAAAAGTGACAGGTTTTCACTGAGCAAAAAACTGTTTTAAAACATCCACAAACTTCTCAAAGTGTTCCTGCAGCACAGCCAACTTTCCTCTGTGAAAAATATATAGTATTTTCAAACAAAAAAAGCCTTTAAGATTTTTAAGTAGATAAAAATTCTACTTTTGCATCACACAGTTCCTTGAATAACATATTCACGGGCAACAGAGAAGTGGCTTAAACAGCTGGAATCTTCTTTAAAGGTTACTTATTTGTGCTTTTGAAGTCGGTTACTATATGGCTCCTTTGTCAATAGTATGAATATGAGCTTGCAATAGCCTCTGTTCTTGTGCATAAATACTCCAAATGATTTTAAGTACACTATCCTTACAGTAATTTTATCTACTCACAGACTGTCCATGTTCTCTGTCAGTGCAGGAAATACCAGCTGTGTCAGGGTCAGTCAGCTCCAAATGTTGATGTTATTGTATAGCATCTACATAAAGCTTCTCTGGTTGGACGGCAGCCAACATGTCCGTTGAAGATGAATCATTGAAGTCTCGTTCTGGGAGTCAGGAAACTCGAGACAGTGGTACATGATAGAATTTTTAATGGAGTAATGGATTTAAATTCATGATGTCAATGTGTTTTTACTTTGATTGACCACATTAAATGTTTATTTAGCAAAAATATGAGTCATACCCACAGATTATAAGCGCAGACAGGTCACTTTCTTATAGTGCAATCGTCTGCAGGGAAACCTTGAGTCTTTGCATTCATATTTTTGACACACACCATCTAAACTTGCAGATCAAGTAGACGGGGATCCACTAGGGAATCCTGTTACACTGCAGGAAGTGCTCAAGAAAGGATCAAGGAACACGGCAAAAATCAGGTTGTAGACTTTGACTCCAAACTGCCCAGGTGACATCTAATCAAGCATCTGTGGGAAGCCTCTGAACTATCAGCCAGAAAACCAGGGTTAGATCATCATGTTGGAACAATCATATCACTTCTTTTTTTACCCTTTTAGGCTCATTTAAATCACCTTTTGCAATGTTAACTGAATTTTAAAAGGTTTCTGCAGAAAACCAAAGTGAATTTTAATTGTAAACCGTAACTGTGGGTGCTTATAGGAGCTTGCATTAATGGAGGGGAAGTCTTATTCAAGACAGCCACTGGAGCAGCATGTCAGAGTCAGACTGACAGCAGCTGGCACGGTGAGCTCCGGGAGGGGGATGAGATACTGAAGTGACATTTGCAGGCAAAAAAAACAAGCCCTATTTAAATGTAGTTGGACTTTAAAATGATAAAGAAGTACATGAACATGTAATGATTATGTGAAACTTCTATTTACAATAATCCATCAGATCCCATATTTTTAGATTCATTTAATGATTTCAGTCATTACGTGTCTCTAAATCAGCAGGTTTAAAGCTGGAGTCACCTTCATGTTTGCATGTGTGTTTACAGTTTAAAAAAAAAACGCCATGACTGACGAGAGAGAAGGCAGGAGGAGAGATGGAGGAGCAAGAAAGCATCCCAGACTCACTGTAACCCGGTTTACATCATCCGTAACTATGCCAACAAGACACTCTGCTGACAGGCTATTACATATATCGCAACCATGAAGACCTCTTTGAACTTTGAACTGGCAGGGAAGTGGATAATTTCACTGAGGATCTGTCTGCAATACAACAAGTTTTACACAGAAGCAATAACATAACTGATATTGGCCATCCATTAAGAAAAATAATACCTTTTGGGCATCTGTCACAGCTCCAACTCCAGGTCATTATTTTTTCCTCCCCTTTACAACAGGACTGTGACATGTGCTCTGAGCTGCCTGGCGTTCCTGCTGACCTACAACACTGGAGCTCACAAATAAATCCTCCTAATTGGACACTGGCCAACTTGGTGGCACAAACAGGGTGCAAGACAGAGCAGGCTTGTTTAAGAATACACAAGATCTGCATGGTGTACCTACAGTATCAGCAGCAGTGCTTGACTTGTGCATCACAGCTGTGTGTAGGGTGTACAATAACTGCATCACAGCAGCGAGAAGAATAAGGCCACTGGAGATCCTGACCTCAGAAAACGGTTAGGATTAAAGAGTTTTTTGCATTTTTTAGAATCTCAACTTAGTCAGACATTATTCACCTGCTGTGAATGCTGTGCACTGAATGGTAAGGAGAAGGTAGAGAACATCTGCTGGGTTTTTTCCCCTCAAAATCATTAGGAAAGCCTGGCTGGACTGCAGCGTAGCCATAGAAATAAATCCTGGTTACTAATTTTCACACATAAAAGATTGCCTTGTTTTTGCCCTTTAATCCCTCTAGTTACATTTGAGCCAATTAACCTGCAGTCACTGGCCTGTGTTGGCTCCGATTAGCCAAGTGCAGCCCTGCTGTGGAAACTGGGGGCTATTTTATGAGTGGGGTCGCCACACAGTTGTTTTGGGAAAAGCAGAACGTTCTGAACCTTGAGCACAGTTTAACGCCACATGATGCTATTAGACTTCAGAGGACTGAGAAACAATGCAATGCACACACCCTCCAAGGCAACTCACGGTGTGTCAGACAAGATTCAAAATTTTCAGATGAGTGTGGAGGTATAGATGTATACTCTGTCAACAGCAGACCAGATTCACCTGCTGTCCAACGACTCCATGAGAATAAAGTCCAATCAGTTTTAGCATTAAAGGAAGAATGCTAAAACTGTGGTAAGAATATGTCTCCTTCAGTCTGGCTGATAAGTCGACTTACATAAACTATTAGTACAAAACACTAAATACTGCTTGTAACTGAATAATAGTGAAGCCAGAGTAAGATTTTGTGTTCATTTGTGCCATCTAGTGGTAGAACGATATACTGCAGCACACAATTTTATTTATTTATTTATTTTTGCATTTAAAGAGCCCATCTACTTTTACCCAAAAATATTTTATTACATTGTTCTGGTGGCATTTAGAACAGAATAACTTTATTCTCCACATTAGCAGAAAATTGTGTGTGAGTCATCAAGTCATAAATCAATTCATAAAAAAAATACTGGCAGCACTCAGCCCACAGTCACACAAATGCATACATAAAACTTCAGTACAAATACATCACAGAGTCTTATAACTCAGTATGCTAATTGCTTTTGGCACAAATGATCCCTTATGCACCTTTTGCCTACCTAAAGGCGCCCTGTGAAGTCTTCCTGAGGGCATTAGTTCAAAATAAGAATGTTATGTGGTCTCATGCTCTCTAATCACTTTAACACCCACAACAGTAATTACATGTTCCAGGGTCAAATTACTGGTCAGATTTTCTGTAATCTGTGACTTAGAGCTCAAAAAGGATTCCTCTGATAAAAACCTACAGGACAAAGAATTAAAGCTGGCATGAAAGAAAGTTTCTTTTCCCTAACTTTAGTGAAAACAAAGGCTAGCTGCATGTATAAATAGCACTAGAGGTGTTTGAGGGAATGTGTGTGAGCATTCAGCAAACTGAACATTTAACTAGAAAACAGGAAAAGAAAGGAGAGAAGAAGAAGGGACAGAAGACACGAAATATCAGATTTCTTTGACAATCAAAAGACAGACAACGGTCTCCAAGAGGGGAAATGTTTTTGTTTTGTTTTTTAAAAACACAGACATACAAAATAAAATTATATTTACACAATAATACAAAAAAATACTCTTGGCCTTTAACAACATTCATTTGATCCCTGTTCAATATGAACTCTTGTGATTTCACCAAGAACAGCAGTGTACAATACTCCTGATTCAGTTACAGTTATGCATTTCCCGTCTCTCTCAAGCTCATTTTAGGGGTTTTTTCCCAGCGCCTGGAATTCAAAGACCAAAGCGTTCAGCAGGAGTGACAGCAGCTTTCTGGCGGTTGTTGAAAAAGCACGATCCGAGTCGAGCTGAACGAAAGAGGACAAAGTGAAACCCTTCACTTCATCCTGAAATCATTCCTGAACTTCGGACACGTCGGGGGGGGATATCAGAGAGCTTTGCTTCACGTGGTAACCATGGTAACATCAGCAACAGCACTAGTAGAGGAGGAGGGGGTCGGATCTGTCGTAACCATGGTGATGGCAGCAGGACCTTCTGTAGATGCTTGCATTGTAACGGGTGGCTCAGCAGGGCGAGCGGGTTTAGCGATCTTCATGGGAACGAAAGCGTTGGAGGCGCAGTGCTCGCTCAGATACTCGCCTCCTTTCTCCTCGTAGTCCTGTCTGCTGATCCATCCCTCCGACACTGCTCCAGGAGGGTGCTCCAACGCCCAGCCTCGTGCTCCATGCCAGGCATCCAAGGCCGGACAAGACGCCATGGTCACCTATGAAGAAGTTTTAGGTTACCTTCAGATGATCTCAACACTAATCAAAACATCTGAAAGGACCGGAAAGTTTAGCTGGAGTCATTTATCCCATAACGGTTCCCATACCTCACTTCTTTATTTTGAAACAAGCTCTGTTGCTTCATATCTAACTATATGCACTATTTACATGGCTGGCTACTCACTGGACACTTTATTAGGTACACCTTGCTAGTACTGGGTTGGATTCGTTTTCCCCTTTAGAGCTGCCTTAATTCTTCAACCAAGTGCTGGAAACATTCCTCAGGACAGTTTGGTCCATAATGACATGATTTGTCGGCTGTGGGGGCGTTCACTGGATATGTTTTATTTTTCAGACCATTCTCTGTAAACTCTAGTGATGGCTGGGTGGGACAATCTTCAAAATCACTTAAACTTTTTTTCTCCATTCTAATTCTAGGTTTGAACTTCAGTGCCTGCATGCACCGAGTAGCTGCCATGTGATTGGCTGATTAGATATTTGCACTAACAAGCAGTTGAACAGGTGCACCTAACAAAGTATATGGTGAGTGTACATTAGATCATTTATATTTATGTCACATCCCATGTTGAACTTTAGAAAAATATTTGAGCTGATGACTTTAAAGCAGGAGTGTTGAACTCCAGGCCTCGAGGGCCGGTCTCCTGCAGGTTTTAGATATCACCCTGGGTCAACACACCTGAATCAAGTGATTAGTTCATTACCAGGCCTCTGGAGAACTTCAAGACATATTGAGGAGGTAATTTAGCCATTTAAATCAGCTGTGTTGGATCAAGGACACATCTAAAGCCTGCAGGACACCGGCCCTCGAGGCCTGCAGTTCGACACCTGTGCTTTAAAGAGACGATACAACCTTTTTGTGGCGTTTTGCGTTCCGTTACTATGTTCAAGATTTTTTCCAGAGAAAACACAAAAGCTTAAAGTCCAGGGTTTTACGTCCACCTGAAAGCTCTTGTTTTCTGTTTTTTGTGGTTACTGTTTGAACTATATTAGATTTTTTTGTCCTTATCAAAAAAAGATTTCAGATTTTTTGACAAAGTAAACATAACAGCGTTTTAGGAGAGCACAGGCTGTACCTTGAATTGTGACTGGAAGGGTCTCATGGCCAGCAGTTCTCGCTCTACCCTCTCTTTCATCCCAGGATACTGCATGTTCCCTCCGGTCAGAAATACATTGCTCACTAGCGCCTCCTGCTGCTCTGGAGTGTACCTATTTGTGATTAAAGCATCAAAGTTCACATCATTAACAAAAAAATAAATACCATCAGTAAAAAACTAATAAAAAAATAATAATAAAAGAATGTTTATATAACATAGCATTTTCTGGCTCCTTGTAATAACTTCATCAGGATGAGGTTATGTGTTTATACAACTTCTCTGCATATTCGTGCTTTTGTGTACAACCGTTACATCCCATCATTACCTGGCCAAAACATATTGCAGAGTCTCCATCAGTCCCATCTGCTCCTCTCCAGTCAGCGAAGGCTGGAACAAAATCTCTGGACACCGCAGACGCTCCGTCCCCACAAAGAGCTGGTGGTACTCCGCCATGTTAAACACGGGCTGGAGGAGGAGGAGCGGGGGAAAAAAAGTTCTCCTTCATTAACGTGAAGTTATGACAGTACTGACACCACCACATGTTTCAAATGTTGCAATAGCAAAGTTATGCTCAAAAACTACTGGAAGTTTTTCTACACATTTTGCCACACATGACCGCAGCAGGTATTTCCCTGCACAGCATTAATGAGGCTCTACATGTCTCTGAGACATTCAGGTATCCTGTGCCATTACCTGAACCACATTAGCAGGTTTTTCTGGCAGCGAGTCCTCGGGGAAGTCAGAATCCATCAGTGCCACTCCATCTGTCTCGTCCATCGGCTGTTCCAGCTCTGACACCTGACAGAGAGCCACAGAACAGCCTCAGGCTTTGTGTCAGGAGCACTACATCCACCGCAGCAATCAAGCATAGATGCTGTAGAGCCTCGCAGCACAGTCGTGATAATGACATTTACACCTAATTAATTATTGGATCATTTCAATTTCACTTGTGCTCTGTAGTCATTTTCACTGTAATTTGACAACTTGAGCTCTTATTATTTAGATAACCATCTCATTATAGATACAGTGCTAACACTGTCATATGCTCAGCATTCTTCTATTAACTGTTTTCTACCAAAAAGCAGTTGCAGATTTGTTTATCCAAATACTGATTCAGACACAGAGCCTGGAAATGTGGGCACAGCACATGCAAAAACAAGTCAGTACAACCGAATTCTATTTTTTAAACTTGATGGCAGAACACCTACCTCCGCCTTTCCCTCTGCTCCATCACTGTGCAGCAGCTTCTGTCTACCCTGCTCTACAGCGAGCTGCAATTTGTTGATGTACGACTGCAGCTCCTCGGCTGAATCCATGTTAAGCTCCACCAGACTCTTGTGAAACTGATCCAGCAGGCCGTCCTCCAGCAGCTCCTGCACACACACACACACACACACACACACACACACACACACACACACACACACACACACACACACACACACACACACACACACACACAACTCTATGATCAGTAGGTGAAATACTGTTTTATGTGTTTATTACCGAGTGCCAATTTCCATCTTGTCTTCCGTCCTCAGCTGGAACAATCAATCAATCGTCTTTGACTCGCAGTGTAACTGCCAACATATAAATTATGCATTTCTTTTCTGTAACTCTCTTTCGCTCTTGCTTGGTCACCCATAGTGTTGCAAATGATTCCCGCAATCCCAGTGGAAGTGCATTAAATTAATTACATTTTATCTGCCAATCAGGTGCTATGTTAGAAATCATGTTGTTTGTCAACACTGCACTACCGTTACAACTACTATAAGTATGCATGCATGTACCGGCCTAAAAACAAGATCCAAACCTCCTGATGACAGTTCCATTGAAATATAGAAAGGTAGGCGTTTACAAAAATGGAAAAAGATGAGAGAAACAAACAGGCTGACTGATAAGACAGGAATCCGCCATCAGAGAGACAACTCTTGTGCTTGTGAACTTTAAAAGGTCCAATAAGGTCCTTGCCTGTACTGCTAAGAGTCTGTCCAGCCTCTCTTGGTCCTGCTGCAGCTTCTCCTCTCGGCGGCGAGCATTAATCTCTTGAAGTCGTCGAAGTTGCTGAGCTCGTCTCTCTTGCCGCTCCTCTACACTCACACAGCCGCCCGGCACCTTACTCGAAAACGGAAGCTGCATACGGTGAACTTCCCGCTCATAAAACTCTGGGCTGCGCCACTTTTCCAGCTCTGCGGAAAACACAGCATAGAGGAAATGCAAAGTCAAGGGGAGGAGAGAGCACATGCATGCACCTCTGTGCTGACTCCTCACTCCTTTTATTCACAGTCATCTGTTTCTCTAGTAGTTCTGAGGAGGAACTCACTGTGTGCAATCTACCGATGTTACTAAAATATTCTTCAGCTATCATAAATCTAAAGCATTTAATTGCTGTCCCATAAAAAAAACAAATGCGTAGTTACATGTCCATGGATATATTTGTACCTTCATGATAATCCACAGCAGTGTAGCTGTGCTCATGCAGCAGCTCCTCCATGCGGCTGAGTGTGATGGCAGCAAGGTGACCTGGGTATTTCAGCTGCAGGAGGCGCTGCAGGTAGGACGCTGCCTGACTCCCAGCCACATTCACACGCTTACAATTCACAGCATCCAACCTCGAACAAAAACCAGATAAGAACTAAAACTACGGTGTGTGATAAAAATCAGGAAAACAGAGCAAACGGTAAAAGCTGTATATAAATCATTCGTTTGTGCATGTTGATCCTCACCTGCCATTAATAACCGGCAGGATGTGTGAGCAGTGGTAACCTGAGGACAGAATGATTCCCGTGTGTGGTGACTGGAGCTTCCTTTGATTGTTATTGTGGTAGAAACTGTACAAGGAATCCACACCATAGGAGACGTATGGGACGCTGTAGCACTCAAAAAGCAGCTCTGACATCATCTGGCGGCAGTGCAGTGGGTTGCAGGGCGCCTCTGTCAGCACAATGGGGTGATCCACACTACCCTGCAAAAATAATAATAATAATAATAAAGTGGTGTTGATGTATTGTCTGGGTGTCCAGGTGACTTACATGACTATAAACAGCTAGCAGAAAATATCCCGGGAGTTAAGTTGTTCAATTAATCCTGAACTCCAGATACAAAACCTTCAAACCGACCAACGTTTCACTTACAAATGACTGATTTAACTTCCGCTCACCTCTGACGTGATGCCCAGGTGTGTAAACACATAGTCGAAGATGAGCTCTTGGATTTCAAAGTTGACCACCACGTTTCGGTCAAACTGGCTCTTCAGCAGCCACCGCAGCGGCTCCAAATTGGGGATGTCGTTACCGATCTGGGTCTCACTGCGGGCAGCGCCTCTGCTTCGCGCCGCCACAGACTTGAACAGGAGCCGCGGAGGGTCGAGCTCGGCCCCCGGAGCCGCCCAGCCGGCCCGGGTCTGGAAGGAGCCGTTATCTATCACTATAGGAGAGGGTGTATGGGTCAGATACTGTACGGGGAGCTCAAGAATTGGATCAGGGGAGGCTTTCCAGTCCTGGAACGAGAAAATCTGACACACCGGTCCTTCTTTGGAAGCCATTTTGAAAATGTGTAACTGCAAAATACAGCCGACTGGAGGCTCGGTGTCGCAGATTTACAGTTCCTGACAGATTTTTAAATCACTTTTATCATATAACCTTGATGTGTGTGATTTTAGCAATACGAACTGGAAACAAACATTGATTAAAACACACACACACACGCACACTATACATGACAAATCCGAATGGAGAAAAGCATAAGCATAAGACTAATATTCCAGCTAAGTGATTCCCTAAATATGAGACGACCCCCCTGGTGGGCTAGCAAGGTACTGCAGGTGGGCCCCATTTATGTACAGTTACATTCCATCTATCCATTGTATTTATATACAAAGTTAATTAAATCTGAGAATAGGCCGTGGTTAGTTTGCGATATTACTCTTTACTCTTCTTTACTGCTCTTGTTTCGAAGTTCGTGTCCCAGTGGCAGGTGGGTCACACTTTAGCCTTAAAACTGTGTATATGACTGGGTAGTATGAGCAATTTATAGCCAAAACCCTATATTAGTTATATATTTTGAATAAAATGTTCAAGTAAATTCATCACGTTTTCTTGTATTTCTTTTTAGAGTGAAGATTTAAGATTGGGTGAGCCCCAGCACTCTTAACTTTGAAAATGGCTGGTCTAGCTAATTTAAACAAAATACAATTAAAACATTTAAATTATTTTTAATTCCTGATCACCAATTTATTTTTGAAATGCAGTTATTTTATCTACAAAAAAGACCCCGTATAGAGTTTCAGAGAGCTGTATGGTAAACACCAAGACCCATCACATCTGTGTAGGTTCTCAGTTCCAGGTCACAGTAATCTAAGGAGCTTGGAAAGAAACTGGACTTCTTTGAGTTTCTTGAAGAATTTTCACCTCTCATCCAAACAGCTTCTTCAGCTCTAAGAACAAATAATGGAGATTCCCAGGTATTTAAGCCCTAGTGGGAGTTGTCCCTTAAGATGGTCATTGACCCACTATTGACCATGTGCCTCATGACATGAGCCAAGGTGTGAAAAGGGGTGTGGATCATTATCAGCAGAGGTTTCGGGTGAGACCTTGCCTCACCCTATCATGTGACTTCCTTCCTTCCTTTTTGAAATCCTTTAAAGTGACCTCGCAAGAACTGCTGATGAACTTCTTGGTAGTATTTAGAGTGATCTATGCTCTACATCTGCTACTTCAGTTATTAGCAAAGGACTGAATAACACTGTATTCATTTAGAGTACAGAAGTCTGGAGCTGGTCAACTGTTCCCTAACTTAGAAACTCAAGAGTCTGGATAACTGTATCAGAGCACAGTGTCTAGTTTTGTTTTGGGCTGTTGTTTTATATCATTTTTTGTTGCAATAACTGGACTACAAGAAATTTCTGATAGTCATTGTTTGGAATATAAACGTTAACAACAACAGAACCAGGACAGTGGTATATGTACAATTTAGAATTTTACAGTTTTAACAGTTTACAGTTTGATTAATCAAATCTGCAACTGAGATATTCAAAAGTACATATCATGTCTTTCGCATTTTATATTCTTTTTGAGAGAATTATTTTAATATTTCTTGAATATAACAGTGCAGTGCGTTTTTGGTGAAGGCCAAGAAAATGCTGTTGAACTGAACGAATCTACTTAAGCTTTTAAATTTAGCAGTACCGAATGCAACTGAGGCAATCTTTTGCATTATTTTTTAAGTTCTGCTAACGTTTTCGGGTTTAGACTGCACAATTTTGCTCTCTGTGTTGCATTTTTAACTTTATGTCTACTGTGTCCTCCAATCCCTCTTGGGTCCACACACTCTACAGGTCTTCTCTTCTGTTACTATTAGATCTATTAAGCCATTTCTTGTATGTCATCCCGCGTTTGCTCTCTCCCCACCCTCCTGTCTCCTGTCAGCACTGTCCTGTCCAATAAAGCCAAAAGGGATCATGTTCTGAAACGTTTCATCATCTTCCAAAACGTCCTGTCTTCTAATGTAACCGATGCTCCCTGAGCGGAGAGTCTTTTTGACCTCATCATTGATAATAATCCGCATATGTAAAGCTGTATTTGTTATGTCCCATCCCTAATTTCCAGCTGGGAATGAGAAATGGGCAAGGGCGTAGATTTGGCATGGACGGAAGGGATATGTCCTCACCAATATCCGGCGATTATTGAATTGTCCCCACCAATAATTTGATCTCTTCGAGTAAAGAAAAACAAGCCAGACAGAAAGAAAAAAAACGATCTGTCAACGTCTCATTCACCCAGCGGTGCAGAAAGAGTTAAATTACGTCCTCCACTGGAGTCCTACCGCATGTGACAAATATGGCCAATGTGATTGGCTGTGCCTTTCAGGGAGCTCTGTTTAGTTTTAGCAGCGCCAAGCCTGCGCTGCGAGAACCTGGAGGATGAGAGGAGGATGGCAGCAAAAAGGAAGAACCTGGGTATAAGAAAGTTATTTTCAAAGAAACCTGTAAGTCACTTAAAGTCAAGTTCACTCATAAAATGTGTCCGTCATAATAACGTTACAGGCTATGCTAGGGTTTGGCCCACATCAGTCTAAAATTGTATGTAACCATGAATAACGTGTTTTGGAAACTAACTGCACAACATGCAGCACTATTAGTTCTCTCAGTCTCATTTCTAATTTTGATTGAAACTGTCTGGGGAAACGGCAGCCTCGAGCAAGCCAGGATATTAGTTTACAGAGGCTGTTAAAATTATATGTCTAATGTTAAAATGTTGGTGACACAATAATTTCCTCCTAGTGGTACTGACATATTCATATTTTTGAGACAAAATATCATGAGGTAGTCAAATATTCCACCTTGTAGTGCAGCTTGCACAAATTGTTTTAAAAATGCACTCACCGTACAAACATTACTGATGAGTCAAGATCTGCACAAATTGACAGAAACACTGAAGCAGCTACACATTTTACTCTTATTGTCATGTATGTCCTATTTGTCAGGTGAATCAATGTGTTATTTTATCAGGTGGCAGTATGTCCTAGTGCA
This sequence comes from Mchenga conophoros, assembly GCF_057382185.1. Taxonomy (NCBI): domain Eukaryota; kingdom Metazoa; phylum Chordata; class Actinopteri; order Cichliformes; family Cichlidae; genus Mchenga; species Mchenga conophoros. The sequence continues at coordinate 7,530,212 of NC_140545.1, forward strand.
GTCAGAGGGGAAGAGCCAGGGCCAAAGGTGAGACACATCAAGCACATAATAATAATTTTAATCTGAGGATAAAACGCATGTACTGAGACTGAGAGCACTGAAGCTAAAGAAGCTTCAGTGCTCTCAGAAGACTAAAAGCATGGCTAAAGTTAACAATGACTCAAATGAGATTAAACAATGCTGCTGTATGCCATGTCCACCAGGAGAGACTGAACAGTATAGATGTAAAACAAGTATGCCAGCAGTTTATCTCAGTTAACGAGAGGAGCAGGCATGTGTTTGCCTCCTTCACATAGTGGACATTGAGTTGTTGTGTGGGGCACCAGTAGTCCATGTCTGTTGCTGTAACAGTAGTTCATGTTCAGAATAAAAAATCCCAGCTCACTGATTTGATCGGGGCAATAGTGTGGCTAAAATGTTGCGTAATTCTGCTGAGAGACCTGGTGGTTTTATGGACAAAAACCAGCAGGTCATTCAGTGTTCCCTTAGTGCTAATGTGTAAGAGATGTTGGTGCAGTATAACTGAAGTAATGTTGTTAAGTTCTTAAAGTCATATTCTTTTATTGTCATGACTCTATTTATTTATTTATTTTTACCTGATTTATATGGAATATGGCTGAAATAAACTAAAATCTAAATTACTTAGTCATTTGTTTAATAGTAATTCAACATTATATATTCACATATAAATGGTTATATAAATTATATAAATATAAATTAAATGGTTTAAAAGCATGTAGAGTAGCATATGTACGCAAGTATATTCTCCTTTTTTTATCAAGAAGGGGGGGGAGAGAAACAGGACAGGGTTCGGTGGTTGAATCATCCGTTCCCAACAATGCCAAAACCAAATCTACGCCCTTGGAAATGGGTCCCGAAAAACAGAGGGTAAAATGTGTGGGAATATGGTAGCAGACAATCGTAGATGTTTAAAATGTTCTAATGTTGGAAACTTGTGCTGGAACGCAGGGGCAGAAAGAGACGCACATTACCACGATTTGTATCCACATTTATAGAAAAAGTGACATAAATATACCTGCCTTTCACCACTAGAGGTCGTATGTCACCGTGTGAGGGTAATTTATGTGTTCATATTTTCATTCATAGTTCATATTTGAGTTATTATAGCCAGATTCTCTGATTAGATCTGTTATTAAACATACAGATTTTTTTTGGTAAGTCTATATCTTCAATCTCGTAATACAAGAATATTAACTCCTCTCTAGAATAATATAATTGCCTTTCACAAGATTTTTCCCTCTAGTCTGAAGCTCTGGCTCTAACCACTGGAGCCATTTCAGTCTGTGTGCAAACTAAAATGCATGTTACAATTGTTGTTTTGTTTTATTTTTTACACGCGCAGTATAAGCTGAAGCCATTCAATCTGTTATTTCACCAGTAAAATTCCTGGATTGTTTCCGTCTGCCATCCTGTTACTCTCAGCTGACCAGGCAAAGCCTCAGCTGGATATGTGGGGCACCTGCACATGAGAGCTACTGTACGTCCCAGTCGGCTTCCATTCAGATCAGCCATCCGCTGCATTATCTTAATGGAAATGGAACCCACTGTGGCAAAAAATGAGACACGAGATGCAAAAAAAGATGTTATGTCAAGTATTAAAATGGAAGAATCGTTTCTTTATCTTCATCTTTTCTTCTTGCAGTTTCTTATTCTTTGTTTTTATAACCATTATGCCCACCATGTGCAAATGTACACTTCATCTACTTCACATCCTGTGAAACTGAAACACAGCGAATGCACACAAAAGGCAAACACACTCAGTTAAACCATTAAAATACTGAAGACTGAAATACAAGACTGAAGGGCCAGTATTGTGCAAATCCAGCAAAGGAGCTCTGCTGATTATTATTATTATTATTATTATTATTATGATTATGATACACTTTTTATTTAGCTTTTCTCTCAAATAAACGGACACTTATACAAATAATCAGATAACATGTTTTTTGGGGGCAGCATTATTTCCTGGATAGCAGAGACACGTTGGGGAGGAAGATAAAGGTGTGTGTGTGTGTGTGTGTGTGAGAGAGAGAGAGAGAGAGAGAGAGAGGTGGGGGGGGGGGTTACAGTATGATGGCGTGTCACTAAAGCACGAGCACAGTTCACTGCTCAGGCACAAAGCTCTAAGTGACTGCCGCCCCCTTCCTCCTGATGCTAATAAGCAGATCTGGGTCACATCACCCTCTCAGACACACACACACACACATGACTACATACCACTGGTAAGACACAAACACACACAACACACACAACCGCATCCATACTATCCACACACAGAGAAAAATTCATCCCCTTCCTACATTCTGTCCTTTCAAAAACACACACACACACGCACACACACACACACACACACACACACACACACACACACACACACACACACTGGCGTCCATTCCTCCTAGGAGGCGAGACGTGACTTTGTGCTGCTGTCTGTGCACAGCGCTTGCAGCTTTATGCTTGTTGTGCTTGTCATCCAGGCAGCAGTGATGAGGAGGGGGCAACTGATAGGCTACAAGCACTATGGGAGTGCCACGCGTGATGCCAGGCAGCCTCCATTTTGTGGAAGAATGAACAGACAGTCCCCACTGAAAGAGAGGGGGCGTGTTATAAAGGTCCTGTTTCATTAAAAATGTTTATGAATACATCGGTGATTTATCAGCGACGATAAGTCTCACTATGATGAGATGCAGTTAGTCAGTGGGTAGTGGGTAATGGGCAGGGCTTCACCTCCTTACAGCAGGACGTGACTACAGTTTCTCCTTCAGAATATTTTTGTTTTTTTTTCCCCGCACACAGTTTTGGGAGGAAAAACATCCGTCAGTGTGGATTAAGTGTGTGACCGTGAGTCACAGCATTCTGAACTCATTTTAATTCCGTTGTCATGGCAACACAGAACTTTCTTTTGGCCCACATCAGCACGGAATTAGGAGACATCCCTCCTTTTATCGCTTTTCTTTTTGTAATTGAGGAGGCAGCTTTAACCATCCTTGGTCGTTTGTTTAGGTTTGTGTCATTTATGGCAGGAGCACAATTAAGAAGCCTGCAGCAGTGCCAAAGCCAATAAGTGCATTTTTCCTCATTTGTTTTTTCTTTTTTTTCTTTTTTCTCTTTTCTTTTCTTTTTTAAATTCGAGTGTTACTCGCTGAAAACCGTCATTTTACAGACCTGTTTAACTGATCATTTGATCACACACACACATTTTCAGTGATTTCCAATGAACCCCTAGTTGGATGGTTTATAATCCATACTACAGAATGTAGTATATACATTTTAAATTACTACAGTATTTAAAAATGTTCGTTTGCACTGGTTTGGACAGAGTCATGTGTCTTCGCGTATTTTGAGATCAAATCAAATGTAATGTAACTAGATTTCTGATTGAAAACTCGGTTTAAGGTTGGGATAAGATTCGGCTGAGGATAAGGTTTGGGAAAGAATTACTGCGATTAGAGCAAATCAGATAATACTGTCAGTAACTGCTGCGTTTGTGGTAGTGTTAAGAAACGAAGAAAGCAGGAAGAGAGATCAGTTTATGTAACGACTCTGACTCTGAACACTTCTGATATAGCAGAGGCACGCTGCAACCTCTGTGACTCTCCTCTGCGCCCTGTCACGTCTGCGCATTCAAGCACACACGCTGAGACGCATACACAGTAAACTGCACTCCTTTGTCTCTCTGTCTCTCTCTCTCATCACATACCAAAACACACACACACACACACAGGGTTTGTCACTACCGCTCTCTTCAGTGCCTGGCCCTGTAAGCCTAGCAGATCTTTTTGGGCCACAGAGTGATGAATGTGTTTGTGCACCTGTCACTATCCATGCATCAGATATGTGTGTATGAGAGAGAGAGACTGTGAAAAAAGGTATTTCTAAAATTTTAATTTGTTATTGGTTATTTCATCCGCTGGGTATTTAAGAAAAATAATACACGTTTGGGCCTTCCAGCCATACAGGTGTTCTCACTAGCCTGGCTAATCCAACTTCTCATCCGGTTGAGCAAAGCTGTAGAAGGACGTGCTCATTCACAAACCCCGCCCTGAAAAGCACCTGTCCATTCACAGCCACCAGAATTAGTCACGATAGGCCCATCCAACTTTGTATTTCCACACAGGCCAAAATATTCAATTCAATTCAATTTTATTTATATAGCGCCAAATCACAACATAAGTCGCCTCAAGGCGCTTCATAGATACACAAATAGTGTGGTCGAATAACTGCAGCAAACTCTGTTCTTTCAGACGAATCTGCCAGTGTGTCATTGTAGAATAAAAACCTTGACATAAGCATGAGTGAGTTGCTGGGGTTTAAGTGAGGTGTGTAACAAAATCAAGTAGTAATGAATGTAATTTTTAGTGGAGCCATGTGCAGAAATTACAGTCATAGAAGGGAACAAGATCCGACTTTTGGGGGGGACAAAAAAAACCCCAAAACACAAACAGTGAAACTGTATTTTTCGCCTCCATTGCTGCAAATCATCATTGTGAGCAATGAAATCCACAATGTTACAAAATAAAATAAAATGCACTGCCTCACAGTGGTTTGATCCACTGCCTACATTCCCTCACTCCTCTACTTACCCGAGGTGGACTCGAAACAACATGTGAGACACTGGATTTACAATAAAATATATTTACAGTCACATATTAATAATATTCATGATTTTTTTGTGTTTATTTCTGATTTTTTCCCCCTCAATTTTATGATTTCTATTTAACTAATCAGTGCATCGGTGTTGCTTGATATGGGTTTATGCAGCTGCATATAAAAATGTCTGTTTGTTTCTCAACAGTGCAGCTTTAATTTATACATTAATGAAGGGAAAGGTTCGATTTAAGCCTTCAGACAGAAAAAAAAAACCCGACCGGTGCTGAAACAAAAACTCTTTTCTCCGAAATCTCAAAGCACACGCGCGCACACCCTGTCCAATTACTGTGGCCATGGCAACTATCAGAGATTATTGCTCCCAGTCAGCACTGCACGGCTGTTAGACGGGGCTGTGAGCCTCTCCTATTTCAGGCCTACACACACACACACACACACACACACACACACACACACACACACGGAGTCTGAATTAATCCTTCTCTTTGTAGCCTGGAAGCTAAACTGCTCGCCCCAGAAGCCAGTGCTAAAGTAGCTCAGTTTGAAAGAAAAAAAAAGTCAAACTGAAAATCGATTTATTTTCTTCAAGGGGAAGCGAAATATAAATCTATTCTGTTCGACAGGATTTAATCCGGGCTTTTATTTTATCACTTTTATTTCCCTTTTTAATCTGTTTCACTGTTACTGATATTATTTTCGAGTGGAAGCAGCGAGTTTTTATGTCGGATGGAGCTGAATGTACCAGAGCTGCGTGTTTGCAGTCGTGTGCGCGCCCGTGTGTGTGACATTTGCAGCGATCCTGTCCCGGCGTTAGCCCGGGGACTGCGCGTGTCATGGGGGAGGGAGAAGCGCCTCAAGGTCTCATCCCAGCTCCTCACCGTCCTACACACACACACACTCAGACATGATGACACACACTCACTAACAAAAACTGTGTTGGCCTGAACACAAATAGCAGCTGGCAAAGCAGCTCAAGCCAAGCATGAAAATATGCGGAACTTTTACTGTCCTCTGGCTCGTTTCTAAATTTAGATCTCTCGCCCGTTTTTTTTTTTTTTTCTTGTAATGATGCTCGTTAAAACATTTGGGCCTGTGTTTCGCAATGGTTTGTTCTTTTCAGATCATCACAATTGCAATCAATTTAATCACAGTTGTAAACAGGCGTCACAAAGATTGTTCATATTTTAGAAGCTCAAAAATCACTGCTCAGGGAGAATGTCTGTATTTTTCAGCCTTCCTGCCACGGAGCGCTACGTTTTTGCCACAGAGGCAAAAATGTGATGACAGTTTTGCTGTCTTGTCACAGCAAATTACGGAGGGACAAATGAGATGCTTCGTATTCGCAAGGATTCAATTCAATTCAATTTTATTTATACAGCGCCAAATCACAACAACAGTCGCCTAAGGGCGCTTGATCACATCTGAGGTGGAGAAGAAATATTCCCTTAAACTGAGATTTTCAATCTCGTCTTTAGATGAAAGCAGCTCAACGAGAGAAAATAATTATTGTATAGATTCGATGTTGCCCGTGTTGTGTTGCATTTTAACGACTGCTTCTTTGGTACATATTTTCTGTGTGACTGTGGAGCTGTCCGCGGAGCTGTCCTCGGAACTGTCCGTGGTGCGCATTCAGCAACTGGCCTGCAGCAGGATGCGCAACGAGTTGCATCCTTCCCCCAACCTGCTGATCACGCTCATCTGGAGTAGAGCTGCTGGCAGGAAACGCAAAGTCTGTTGCTGTTTGCAACAGACTTTGCAAATAAACACACAAATAAACCCTGAGATAAATTTAAGTTTGACTCATTTCAATATTTGCCTCAAATTAACATGCTTCGTTTCTCTCACCTCTTCTGTTTTCATTACATAAAATATTACACATGGAAATGTGTAATATTCATCGATATTTTTTGTTGTTAACAAAACATGTTTTATGTAGGAACATAAAAAATTTTAAAGGTGGCACGCTGGGGCCTTTTGTCTTTTACAGAAAACAGAGAAAATTCGCTGTGCGCTGTGTCGATTGATATAGCGAGATATGGCGCAGTCATCGTGCTTCATTTCACAAAATTAGGATAGATTTCAAGTGTTGGAAGAGAATTTTTTTTATTTAATTTTCCTTTTTAAAGAAGAATATCGCGATTATTCACGCCTTTGTAGACGACATTGTTTATTTGTCATATCGGCGTATTTGAGGTATTCCAGACGTCCAGACGAGCACTCGGAAACTCAAAAATAGCCTTTCCAGTTCAGTTATTTTTACACAGCCACACAGCAGCAGGTTTGGATAAAGGGTGGAGGTTTGTTTCATTACATCACACCCGCCGTTTGTTGGTATCGGTGTCCGTGGACCTGTTGACAGGATGAGCAGGTGAAATGTCTGGTGTTTTCATTCATGCGTGATGTCAGACGCACTTCTGTGACACTGATGTATTTAAATGGCCTGAACGCTTTTATTTTCGTGATCGTTCGGTCGGTCAACCCCAGATGAGATCTCTCTCTATCTATGTCTCTCCACGCCACCCGTGACGGTTCCGCTGCGCGCGAGCCTTACACTGGCACTCTGTGCGGACACGTGCACGCCCCTCTCGCTCCCTCTCTCCCTCTCTACCTCTCTGGGTGATGCGGAGATTCCTGCGCTCACGTTGTCGCCTACAAGACTCCAAACTGAGAGGACTGCTTTGTGTATGTGGGGAGGAAAAAATGCAAAATTGACATTTTTAACGACGAATGGAAATATTTTTTCGTTTTGTGTCTGATCTCAGGCGCTTCTTCGTGGAGGCAGATGCCAAGGAGTGTTTTTATTAAGGGAGGTAATATGGATAAACAAGCCAAGAAAAGCAGCTGAGGATATTTTTTAAGCTTTGAGTAAATCGGTTAGGCAGCCGTTAGAATGCTGGTTAGTTTATTTTGCAGTCACATCGAAGAGGCAACAGGCATGGTTTCACTGTAGCGGGTAAAAAAAGTAAAACAATCAAAGAAATTGCCCTGCATACACCTGAATCTGCGCTTTTTACGCGTCCTATTTAACTGTAGAACGGATTTTCTTTCGGAAAGAGATGGCTCACCTAATCCGACACAAGCTCACCAACAAATTGACCAATGCGGCCCACACGGTGTCCAACAAATCTCAGGCCAAGGTCAGTGGGGTGTTCGCCAGACTGGGCTTCCAGGCCGCCACGGACGAGGAGGGTTTGGGTTTCGCGGAGTGCGACGACTTGGATTATGACTACAGGCAAGGTATGCAGATGGATGTCCTTCAAGGAGAAGAAGAAGGGGGGCAGATGGAGGGAGATGGGGAGCTGGAGGGAGACAGCCACTACCAGAGAGACGGCACCGGGCCGAGGCCCTCGTCCCTGAAGACAGCAGGCTCTCTGGAAGAAGACAAGCCAAAAATCACGTCATGGGAAGCTGGCTGGAACGTCACCAACGCCATTCAGGTAGGCCATGATTACTGTCATCCTGCACGCGTGAGTGCAAAAGTACCATGTGCTGCACGGCCATATTAGGCCTGCAACCGCACATAAAGTCACCTTGAAGACTTCATATTTTCACATTTAATATTTAAGCTGGAAAATAGGATGATGCTCATGGGATGCAAATAATTCCACACAAGCCAAAATTAGAGTTAGTCACCTTTAATTTTGTGCGATGAAACTATAAAAGGTTTCAAATGTAAAGGGCCCGTTAAGCTACATTTTATCAGTTAGATCCAAGCTTTGGCTTCACCTCGAATTGGTTTGAGCGTAAATCCGTTGCAGTGAGTGGGTCTTAAAATGTATTTATTCAAATCTTTTTATCAGTGGAGCTGCAGGCGGGATCTGCTTGACTTTGATAGCCTGGAGGCTGAATAGCACCCACGTGCTTATCAGAGCCTCCATCAAATTAAAAAGCTCAATCAAATGAATTTGAAAATTCGTTTTGGAATTTTCCTTAAACGCTTTAATTCGATCTATTATTTAGTACAGATCAGGTATCGGACATATTATTGCAGTTTAATTTAAAATAATCCGTGGTGACAATTTTTCCTGTTGCGTTATTTTTAAATATAAATTTAGGCTGTTATTATATAAGACGAGCTGGTCCTTGCATGCCTGGGTTAGCTCGGCCTGTCACTGCGATGTGGGTCTCGTCCATTACCACTTAACTGCGCTTCTCTTTCCGCAGGGCATGTTTGTCCTCGGCCTGCCGTACGCCATCCTCCACGGCGGCTACCTCGGCCTCTTCCTAATCATCTTCGCGGCTGTGGTGTGCTGCTACACTGGCAAAATCCTCATCGCGTGTCTGTACGAAGAGAACGAGGACGGCATTAAAGTGCGCGTGAGGGACTCTTACGTGGACATCGCGAACGCCTGCTGCGCGCCCCGCTTCCCGGCCCTGGGCGGCCACGTCGTGAACGTGGCTCAGATCATCGAGCTGGTCATGACGTGCATTCTTTACGTGGTGGTCAGCGGAAACCTGATGTACAACAGCTTCCCGGGGTTTCCGGTTTCACAGAAAGCCTGGTCTGTGGTGGCCACGGCCGCGCTCCTGCCATGCGCGTTCCTGAAGAACCTCAAGGCCGTGTCCAAGTTCAGCTTGCTCTGCACGCTGGCCCACTTCGTCATCAACATCCTGGTGATTGCCTACTGCCTCTCCAGGGCTCGAGAGTGGGCCTGGGAGAAGGTCAAGTTTTACATCGATGTGAAAAAATTCCCCATTTCCATCGGCATCATCGTGTTCAGCTACACCTCCCAGATCTTCCTCCCATCGCTGGAGGGAAACATGCAGAAGCCCAGTGAGTTCCACTGCATGATGGACTGGACTCACATTGCGGCCTGCGTCCTCAAGGGCCTCTTCGCCCTGGTGGCCTACTTGACATGGGCAGATGCCACCAAAGAGGTCATTACGGATAACCTGCCTTCAACGATCCGGGCTGTGGTGAATCTCTTCCTCGTCTCCAAGGCGTTGCTTTCTTACCCTCTGCCGTTCTTCGCCGCAGTTGAAGTTCTAGAGAAATCTTTGTTCCAGGATGGCGGGAGAGCCCTCTTTCCAGACTGCTACGGCCCCGGAGGGCAGTTGAAATCATGGGGCCTGGGCCTCAGAGTCGCCCTGGTGGTCTTTACCTTGCTTATGGCTGTCTTTGTCCCCCATTTCGCCCTTCTTATGGGCTTAACTGGGAGCCTCACCGGTGCTGGCCTGTGCTTCCTCTTGCCAAGCCTCTTCCACCTAAAGCTCCAATGGAGAAACCTCCTGTGGCACCACGTCTTCTTCGACGTTTCCATTTTCATCATTGGGGGCATATGTGCCATATCTGGCTTCATCCATTCCATTGAAGGTCTCATAGAGGCGTACAGGTATGACATCCACGACTGAGAACTTCAGAGAGGGCCTGTGAAGGGCAATTGTCCTAAAATAACGCACTCCTGACGAAAACACCGCACTGAGGACTTGGCATAATCACTTGAGGAGGATTATTTGTGTGAAATGTACATCTTTTTTTATTTTATTATTTTTGCCTTCGTGATAATGTGCAATAATAAACTCTACAGTCATAGTGTAAAGTAGTCTACTCATTCCAGAAAACGTGTTTCTTTAACTGGACAGAGGAACACAACCTCCTGCATGATAGGGGGTGAATGAATATGCAGGCATTTAAAAAAGCCTGTCAAGTGTCAGTCTTCATGCAAAGATCCAGTTAAAAAGCCCGACACGGGTCTAACTGTGTGCGTGTAGTGTTTATATCTGGGGAATGAAATATGTGGAAAAACAATGGAGTGATTATGTTCTTGCTGGTTTGTTGAACTGCTAGATATCAGTATCCCCCCACTTCAGAGAAAATACAAGACTAAAGCACCCATCCGATCAGATGGTGCACCATAAACCATGAATAACTTGTGTGTAGTGGTTTGAACAGAATGATTTTTTTTTCCAGTCGGTTTTTGGTTTTGTGTTTCTTTTTTTGTTGTTTCTTTTCATTTTTATGCCTATAGTAGTCCTTGCTGTTTGTTTTCTTGGTGTTTCAAGTGTCATTCTGGATGACGTGAATTCAAGTGCAAGCAAGTGGGTCCTAACTGTGTTATATATGGAGAACAAAAAAAAAAATGTCTGATAATATTCTGTTCCTATTGAACTTGTCAGTTGTGAATTAATGGAACTAATCATGGTATGTGAGACAAAAGAGTATTTGTTGAATCAAGAGATAAATAAATGAGATATTTTATGGCTGGTGATTTCAATCTTTTCTTACCTTTTCTCTTCTTTATTTAGCTTAACCTCTGCTAAACTTCCTCATTAAGAATAAGTTGTTTCCACTTCGCCTTTTCACAATGTGAAGTGGAGGCACTGAAAGTGGGGTGGAGGTACATTTCTACATTTTCCAGTATAATCAGTTCATGACAGACAGCATAAACCTATAAAACTGCAAGTGGCAAACAGTGGGAAAACATAGCACATTTGTTATTAATCCTATTGTAGATGTGATCAATCTGAGCACAATTGCTGTTTAACTTTTAAAAAAGTTAAATAATCTAAAAGTAAACAGATAAATTTCACTTCCTTTTATAAGCATACAGCTATGATTTGCATTTATTCTGAGAATGAGGATGTTGGTACAGTGACTTTTTTTTTTAAAGAATACTTTTAATCTACCTCCAAAAATTACTGGTTATGGCTGCTGTGCTTCCAGTGCAGATGGAGGGGAAATTTTCTTTCTGCTCATCAGTCCTATTTGGCTTAACTAAATTGGTTTTCTTAGAAGTGATACCACCCATGTGTTCAATGCAGACAGGGCAGAATCAAACAACTGCTTCCTCTTTGTCACACCGACATAAACAGAGAACGACTGCAGGAGGGGCCCGGGGTATTGTTAGATGTCTGTGAGTTTCACTTCTCAGTGACACAGGAAATTAAAGAAGAAAAACAGCACGGAGAGGCTGAGGCGACATGTTTGCACATGCTGAGCAACTCTGAAGAGCTGAATTTGGCAAGTTCATCCCGCATTTCAGGTATGATACCTGTGTGATTTATCTCAACAGGTTTGCTGTGCACGTTTGAGTTAAGAGTTTACTTTCCCACACCAAAATGTAAATGTCTTTGACAGCAGCACTGTTTGTTTGCACCACAAACGGCAGAGGAAAATGCTTCTATCTGTGACAGTAGTGCTCAGCCTCCTCTCCTGCGTTTGTGGAGAAAATCCTGCAGTGCAAGTTGTCCTGACCAACAAGGGGCTTCAGTACGGTAAGGACATGTGGGATCGGCGCTTGTTTTCACTTAGCTGTTAAGGTTGTGTAAACACAAGTCTGTTAATAAATGATCCGTTTTATTCACAACAACTGAAATTTTATGCAAGTGCTGTTTGTCCCAGGGAAGCATGCAGCTGCAGACTGGATTCAGGAAAGGTTGAGTACAATCACTTTCCCTGACATCACCGGCAGTGTTCACATCGTATTCGGGGACGTTGACTACACTCTAACAGGGTAGGATTGCATTCCATGTTCTACAAGTACAAAATCTAAGAATCTAAAATATCCTCTATAGAAGGAATCAGCATTTGTTATGAAAATTTCAGCACATGCATGTTAGCCAGCAGGAGTCTTTATTTCACTCACATGACTGATATTCCTCAGCTTTGTAACCTCTGGTTTGTCTCTGCTCTCCCTTTGCGTTCTAGCATCACCATAGTAAAATGTGACTTACCAGAGCCTTCTGTCGAGTTCCTTCAGAATCCCCCAGGATTCAAGACAACCATCTCAGACCTCTCTATTGCAATAACAGGCGGGTGGAGAACACATTTTGGCTTAATGTGAGTTTTCTACGTGTAAAATACAAGCTTTTGTACAGTAGGATTATAGGGTGTAATTTCTTAACATGTTCCATTTGGGTACAAAACAAATCATCATCCAAAAAACAAAAAAAATAAAACACGTGAGACAATCTGATCATCCCTTTTAACACATCCTTTTTTTTTTAAAAAACCACTGACTATAGTGTGATTTAAATCTGTAATGTACAGAAGCAGACGTGAAGTATAAATGAGGAAGTGTTAGTGATAGTGATAGTAAGTGTTTGAAGCTATAGTGTGTTTTTAAAGATAGTCTCTGGCGAGGTGAGGTTCCGCTCGCCTTTTCTAACACAGCTGGCATCTGAGTTATGTTAAACCTGAAAGCTTATCACCTGTATTTTAAGCTGTTTACAAAACCTGTGATATTTTCTGTTTTATCATCTAACTTTCAGCGCTAAACCCAAATATTAATTACAGCTTTAATCTACTGATGCTTTTCCAAACTTAGTTTCCATGTAACACATTTGAATGTTCTCTAAGCAGAGAAGTAAAGAGGGAACATTTCACATCTATATTAAACATGAGACCTAATTTGTAAACTCTATCAGATGCCTGTTGTAAGATACGCCACATATGCACAAGTGACAGATGTTTCAGCGCCTTTGAAAGCAGATGTTGTGTGAATAAGTGTTCACCAGCACCAACAATGCACTGTGTTTGTATTTTGTATATCCAGAAACGATGGCGGGACGTTTGATATGGCTATATTTAACGTAGATGTGACCTCTGTGGTGCAGCTGGGGAAAGAAGCTGACGGGCATCTGTCTGTCAGCAGCATCAGCTGTGACGCTCAGGTTGGAGATGTGGACATAGAATTTCATGGTGGAGCAAGGTACAGTAGAGCAGAAAGAGGGAGACACGGGGAGGTGGTGGGGATTTCATGTATGATGTAAACCTTGGCTTTCTATTTGTGAACAGTTTCATCTTCCAACCGTTTGTGGAACACTTCAAGGGACGGATCAGAGATGAAATACAGAAAAGAGTGAGTGCTTCTCTACAGCTTCATCGCATGTGTTAGTGGATGCTTGAGCTTTTCTGTATGATCGTCACATAATGTTCACTGAAATGTGCTGTTAAAACACCAGGACTTTGCTGTGTTTTCTCCCTAGCTGTGTCCCGGTGTGGAAGAAAACATTGAAAGCTTTGAGAACCTCCTGCATGTCATGAACGGTACTGCAGCTCCTAATTACAAAGAGGAAAACCGTGGGCCACAAATTAGTGAACAGAATAATAAAATAACAGCATTTTAAATGTATAAAGGAATAATGCTTTTTTCTCACTCTGCTCAGTTTCAGTCGATGTGAATGAAGTTCTCTCTCTTGCCCTTCCTCTCACTGACATCCCTATCATCGGTGCTTCAAGTATGAATGTGGGCCTTAAGGTAAGGATACACATTTTCCAGTTTCTATGTTAATGTCCCGGGCTTCTCATAACAGTCCATCTACAAGCCAACATATGCAACTATATTTTATAATGAAAGCTTATGAAAAAACATTGAGAAAGGAATAAGAATTTCAAAATAATGATATTTAGTTTTATTTGATCAATTTTTTTTATTAAAGGGGGAGTTTTACAATATCAAAGCTCCGGTCGAGCCTCCCTTTGAGGCCCAGCCTTTCACCATGCCGGACAAGCCGAGCTACATGCTGTCAGTGGGCATGTCTGATTTCACTCTGAACTCTGCCTCCTATGCATACTTCTCAGCTAAATTGCTTCAGCTCCTCATCAATGACAGCATGGTAAGTGAACACACATACTAAAAATAAAAGACAGTTAAAAGCAAAACAGTTCAAGTTTGAGGTGAAGTGTGTGGTTAACAGACGTTATTTTATCCTCTCAGATCCCTGCGATATCTCCAGTGCACTTGAATACCACCTCATTGGGAAAATTCATTCCAAAGGTAAGTCTGTTTGTGTCAGGGTTACATTTGGCAACACTGAAAAGTAATCCCAGAAACACTACATGATGATGTTCACCCTGCAAAACAGCGATACTTCAAACATCATTGCATTCTCTCAGATTTATTTTTCAATTCGTTTTCACGTTTAATGTTTTCAAAGCACCCTGACCAAGGTTGATATGGTTAAATAAAACTAAATGAAAAATTAAAGCTAGAAAAAGATTTTACTAGGCTAACATAAAAAAAACCTATAAGCTAATTTTGTAAACATTTTTAAACCCAACTAAAATAAAATTAAAATGTATAGAGTTAATTTTGTGTGTCACCTACACTCACATATCACTGACATGCTCACAGACACACACACACATTCACACACACATCACATGTTCACTGTTGCAGACACACACGACGCATGTTCACATATGAGTGTTTTAGCTGCGAAGGAAGGCGGGAGTTGGAGTTGGGCTAAGATCAGATCAGAGAAGATCTCCCCTTGCAGCAAGTAAAAGACAGAAAGCGCCGTGGTCTTGCTTTTGTACACAAGTGATTGGTCTCTGAGTCAGCGGGGTTTAAGTGTTAAACCCAACAGTTCTGTTGGGTGACTGTGAGGACAGTTCACTGTTCTCTGTTCACTGGATATTTCCTCTTTTTCCGACCATTTTTTCACCTCATTCACGTAAACCCTCGACATGATTACGCTGGAAAATCCCTGCAGATCAGCAGTTTATGAAATCCTCAGACCGATCCGTCTAACACCAACGATCACGTTACATTTGTCATTCATTCAGAAGCTTGTATGTAAAGATGTTTTAACAGATATGTTAAAATATCTTTGCATACAAAATGACAAGCATGATAAAACCAACCAGCTTGAAAAACAAACACACACTATGCCGATAACTAGTCACAAAAACTATTTAAAAAATCAAGACAGCTAAGTTTTGCTATCGTGGAAGTGAAAGTATTTTACAAATGGGCTAAGAGAGGAAGTATGTCTTCCATGCCTGTCTCAAGTACTTAGGTAAACATCCCTTTTCTAGTATGACCTCCGGGAGAAGTCGATGAAACACTCTGTGGCCTCTTGTGTGTTTTGTCTTTGCACGTATTAAAAAAAACCCACTTTAATTCAGTTCATATGATTAGCTTTGTGTCTTTATCTTCATCTGGGACTCATTTGGTTTCATCAGGACTCCGTTACCTCACTTACTTAGCAGTAGTTTGCTTAATTTATACTACTTTCTCTTTAAGTTCGATACAGTCAAGAATAAAGTGTTTACACTTGTTACTTGTTCACTTTGCAGCTTGCCGAGATGTATCCAGATATGCTGATGAGTGTTCTGGTTTATGCCCAAGAGGCTCCAAAGTTTTCCATCCAGCCTGATGCCGTTAACGTCACCATCAAGGCTGTTGCGAAGGCCTCCGTCATCCTACCCAATGGTACCCAGATCCCGGTGTTCACCATCAATGTTGTGAGTACTTTTGTTTGTTGGACCTTCGCTGTACTCACTATATTATCTTTAGGGTTGATATCAAAGTTTGGACCAACTTAAACTGCAGCATGCATTCTTTACGATTTCTGACATTTTTTAGCAGCACTGATCGACTACAAAATATGACAGATTAATGGTAACAGAAATTAACATTTGTTGCTACTGAAATATAATCCTTTTTTTTGGTTCCAGGACTCCAAATTCAGTAGCGAATTGTGGATCGATGACGGAAAACTGAAAGGCTCTGTGAAGATGGATAAGTAAGCATAAGCAAGTGTTAAACTGCAAAACTGAGCTCAACTTCTTAAACTTCATTCTAAAAATAATGACACTGTTTTCTTCCAGTCTGACGCTGACCCTTGCGTCGAGTGAAGTGGGGACTTTCAAGGTAAATGTCCCCAAAATTAAATAAACAAGTAAAAACAGCAGATTTTCTGTTGGTCACAGGTCAACAGCGTGTTTTTCTCTTTGCAGACTGACTCTCTTGAATTCCTGGCGAGGAAGGGGGGGGAAATTGTACTGATTAGAGTGAACCGTGAGTCTTAGATACTTCATTTTTGCCACTTTGTGCTACTTCCACTTCTTCATGACATTTATCTAAAAAACAATGTGTATTATGTCAAGCAGTTTCCGTAAACTAGAGCGACGCAGGGCAGATACGAAGTACTTCCCCTTCTCTTCAATCTAACAAAGGGGGAGGCTCGCTGTGTGGAAACAGTGTTGCTCCTTTCCTGACTTGTTTTTTTCTGTGACAGAGAAACTGGGAGAAGGATTTCTTGTCCTCGGGACAAAACATGCACAGCTGGTCAACTCGGTTCTGAAGAAGGAGAAGGTCGGTACTTTTAGGAGAACACACAATGCTTTGGTCTTTGAATGAATCTGTAACTCAGAGCAGAATTCATCTTCGGGCTGACCACTGTCTTTGTCCCAAACAGGGATTCATATTAATCTCTTCAGACGTGCAGGTGTCGCTAACGTAGAGACGCTTCAACTGACAAACACCAAACATGGCTGCTCCTCGTCACAGTTCCTCATCAAACCTCCGACCACCAATCAAAATGAATGTGAATGGATGAATCTGTAGTAACAGCCCTAATGCTGTCTCCTCATGTCTGGATTGAAAATCATGCTTTGAAGTACATAATCAAAAAAAACTTGGCTTGAAATTTGCACATCTTATTTGCAACTTTTGAAACGTTTCCTAAGTGGAGCTGCCAGACTTCTTTTCTCTTAGTGACAACATCTATTTTTAAAACTTCTTTTAGATTCTCTGATGAAAATAATGATGTGAAGACGAGTGAATAAAGGATTAAAAACAACTTCTGTCATAACTTTAGAGGACTTTATAGACACGTACACTCACCGGTCACTTTATTAGGCACACCCTCATGGACCCTCTTTTACTTTCAGAACTGCCTCTTATAATCCTTCATCGAGGTGCTGGAAACTTTCCTCAGATGTTTTGGTCCATGTTGACATGATTTGTTCGCTGTGCCAATTCCCTGTAAAAACAAAAATAGATTTGTGGTTACTGGACAGAGGTCTGGTGTCTGTGGAGTTCATCTGAGTACAGTGAACTCATTTTCATGTTCAAGAAACCAACTGAGATGACTTTTTGGCATGGTGCATTATCAGAAGAGGCACACTGACGGGAGATGCACCCAGTGTGCTTGTCTGCCGCTGTAGCTTTCCGTTTTAAGGTTCAATGCGATGTGCGTCATAGTTATTGTAGTTTTGTATTTTCTAATTAGTTTTTTATTTTTATTTCATTTTGATTATTTTGTTTTTAGTTCAGTTTAGCTTCAGTTTGCCTCCAGGGAGGATTTTCTTGTTTCACCTTAGTTTTTATTGTTTAAAAATGTTCAGCGTTAGTTTGGGTCTTTTTAATTATTATAACACAAAGTGCATATGTCAGAGGCAAGCTCTAGGAAAACTAGTACAGATATTACAATAAAAACACAGAATTTCTTTAAAGCAGTTAACTCATTGACTTTTGTAGACACCCAAAAGTGTCCTCATTAGTCCAGCTCTAATAACATTTGTACTAAACTCAGATACTAACAGTAAGGAAAATACTTCTAATTCTTTTCAGTTCTTCGTTTTTATGTTAGGTTTAGTTTTAGTTAACTATAAAAACCTTGATGTGCATTCAGAGATCCTCTCCTACATACTTTGTTGTAACAAGCGGTGGTTTGAGTTACTGTTGCCTTCCAAATCAGCTTGAAGCAGTCTGTCGTTCTCCTCTGAACTCTTTTTTTGGACCGGTCTCTGTAAACCTTATAGACCGTTGTGTGGAGAAAAATCCCAGATCAGCAGTTTCTGAAATACTCAGATCAACACATCCGGCACCAACCACGCTGTTTAAAGTCACTTAAATCACCTTTCTTCTTCATTATGATGCTCAGTTTGAGCTTCAGCAGGTCACCTTGAGCCCATCTACGTGTGTAAATCCATCTAGGTGTTACCTGAGGTTGGCTGATTGGATTTTTGCATTAACTAGCAGGTGAACTACTGTTGAGTATACCAATAGAGTTTAAAAAAAAAAAGCAAAAAAAAAAAAAAAAAAAAAAAAAAGCACCCTAATAGACAATCCTATTGTAGCTGGTGACAGTACACTGTGCATTATTTATTCTACCACCAGAGGGCAATGTCTTTAAAAGGAAAATTCCAAAAGAGGTGTTTGATTCATAAAGTCAGACAGCAGTGAACAGAATTTAAAACCATTTAATCTTTGACACAAATCCTCAACACCATGTTCATGAAACAATGACATCTCTTTATTTTGTAACATTTCAGTGTGCACACTTTAGATTTTGTTCCACGTTCACATTCTTGGAATGTAACACCACCAAAGTATCAATACAAGCCTATTTACAGCCACTGTTCTCAAAATGTACCCCATAGAAAAACATCACATTTCATGAAATGAGACTGTGTGGACGGGTCAGGTTTTAGACAAAATGATCAAGAGGTGGGTTGCACATGATGAAACTGAAAACCAGACAGTTACTGTTTTAAATGATGAGTCAAACTGGAAGTATGCATGTAATGCTGTCGAAACAGAAAGCTAACCATGGAGCATCTTGGAAGACCTGTGATGCTGCTGAGATCCAAGAAGGGACACTTTAACACTGTACAAAGCTTAAGATGTACCACCAACCCTTCTCATGTAAACTTTATTTGTAGCTTTGTACATTTTATAGTAAGTACAAAAAAAGAAAAGAAAAAAAGGGATGTAACATTTCTTTCATCTCCTTGTGGTCTTTGAAAAACTTATTAGGGACACTAGCCATTGTTAACAATGTAGCACCTGAGAGTTCTCTATGACACAAACAAGAAAGATTTAAAGAGGGGGAGGGACTGCACCAAATTTGCACAACATCACAAGCCAACAGTTCTTAGTTGGTCAGTTCAGCCTTTGTAAATGTTACAAATACAAAATAAATAACAATCAAATAAAACAGAGCTCGTTTGCCACAAATAAAGTTAGAATAAAGCGTTCTGGGGTGTAAAACTGGTTATTTCTATTTCTCATGTAGGCACAGAATGTGACCCTGAACGTAACCCTGCAGGGCTGCACCACAACACTGGTGAACGTCAACAACACACTAAACACTGGTGAATCCTGACACATTGCTCAGTGCCCACTCTTCTTTTCCTTCTTTTTAATTTGCACCCTTCAAGGACTTGCCGCCACTTAAAGTATATATGCTGAAATTAAGTTAAACATTCAAGTATTTACATTCTCATACTGTAACACTTAACTATACAGCACATCACTGTAAGAAAAAACTGAATTCAGAAATCAAGTATTCTTGAAGCAAAACTCGACCACAGTGACCCATAAGTGGGTGAAGAAAAAGAACCAAAAAAAAAAAAAAAAAGTCCGGTCCACTGTGCTGACAGCTGTAGCATATATACCAGTAGTCATGCATTAGTAACACAAACAACAGTCTGCTCCACTTGGTTTAAATGCACTGAGACGTTTGTTAAATAACAAGTCTAAGCTTCCTTCATTGCTCTACAACACCTTCTCTCACTCTCCTGTGACCCCTGACACAGTTATGATGCAGTATCAGTATCAGACCTCAAAGTCTAACCCATGTTCTGAGGGAAGTTGCACTTCTTCAAAGTGTTTCTGCTATGGTGAAAACATCACCCAAAGGTACACGGAATCTGATCCACCCA
Source organism: Mchenga conophoros (assembly GCF_057382185.1). Taxonomy (NCBI): domain Eukaryota; kingdom Metazoa; phylum Chordata; class Actinopteri; order Cichliformes; family Cichlidae; genus Mchenga; species Mchenga conophoros. The sequence goes on from NC_140545.1 coordinate 7,550,241, forward strand.
CCTGACAGAAAGCTGATGCAGTTTGTAACTTACAGTTTCCCCTTTACTTTCATATTCTTTTACAGTCTGTGTGCATGGCAGCATTTGGTTTTGAGACATTTCAGTCAGCTTTGCTGTGCACGGCATGGTCAATCAATCCAAAGGTTGACATTAAAGTTGCTCCAATCGAGCCATCCTCTGCTTGTTTATGAAGATTTGAAAGCGATGATGAAATGTGAGAGACAAAAGGAAGAACCTGGTGAGATGATTCAGAGGCACGCTGTGAATTCAATTCTAAAAAAAGTTTCCATATCACAAAACCAAGTCATATGAGCTTCAAGTGCAGTCCGATTTAAGTGGTGTTTTGTTTTTGTTTTTAAACCGTCATCAGCTCAATGCTTCCTCGTCACTACCTGACTGGTGTAAAAGTCTGTTGGCGCAGACTGCTGAGGAAGGACTAACAATAATCTCATGACAAACAAACGCAGGGCCGAAGGATGGGGCTGTGGTTAATAGGCTGTGTTGGCAGATGAGGTGAGGGTCCCCTTTGAGGGGAAAATTACAGAGAAGCCCATCGGTTCATGATGGTGGAGTAACAAACCGGGAAGATCCAGATCATTTATCTGCAACTGCTGCCGCCATGGGGGATCGCATCGTACCGCGAGCAGTGGCAGTCAGCTCCTCGATTTCTGTGTTTAACCGTCTGATTACCCACTCCATCGCCTCCCGACCCTAAAACAGACACAAATGCCTCACATTATAACGCGCAGTGATGAGGATTTTAAAATCAGAAGAGTAACTATATTATCAAGGTGAGTTTAAGGAGGATTTTAAAGGCAGCTTTACCTTGCTGGCATTGACAGATATGGTCTTGGCCATGAGACCCTCGAGGTGGTTGCTCAGACTGACGCCTTTCACACTGATCAAAGCCTCCTGTGTCAGTACTGTCCTGAATATGCAAGCATAGAAAAGTCACAAACACAGCTGAAACAAGTTTTTTCTTTGTAGTTTTTTGTTTTTAAAAATCTTGGAGTTAAACATTCAAAACCTTTTTGCAATAACATTAAGGGTTTTTTTAATGTTGTGCTTTTTAACTCCAATTTAACTGATGAGAAAGATAAAAATGAGTCCCTTACTTTTCTGGGTCCTGTGGATGTGGCTTGTATGTCAACTTCTCATCCACAGACACCAGGTTGGTAAAGGAAATCTGTAAGAACAAAACACACCTGAAATCAGTCTTTTTATATCAGCATCTGCCACAAGGTGACACATAGCAACCACATCAAATCTATAGTGACAGAAATGCTGATTAGACAAGTAAATACAACTGCAGAGATCAGGTTACAGTTACATCCTTCCATAACAATTCGGCTTTCATGTCTGTATTGATGAAGCATAATAAAAGTATTTGTCAATCCTACTCACGTTTGTAGACTGCAGCTCAAACGTCTGCTGTTTAGGGTCCACTACTGAATGTTCCTGGACATACGTGCATGTTCTTGTGACCCCAAACATCTGCAGGAAACAATAAAATAAAAAAAATAATACAATTCTGAAATGATACAAGGAAAAACAACTTAACATTACCCAGTCTGAACAAAACACGTCGATCATTTCTCTTATCCTTTTAACTCACCGACTTGGCCAAAGCAGGGAGCCCCCACTCTGTGCTGAGCAGTCTGGTGCTGTGTAACCGTCCCTCAGTGTCCACACTTCTGTCCAGAACATCCACACCAAAGACACTGGGATTCATGGGATTGGGATACTTCTGCATCGCAGCGTTGGTCACCGTCTCCCATGGGTGGCTGTTTGAATCGATATCAACGTTAGAAACGGGCAATTTAACATTCTGAAGATGACTCAATGCTTGCTGCTGAGAGTGTGCTCTTCAGTGTGGAAAAACATCTTAGATTCTGAGGTTACTAAGGTAAACACTACTTAAAAATCCACCATGCCTGTATTTCACTCATCTTACAAGCAACAAAAAGGACCAGTTGCGTTATTGTGCATCTCTACCTCCATCAGAACAAGTGTACAAGTGAACTAGAACAGATATTTAATAGACATCGCTTGATTTGACTTGTTTGGCTGGAGAAAAGGTTTAGTGCATTTAGTATCTTGCAATGCAAGCAGAAGATGTGGTGCATTTGTGGCTCCGAACAGTCAGATCCATTCATGCAGCGCTTTGTCTCAAACATTCAAGTTAGCAGACGACCCGCTTAACTCCCAACCCAATTTAGGAGGTAATAATATAGGAGAAAATTATTTTCTGCAAATATGGGGACATTTGAATGTAACAACATCGCTGATGGTGAATCACAATAGCGTCTGTGTTTGCAGACAGGCGGGAGAAGAAACGCCCCCTCTGCACAGCGCAGACTCACAGCAGCAGCACCCACGGCTTTTCTCTGGAAACTTCTAGTAGAGGGTTTAAGCAACCAGACTGATTTTATTTATCAGTCGCTGTAAAACGAGCAGAAATGCTCTGATTATATACCGTTTATTGTGTTTAAACGACAGACCGGTCGTTATGTAACGTTCCCCGTCGATAATGTCAAACACGCGGGTAATTAAATTTTTCTTTATCCCGTAACAAATACCAAGGCTCGGGGAAAGCATTTGAAAACAGTCCTCCAAGGCTGAAATGTTACAATAAACCTAAACATCATTACAGTCATAGTATTCAAGGCGAAAAAATTAGCTTTAATGTTAGCAGCACAAAGCTAACGACAAAAGTTAACTCGGGTAAAGGGCACTTTAATTTCAAATACCAATACATGTAGCAAATACAGGCTTCAGCTGTAAACATCAAACGCGGTGGGAAGTCAAAAGTCATTTCTAAACATAACTAATATAAACTAAAAGCGTTGGGTAACTCGACTAAAGCGGCGTGCCTTCGTGTTATCTAACTTATCTGCAACCTTCGCAGCTTCGCCCAGACTGCACACGGAGCCACAAAAACTGATTATATAAGAAGAAATAGCCAACTTAACAACCATACTTTATAAAACACTACCGCAAAAAAAAAAGAAATACTCACTTGAAAATGTGCTCTGACGTCCAAATCTTCATTTTTACCGTTTTTCTGTCAGAGCACGGGAGCCGGCGACAAATGACAGCGTGACCACTGAGAGAGGAAGGAAGGAAGGAGGGGCTGAGTGAGAAACCTTTAACAGTCTTAGCCGCGATGCTCCCCCTGCTGGCAGACAGAGCTGCTGCACCCCTTCCAGAATAATCCATTTGTTAAACACCTCTGAGACCCTCAGCAGCAGGGGCGGATCTAGAGAAATGTTCTTAGGGTGGCATAAAAAATTTAGGGTGGAAAAATCAAAGCCATTTCTTTACACTTATGCAGGTGTTAAATTCTGTAATAAAATACATCAAATGCAGGATAAATAAAGTCTTTCTGATTCTGAATTTGATGTATTTTAATAAACATGTTTATACATTTTTCATATAAACATAGTCTGCAACTTTCTTACTGGCTTAAGCCCAAATTATTACATATTTCAGTTACATAAAAAATGTGAATTTTGATGTTGTGTACTGTGTAGTCTATATAATAAATAAGCACTATGCCCAAGAAGTATAAAAGAAAAAAAAGCTACACAGAAAGCTACACAACAGGAAGTGGATGAGTTAGAAATACAAGTCTAAGTTCAGTTTCACACACTTTTTATTAAAAATAATCAAAGTTTTACATGCTTAAATTTGCACAAAATATCAGAAGTCTGCACTGTTAGTTGCTACAGACTAGAGCTGGGCGATAGAACGATAACGATATGTATCGCGATATAACTTTTACTCGATAGAGAAATTAAGCTATCGCGATAGACCTCGCCGCTCTTGTTCTCTTAAAAAAAAAAAAAAAAAAAGGTCAGCCGATCCAAATTAAGTAGCGCAGAGCCGAACCAATCACAGCCGCAGCGTCACGTCGCGTGACTTGTTACGTACAGCACAAGTGCCAAGCCGCACATGTGTATTTGTTTGGGAAGCAGCCAGCCACCGTACCGCCCGGGTAATGGAGGAAATGAGTGTGCCGACTAGAAAAATCAACCGAGCGTGACCGAAGAGAAAACAGATGATGGTTCCAATGCCGGAGAGATTGTCGAACGGAAGAGCCATAGAAGTTCCGTAGTTTGAAGGTATTTCGGCTATTTCAAGTCTGACAAAAAACAGTAGCGTGCACTGTAAATTGTGCCGAAAGCAAGTCTGGAAATACAATAAACTGGTGCATGCGTCACACTGTGCGCCACGTTATTGTTTCGGTGAAATGAATTTCTACAATACTGTTAATTCTACTCTCTGCAGTGTTTAAATGCTTACATATACACGCAGTTACTGTCCCTCCACACATACGACTCGGTTCTGCTTCTATGCCCCAGCTTTGTTTACTTTTTCCCACCGAGGCTTCTAGACTTCTGATTGGCCAACATTTCTGCACGGTTAGGAATCTAGCGCCACCTGCTGCTTTGGCATGTTCATAGCAGCGTTTTCCTTCATTTCTGCCTTTATGTGTGGACGGGATTATTTTTTAAAACGAAAACGGAAAATCTCAGTTTTCAAAAATACCCGTGTACGTGTGGACGTAGCCTCAGTCTCTGACTGGAAGCGCTAATTCGTCATTCGGCTTTTGTCAGACTAAAGTAACTGTTAAAACTGTTTGAAAAGCTCAGCTATACAACAAGGAGAGATTGAGAATTTCCTTTTAGTTCTCAGTTTATTTGATATTGACAAAAGTTAGTCAGTTTTGTCTGTTCTTCTGTAAAACAAACTAAGATTTATTTTTAGAATTAATATTTTGTTTCTAAGTGGAATTGACAATTTAGTCTGTTTCATTTGTTCTATTTTGAAACTTAAACGCTTTAGCGGCTGCCTTTTGTGTAGTTTGCAATATTTGCCTTTATTTATCTGAAAAAGTCTCATGTTCCTTAAGTACATCTACCCTGTTGAACTTATTATGGGAAATAAATATTTAAAAACAAGCTGCTGATTATTTCACATTTTACTTGTGAGCAACGGCACATTTAAATCTTACAAATATAGTTATTTGGCTGATATCGTGATAGATATCGTTATCGCCTGAAATGAAAAAAACATATCGTGATATGAAAAAATCTCATATCGCCCAGCTCTACTACAGACAACAACAAATCAAGCCATTTGATGCTATGTTTAACTATTTTTTATTGGGGGGTAACATTTTGCGGTATATTTAGTTTTAGAACTTATATTCAGTGTCAATTTTAGCTAGGCTAATGCAAACTTAATTTAATAAACAACATTTTCATGTACAAATCTATGGTGGTACTAGGGATGGCAAGAGATTATGCCACCAGAGAGAGTGATCGTTATATAATTTTCTATGAATGGTCCATGTATGAAATATAAGTGTATATATATATATGTAATGGTTCAATTCAATTTTATTCATATGGCATCAAATCACAGCAACAGTGGGAAGGAAAAGCTCCCTTTTAACAGGAAGTAATAACTCGTGATTAATTGCAGAGTGGTGTAAAAACACATAGCAACTGAAAAAAGGTGAGTGAAGAAGAAGCACTCAGATGGTGTTTGTCCCCAGGATCCAAATGGGAGCTAGTTCCACAGAACAGGTGCCTAAAAGCTAAAGGCTTTGACCCCCATTCTACTTTTAAATAGCCTAGGAACCACAAGTATGCCAGCAGTTTGAAGAAAGTGGCCTGATTATTCAAGACATTGTCTGTGATTTTTTTAAGTTCCTTTGTCAAATTCCTTTGTCACTTTGGGTGAACATTAACAACAAATATAAGAAATGTTTGCATTTTTTAATTGGTTTTTCCATCTTATTATTTAAAAGAAAAAAATTCCAGGTCATAAATTCCAGGTCAGCCATCAGCGATTTTAGATCCAATATTGTGTAAATGTATAATTTCAAAGATTTGTGTAACTTGATATTACAGCATACATCGTCATTTACTATGGACTTAATTAATAGATTAACTGTCCATGCAGTCACATCATTATGTGAATAATATGAAGTACAAAGATTCACAAAAATAACCCAAATATTCACAGTTCCTATGAAGAAAAGTCCTACTGTCTGTTGCTATGGTAACAGTGGCAAAATCTTCAGATTGAAATTGAAACTGTTGGCTGCACAGCTGATATAAGAAAGAGAAGCATTTTTATCTGTAGTTGAGTTGGAATTCTCCATCAGTCAGACCTGTTAGTGGGAAACATTTGTTAGTAGCAAAATTATTTCAAGTCAAAGATTCACATTTTCCCACAAGTTGCTTGACCTTGTTCTTTTTTATTCATTGTGCAGGAAAATGTATTCTACTTGTTGTTTTTAATTAAAATCAGCACCCTATAAACTCACTGCATTCATTCACATTGTGTAGATATGCAGTGGTTTAAAACTACATAACACATACATTTCAGTTTAGAGCATTTAGGCAGGGATGTCTAACTCATTTATAACATAGGCCACAAACAGCCCGCTTTGATATTAAATAGGTGTGACCAGTGAAACTCCTCTTTCTGTCAGTGTAAAGAACTTTAACTGCACATTTAATCCCTGAGATAGTTTAATATATCAACTTAATATAGCGTTATAATATAGATAGCTTAATATCGACTGATTGACCGCTTCATGAGGTGGTTGAGGTAAACCACCTGCAGCTGAATGTGGCCAAAAAAAGGAGCTGGTGGTGGAGTTTGGCAGAAACAGATCCCGACCCTCCCCCATCTGCATTGGTGGGACTGATGCCGAAATACTCACATCCAACAAGTTCAGCTGGATCACAAGCTGGAGTGGTCTGCCTACACGGACGCTGCCTACAAAAAGGGTCTGAGCCGGCTTTACTTTCTACCAAGGCTCAGATTCTTCTATGTATGCAGCAGGCTGCTCTACATGTTTTATCAGTCTGTTGTTTCGAGCACCATCTTCTTTCCTGTGGCATGCTGGGATGCAGGCATCAAAGCAAAGGACGCAAACAGACTGAACAAACTCATCAGGAAGGCAGAGTCTGTTGTTGGCATGAAGCTCACCACCCTGGAGGAGGTGATCAGTGATAGCATGCTGGCAAGACTGCTGGCGATCTTGGACAATGACTCCAGGCCCCTCCATAACACACTGGACAATCTGAAGAGCAGTTTCAGCAACAAGTTACTTTAACCTCGCAGTCTGAGGGAACGTTAGAAGAGGTTGTCCCTTCCCGCTGCTTTCAGACTCTTTATTTCATCCACTTGGGTCAGATCCACACATGTTTAGCAGAATTAATCACACCTCAATGCACCTTGTCACTTTTGTACACCACAACATATATTTGCACACGTACTTGTCCTTTTATAGTTATATGTATATTTATATTTACACATATATCTCTATGTTTATCCACTTATCTTAATGTTTATCTATCATAACTCTGTTTCTACACACATTTATATGAGTGCTTCTTGTTTTTTGTATATTTGCTGCTATGATAACCGATGATTTAACTCTTGGATTAATAAAGTTTTTCTGAAGTGCAATTTCAACTGTACGTCTGCCATTTTTCTCCATGATAAAGAAATGCTGCTGCAGTAAATGAAATAAATCTATGAGTGTGACTCTTTCTGTATTATACCTTCTTGAAGCTGTTTTCTTAATTGTGTACATATTAATTATTAATGTAATTTTTACTAGTCCCTTGCACATTTTCTGTCTTACTTTTTAGTGTTCATTATTTAACTTCTTTTTTTATTATTATATTTTGTGGGGTTTTTTACAGTTGTAAATGTAAAGTCTTTGCTCCTTCATAGTATGAGGCCCTGACTATGCACCCGTGATGCTTTTACATGAACTATATTAGTTATTTATTCAAGGCTGCACTATTGGGGGGGTTGTCATTATTGTTGTTGGTTTTTATCCTGCCAGCTGCTGTAACACAGTATTTTCCCCTCTGGGATCAATAAACTATCTATCAATATTTAGGCTTAAAAAAAAATAAATGTGTGAAATTACAGAAAAATCCCTGGCAAGCTGTCCCATAATTACTTTTTTAAACAGGGTTTGTTAATTCACAGACCATACCACTTATTTATTTATTTTATTGAAATTTAACTTTATAATTTACTGTCGACTCAAAGTAAACAATAAAAAGCCAGGTACTTTGTTCATCCACGGAAGGCGGGACAAATAAAAGTACCAGCTGTCAATCACGACCAAAAACTGTTTTATTGGCTGGGAGGAAAAACGTCTTGCGCCTGTCAAATACGTCATCACGCAGACATCCGACCTGTCCTTGAAGCTACAACACAGCCAAGATGGTCGCATACTGGAGACAGGCAGGCCTGAGGTATTAAAATAAAAATAAATATGTAGTTACAATGAAATGGCTTGTGGTAAATGTTGATTGCTTTATTTTAACGGGGTTTAAAATGAGAACAGAATGCTCTGTCAAAGAAAATGTTGGTTTTTAGTGTTAAATTCTCAATTTAGCTACATAGCTAATATACTAAGTTTACTAACGTTAGTGTTCCCCACCGTATGCGTTTAATTTATGGCAGTAGCATTACCTCAATACCGAGTCAGGTGGGACTTCCTCTGATAGTATGTGGTTTCTTAATGAAGAAGAGGTTGTTCTTGTCCTCTACAGACAAATCATTGTCGGTAGCATTTAGCATGTGGCTAACCTGTGTGTCCTCTCTGCAGCTACATCCGCTTCTCCGCTATCTGCGCTAACGCGGTGCGGGCTGCCCTCAAGCCGCAGTTCAAAGCCGAGGCGATAAAGGCCGCAGAGTCCAACGTCAGAGTCCTCAAACCTCAAAATAAAACAGCATGTAAGTTCATCAGCTTTAAAGGTACCAACGCTGTTCTGATCACAGCTCATGCCCTCTGATAGAGTGAATGTCAGGGAGAGGCGGCTGTGACGGTGCTTTCAGTGTCTCCTTCAAATAGTGGTGTACTGGGTTATTATTACTGTTGCACACACATTTAAGCTCCATATCGTTGTCCTGTCTAGTTATGGTGAAGCTGGCCTAGTATTTGAATTGTCGAATGCATAACAATTTAACAGTGCATCAGTTTAGCGTTCATTTTATTCAGACAAAGTCAAATGCTCTCAACAAATAAATCAAAAATATAAAGGAATATATTGGTTTAGGAAACGTGAGTATGCATTGAGATTTATAATACACAAGTTTTTTTGAGTATTAAAATTCAGCATTTGAGTGCATTTATTTGGTTGTTTCAGTAGTGGTCACTATTAGCTCGTATTGCTAATGTGCTGTGGTGGTTTCCATTCTTATCAGGACTCTGAACTAGATGACTTGGTGCAACATTTCACCAACTTGTTTTATTGTGGTGAGGTGAGCTCCAGGAGCATTTAACAAATGTGACAAACTCTGCTGAAGGGGAAATGTAGATGTTTTATCAGGCGTGGAGAGTTTAGGAGCACGTGGCATGCTCCTAACATGGGTACTGTCCTTTGTGGCTGACAGCTTAAGTTTAAGATCTCAAATTTGTTTAACTATAACCTTACAGTCACTGAATGTTTTAGATTTACGAAGACATTTTATGAGGATCTTTTCATTAATGTTTCCATTCTGCTTTGCTTTCCTTCCAGGATGTTTGACCATGATGTAGATATTTTTTTTTCTCATGGGTTGTGAGGTCCTGCAGCTTACCTGTCCTGCACACCGTGGAGAAGAAAAATAAAAGCTGGTTAACATCAAGATGATGTGTTAGACTGGGGACCTGAATGACACTGCACCCCCCGCCCCCTTTTCATTTGTAATCAAAATTGTATTAAAGATGGATGTTGGAATTCTTTTGTCTCCTTGTGTTCTTGCCCTTGTAGTGTTGTAGTGAATCTATTGTGGTATTTACAGTACTGCACAATAAGACCATGATTTTTGTCAAACACTTTATTTTGATATAAAGCAATGGAGTACTCTTCATAGTTATACACAGAAATGTAGTATTTACAGAGGTATATGTGTGTGGATCCATGAGTATATTAGTCATTAGAAGTCAGATGGGGATGCCATCTTTTATACCAGTAAAAAATGTAATTCGAAAGCATGCGTTAACCAATGGTATGAAAACAAATTGCATTAAAAAGAAATCAATAGGGCTTTTTACTCTTAAATGCAGTTAAGATCATAGGGTAACGTTTTTTTTCTGGCAGGTAATATAATAGATCTTTGGTCACTTAATTTTTTAGATTTTCGTGTAGGTGGTCATTTAAATTCATCAAATTTGCTTTCTGGATAGGAATTGAAGTGTTAGTGAACAGTGCAGCTCTCTCATTAATGACCTCTAGTTTATGGTCACATGAGAGGTTTTTGGCTGTGGTACATCTTGATGTCTGACCTTTCATATCTTTAGCAATGATTTACTGAGCTGCTTAAAAACACTTCTCAACTTGTCCTGTCACTTAACGTCAGAGGCCATGATTGAAAGGACACGCAGGGTAGCTTAATGATAAAGCCAGACCATTTTCTAATAATAGATTCATGCTGATGTTTCGTTTGTACTTTTCTTTTTATTTACTTGAAATCATCCTTCATAAGTTACAAGCGTAAAGCATGGGCATTCTGACAAGCCACTGAGCCCTAGCTGTCTTTCTTCTCTCTGGTCATCTTGATCATGGTCTCTGGTGATCGATAGAGGAAGATGAGCTTCTCAAACAGTGTCTCTTCTAGCTCCATCTCTCCCGTCTCACGAACCACAAAAATGTCTGTGCAAAGCTTCAGGACTCTGTCGACACATGGTAGCTCCTCAAACATGATGGACCTGGATATCCCATTGAAGAATTCCCTGACAAACTTTCCGATGACTAGCACCACTGACATGTAAAGACCCACGATGCTGTCGTGAAGAGGGAAAGAGGACAGGTTTTGTGTGTAAATGAATCCACAGCTATGAGAAAGATTTCCTGTCAGGATGCAGTTAAAATGTCTTGTTACCTACCCGTGTCCGGCCAAAAACCCCAGACTGGAGGGGCTGACTTTATCGCTGAACACCACTAACTCGATGCTTTGACATTTGTGCTCGGAGGACGTGACAACTGGGGAGCACTCTTCCACCACCCACCACTGATCTGCCTCCTTTGACGTCCCATTGACCTGCTGAAGCTGGATTGACATGGGCCTGAAGAAAGCCAGCGCCTGAAGGTCTGGACGGTCTGTCAAGTCTAAGAGATGATATGGGTTTAAAGCAAAGTGCATGTTTTATACACCAACAACAAGGAATGAGACTGACCTGCTTTGATCAGGTAAAAAATACAAAGAGTAACTAACCTACTTTCATCCTGGTTCCCATTTTGGACTCAGGTCCTTTGGGACCCCTGATGAATTTAGGCAGCAGAGAATCAATAATCCTAGAGAGACAAGAAAACTCAGATTAACACCATAAAAATTTCAAAACATTCACTAATGTTGTACACTGGAGCTCTCCAGGGCTGCCTGAGTTCCCTTACATTAAATTTAGTTTGATGTTTAACCTTCTATGTGCTATAGGGACAAGAAGAGCAGCAGAGCCACATTTTCTACATTTCTGTTTGATTTACATTTACAAATACTTCATCACCTGAATAAAACACAATAATAAAGCATGCATAAACCATCTGATTGTGTTTTGACTGAGACTCACACAGGTCTGCTGCTGTTGCCTTTAAGCATTCGCACAATCCCTTCCCTCAAGGTTTTGTCGTCAAACTTCACAGTGTGCTCTCCCACGGTCTCTGCATTCATTGATATGGACGCATTCCTTAGGAGAGGAACATATTTGCCGGTGTCATTTTAAGTGTTATTTGCACTGGTGCAAAGTGCAGGAAAATGATGTGAAATTGCAAGTGCTTAAATAAAGTTAGCAGAAAATATCAAGTAATAAGAAACAATGGGCTAGTTTCCCAGATTTTTGAAGTTGATATGACAGTATAACTACAGTCATGTGAAAAAGTAAGTACACCCTCTGGTTCAGTACTTTGTATAACCCACCTTTAGCAGCAAGTTCATTTTCTCTATGACTTTAGCGGTCTTTCACATGTGGAGGAATTATGGTTGACTCTTTTAATGTAAACATTGCTTCAGTATATTGAGGTTAATAAGTATTCTATTGAGCTCATTCACGGTCCTATCGTAGTATTTCAATCTGAAATCTGGACTTTGAATGGCCCATTGCAACAAGCGCTCCTCTCATGGATTTGTGTCTGCTCCCACTGTCTTAAGGCTGCTATTACTAACATGACCTGCATTACTGAAAACCAACACAGACATGTCTCCTCCCATCTTACATGTGTCCGACAATTTAGTTAACCACTACACTATGAAGCCACTGACTGGGCCACTGTAACAACCTAATTCTTTTATTTTGTAGATTAGCTACTGTGCTTGGGATCATTGTCCTATTGCACAACCCAGTTTGGGACAATAGCCTTACATTTGAATCTACCATGAAGTCCTCTGGATAGCAAAGTATACAAAGGAGTTAATGGTTTGCTCAATGATTGTGTCTGTAAAACAAGCCCAAATCATCACCCCTCCTCTATGCTTGACAGTTAGTATGAGGAGTTTTTGCTGATGCATTTGGTTTTCTCTCATTGTAACAATAAAGGACATTGTTGCAGAAGTCTTCTTGCTGTGGCGCCTTGTTCTTTTTAGAGAGTAGATGCTTCCAAACAAGCCATACTTGTTCAGTCTATTTGTATTTTTACTGTCATGAACTTTAACATCTAACATGCTAACTGAGGTCTGTAGAGTTTGAGATGTAGTCATTGGGTTTTTTTTCTTCCCTGAGCATTGCATGCTCTGACTTTGGGGTGAATTTGCTATGACGGTGTCCATATCTTTGATGGTTAAATTACTTTTAAGAAAAATAAATTTTCTTTCTTTGTCTCAACTAGCTGACAAAAATACTAAGCAGAAATGATCTGAAGGTGAAAGATACACACACACACAGCCTGACCTGAGCAGTGTCCAGCGTAAGGTCATGTATATGTGAGACGAGTTGCTGAGCTCCTGGATCATGGCCGTTCGACTGGCTGGGCTGATGGTCCACAGTAAACTGGCATCGCTCTTGATCTTAGCAACAAGAATGTCCTCAGCTTCATAGTTCATGATGAACTGCATGGCAGACTGAGAGAGTGATTGAGAGATGATTAGATTTCCTAGGTTATTTCAGCAAATGCCGCTGCAGTGTTCTGGTGAATTTGGATAATGATATTTCAACATCAACTAGTGTTATATAATACAAACACAGCATAAACTCTATTTCAATATGGCACAGTGAGTCCATGTAGAGAATTAATAATGAATAATGAATGTAATAAGTGTAGTGTCATCTGACCACCCGAAGTTATATCTTCTTGTAATGGATATTGTGTAAGAAATGCTGGACAGTAATGTATTTCTACAGGTGTTCTGGTTTTCTGCTCTAATACCCGAAATGACTGCTCCCTCCTGTGGTCATAGATGGTATTATTACAGCTAGGACTGAGCTCATGAATTTGTTTTATAGTTTTCGAGGTTAATGTATTCTGTTAAAGAACCAGATTGAGTGGAGTTTTGATGCTTTATGTATTTGTTTCTATTTACAGTAGAATAAACTGTGTCTCACTGGATGAGTCGCATAAACTTTGGTGAGCCTGTTGAATTTTGCTTCTGTGTAAGGCACCAAGTTCTGCTCCTGGGCGCTCATAGTGAACAAAGGCTGTGAGAACACACAAAGATGCAGCAGAGAATTAACACATGTCCACACACATACACATAAACCATGACACTATTGCAGGGAAGTCATGTTTCTTGTGTTTAATGATAGCAAATATGAATTTAGTTTTCCATGCACCGTGACTTTGCCGTTTCACCTTAGAAGGAAGCACAAACTTTATAAATAATATTAGTAACCATAACATTTTTTTGTGGAGAAAAAGTATAATGAACACAAAATATGATGTATCGATTCTGACCTCGTATCCTGCGATGCTGAGCTGGATGGAGACGTCTAAAGGCTGATTGGTCACTCCGGCTGCTGACTGGACCAGTGACATGAAGAGCAGTGGGAACCAGATGATGCTGATGAGAGCAAAGATGATGAAACCTCCCATTCCATATTTCACCACCTTCTTCTTCTTCTGCCCCGGAGGGTGGGGGAATTTCTGGAAGAATTACGAATAGATTACCATCAAAAGTTATTCAGTCCACTGGATAAAGACGTGCCATTTCAACAGCTCGTCTCAATTTTCCTGCATCATAAATTTATAAAGGTAAGCAAAGAGTTCTGGTAGCTCACAGCCCAGACTCTCTCATATATTTAATGGAAATTTCTATAGTCTACACTGAAAAACACACATTTTTCTGTAATTTAATTGTTTATTTTGTACTTGTTCAGGGACTAAAATGATTTTAAAAGTAATTTCAACTACTTTCTTAAGCACTCCTGCTTACTTTCTCAGACTCCCTCCAGCACTTGAGGACGAATATGTTAGCGTAGATGTCTTCAACGCAAATCCAACTGGAGAGAGACAGCGTGGTGTCGGTCCAAACCCAATCCATCACCGCCCTCAGCTCTGTCAGGAAGGGAACCATCCGAAAACTGAAAGAGGAGAAGAGAGAGAGAGAAAAACGTTTTGAATTAAAATAAAAATTTGATCATGCTACAAACAAACCAGTCACAGTGTAAAACGTGTCTGAAGTATTTATGTTGGCGGTTATTTAGTTACAGTTTAGCCGGTTTTTGTACCCCTGAAAGAGGAAGAGGTTCAGGTAGTTGTAGTTCTTGGTGAGGAAGTTGCCCAGGATGCGGTTTGGGTAGCCACACTTGATCTGGTACGCAGACAGGCCGAAGTAGATGCACTTTACAAAGTACCACAGCTGAGCAACTGGGTTTCTGTTGAACCTCCTGGAGCAAATAAACAGAAGAGATATCGATCTTTGCTCCTTTTATTGTCATGGATCAGATTTGTTTATTTTTATTTTTATATACTGTGCTTAACAAATTTAATAGGCCTCTGTCGAATGTAAGATTTATGTGACATTAATCCACCAGTATGTGCAAGCTCTTAAACTGAAATCAATTTTTTAATGATAAAATATAAGTATTGTTGTTATCCATGAAATTCTAAGATTTACTGTTTTACAAAAAAGCTGAAAAAAATAATAAAGCTTTATTATTTTTTGATTACGATGCCAGATTACAGTTATCCAGCCCTGAACAGAAAAATTTGTTTTGGTGGTTGAATGTTTGAAAAGGTCAGTCATACAATGCCAACTTTATTTACAAAGCACTTCATTGAGTTTGACTTTATTTTACTGAGTAAAAAATGAGAAGAAGAAGAATTTATTGAACAATGACCTCTCTGTGACACCAGGGAGAATGAAGAACATCCAGAAGTGTATGCCAAACACCAGCACCACCTGGAAAACGCACTTTCCCAGCAGAGACTTCTTCAAGTAAAGGGCTCGGTCCACTATCATGGTACCAAACTGGATCAGTAGCATGACCAGAAAGGCCTCTGGAACCTGGTCTTCTGACAGTGATTCTGTGATGTCAGCCGCTGCAGAGTATTTCTACAGAGCGATGAAAATTAGCCTCATTGTCATAAATCATACATGTCAAGTAAATTTTATTTATGATTTAAATAATAAGAAATATTAATATGTTTGTGTAGTCTTACCCCAAAAGCCCAGTATCCGTATATGGTGACAATGAAGTTGACGACATCAATGAGAAACATGAGGGCGTAGACGTCACACACAGGGCTGTAATCTGGGTGAATGATGTCATAGAAAAACTGCCTTATAGGTAAGTAGATGTGAAGGCCGCTGCAGAAAGAGAAGAGACTGCAGAGTAAGACAGAAACGGGAAGCTCCTCTCCACTAAAAATAAATCTATGGAAAAATATTATCTACCAAAATAAAGTAATGACTAACATCTCAGAAAACAGACTTAGTGGACTGCAGACAACTCACACTTCTATGGCGGAAGCTTTGGCTTGTAGCATCCTCTCTCTGATCTGCTGTCTGATCCTCTGCTTCCTTGTCAGCGGAGCCTTATGTCGTTCCCGTCTCTTTTTCTTGCTTTGCTGCTTTTTGGGCTTCATCTCTCCAGTTTAAAAAATAAACAAATTAAAAGAAATTGAGAAAAACTAGCCATTTGCTGGTAATGAATTCAACATGACAACTTCCAAAAATGAGATAATGAACATGGAGACTCTTTATTCAAGACATGTAGGGATCTTCTGAATATTCACCACCAGATTCTGCAGATTCGCCTTTTTTCAGTCTACAGAATAAGGAGGTGGTGGACGCCTGGAGGGGGAGGAACCTCAGACGGCGTGGTGGTTGCTCCCTGCTGCCCATCTTCTCTGCTCCGGTCTTCTTCTTGTCCACTTTCTTCTTCAGCTTCTTGAAGAAATCGGGCATCTCAACCTCCTTGTTGTCCCACAGCCCGTGGCACTGCAGAGACATAGACACAGGCAGCACTTGAACATTTCAAAGTAGCTGCTTAAAAACGATTTACAGTGGTTAGTTTTCACATTACCTTTAGGATAGATCGGTGGAAGAACAGCGCGAGCAGCTGAATTAGGTCGAAGAGGACATAGCCGTCCTTCTTCTCCACCCCAATGATGTTGGGCAGGGCGAAGGGCCGGTCAGCGTTGATGCCTCGGTAGGCAGAGGTGGTCCAGGGGAAGAAACCAAACTGGAAAAAGTACTTCACCACAACAGTCAGCTGAGACAAACAAGAGAGACACAAGAGATGTGAGTGAGTTCTGTTTGCAGCACGCACATTAAACTACTCAACAAATCAACCATTAAAAGCATTATATGTGTATCTAGTATTTGCATTAAGAAACTAAAAACACACCTTTGCTTCATTTCGATTTTATCTGACGTATTTACAAGAAAACCTACTTCGGTGTAAATGATGGCTGTCATCCAGAAGCGTTTGGTCGGCCGAGGCACAGACAGCATGGCCCAGAGGAATATGAGAATCGGCAGGATGAGGGAGAGGAGCGAAGCTGACACAATGTGGTTTAGAATGATCACAAAGTAGCATAGCATCTCTGACTTGGACACCATGGTGTTATAGAGGGCAAACAGCAGCTTCAGCGGCCTCGGCAAGGTCACGAAAAACTTGTCGGACTCGGAGATCTCATCATTTTCAAACATGCTTCAGAATCAGAAAGGACAGAGAAGAGAGGAAGAGGAAAAACACAATGATGGAGATTAAAGTTCTTAAGAGATGGAGCTTATATCTCTTTTGTCCTGCATACTAAATTTTTTTGTGTCTACTAACTTGTTGAGTAGCAGCTCACTGGCAGTGAGGTTCCTCGTTTCTTGACTCAGAGGTCTGGGAGACTCTGTGAGGTCAAGACTCTTCTCTCCATCGCTATCCCTGAGATCCAGCGAGGTCCATTCTGGGTATTTGGCACCTTCTTCCTCTTCTCTTTGCAGCGATTCCTCATCCCGCTCCTCTTTCTCCACCTCAGGATCTTCTCGTTGTTCTTGTTCTTCTTCACATTTCATCTCAACTTCTGTTTGTTTCTCATCATCCTCCTCTTGTTCATGAAGTTCTTTTGGTTCTTCACAGCTTTTAAGAAACAAGCGAATCAGAAATCTTACTTTCAGGAATCATAGAATCACATCTTGAAAGACAATTCTTGTATCTGAAGCTGTTTCTGGTAAATGAAACCTTTCCTGCAATTATGCGTGTTATTTATGTGGTGTTTGCAGTTTTACTGACTGGGATGAAGAACAGGAAGAAGTTATTCTCAATGGAAAATAATAATTTTATGAATTCTGCACTGGAGTTTTTGTCTGATAGATTTGTCTGTTAGAGATCACAGCTAACAACAGGATTAAACTGAGCAGAAATATGTGTCTAAAACGTCGTTCACTCATCCATTCACCTGGGTGAAAGTTCCTCAGTGTCAAAAGATGTCATGTCAATATTGGCCTCTTTAAAGAGCCTTCGTCTGAGCTGGTCAGCAGCAGGTGACACAGCAGGAGGCTCATCCAGCTCCTCCTGCGTTGGCTGCCGGGACACCAGCATCGTCTCGTCTGTCATGCAGCTGAAGTTAAGCAGGAGGGAGAGACTCAGTGTGTGTGCCTGAAAGGTAAACTATGACTATGTTGTCTGTGTGTACCTGGAAACACTGCTGCCCCAGGAAATTTTGGAGGCTTGGTTCTTCAGCTTCTTGTACGCGTGTTGTGAAGAAGGGTTGGCAGGTGGAGAGCCGGGAGCTGACAGGGATTTATCTAGATTGTCCTGAGACGACAGTGTGTTCTGACGGGACTTCCAGTTTTCATAAAACTGCTTCACACTCTCCTGACTCACCTCTTTACCCTGCAGAGCCAGATAATACAGACAGAGTGCTAAAAGGTGCATTAGGATAAAGGATCCTGGTTAAATAAACTGAAGATGTATCAAAAACACTTTAAAGACAAATTTAAAGACATTTGTGTTTAGTGTTCATCTTATGGGATTGCCTGGAATGTACTGAACTTGCTAATAGCAGATAATGTTGTTGTTTTTTCCCCCATAAAACTGTGTTAAATATAAATATCAGCCTTGAGACTAATTGTGAAACTTGTTCTGTTATAATTACATTGCTTATTGACTAAAATCAAGTGTTTATCCTCTCAGCTGACCTTCTTTTGCTGCTGGTTGAGTAAGGCTCGCTCGAAGCGCAGCACTTTGGAAATGCCCAGGTTGTCTTTACAAAATGAGTTCAATCCCTCCGTCAGGTCATCAAGAAGAGACTGAAGGAACACCCAGCTGAACTTTATCGTGCTGATGATGCGCTGCAGGATGTTTTCTGTAAGAGGTTATGTGTAAAAGCACAGTAAGCCAATTAGAGTGAAGGTTTTCCATGCTTTTAATTCTTCCTGTTTTCATTGCAACAACAAGCAGAGGGTCATTTGGAACTAGGGCATTCCCATCCCTTAGAAGTGTATACCTTTTTTCTCCTCTCCCTCCTCCTCCACAACACTTTCATCTGGTTCGTCCTCACTGGATTCTGCTTTATCAATGCCTGGAGAACAAGAGCCCTCATCAAACTGTTTGTGATACAGCATGTCTTTATAGTTACAGTCCCCTTTACCATACATGTCTACTAGTAAGAGTAGCACTAGTAAACACAACATGATCCGTTCTCACCCTGCTGCCTCTGCAGCTCTCTCTTTGCTTTCTTCTTCTCTTCTTTCTTTATTTTTGTCTTCTCCTTCTTCAGGTCCTTCAAGGCCTTCTTTGAGCTCGTGACCCAGGCCTCATAGGCCAACTAGAATTAAAGACAAAGATGCACAGATCACCCACTGATCTTACAACATAGATTGTTTTTGCAGCTACAAAACTCAAAACGAACACTTTAAGGGGAAATTGTGAAATACTTTAACTGTATCTCCATTGCTTTTAGTTTTGGCTCAGATCATTCTGGCTCTAACCTGAAAAGCAGATTTCTTCTTTGGTGGTTGCTCTTCCTCTGTCTTCTCAGGAACTTCCTCTTCCTCCTCCTCACTGTCACTCTCAAACAGGTGGTAGCCACAATTGTTTTCCACTGTGTTAAACAAAACAGTGTCAAAACTACATGCACACACAGACATACCACTGGCATCTGATCTGCTCTAAAGAAGCAGGTCAGTGGCTAAAATCTGCTGCTGCATTTACTGTCAGGTTAAAAACATTTCTTTGATTAAATTGAAAAGAAGTGAAGCACACAACCTAATGATAGGAAACAGCATTGTCTTCACTCTTTCCTCTGCCAATACTCTCTTTCTTTCACACTGATTAAGGATCCTGCTCACCTCCAGGCTGAGAGACCCAGGGCTTCCACCATTTTCCTGCATCTCTCTTTGCCTTCTCGTCATCACCTGGAATTTACAGTTCGTTTTGTTTATGTGTTGATGATATTTACTGGCTTCCATAAAGTAAACACATCCATCACAGAGAAAAAGAACAAGCAGACTAAACCCCCTCCTCAAACATCCCTCACCATACTCTCTCTACTCTACTGTATGAATTTGGCCTGTTTTCCTTGCTAACATTAGAAACTGAAAAAGAGTCACTTGTGTTACCAGGTGTCACCTGCTCCTGATCAGCAAGAGGTTCTTCTGGTGGTGCAGGTCGACTCTTCTGTTTAGATTTGATCTTCTCCATCCTATAGGAAGAAGGCTGAAAGGTTAGTTTATAACTCGCTGCTTAGGAAGAGGGGAAGTGTGATGGTCTTTACTGTAAACCTGATCCATTAATGGTTTCAGTGTAAGTGTTCTTACTGTTTCTTCAGAGCCTCCACTGATTTCTTCTCCATCTCCAGTCGGGCTGCTACCTGTTTTTTCACTCTGGCCTCAAACAATTCAGCGCCCCTTCAAGGTCGAGATGGACAGGGACATTAACTGCTGTTTTAGCTTTTACTTTGTTTGTTTTTACATTAACAAGCTAAGTTTACATTGTGACTCTAAAGCAGGGGTGTCAAACATAAGGCCCAAAATGTGTGACAAAATTGGCCTGGCGCAGACTCCAGTGCGGTCCAATTATTACAGGACAGTCTGGGCAATGCTTTACACATTTTGTTTTACACATCATACAGATCTTGGCAACAGATTTCTTTCATTTAGTAGAGTAACACTTCTTAGTTATGCAGCAAAACTGAGACATACTGTTGAAACTGCTCTTTTTACTTATATTGAGATATTTCAGCAATTAAATGTGCAAATAAACTTCTGTATACAAACAAAAAGAAAAGAAAGTTTCACTGGTCTGGCCCTCTCAGGATGAAAGTGGGTTGTATCTGACCCACCATGTAAAATGAGTTAGAGTAAGAGATTAGTGATGTCTTTTTACAGCTACTATGTTGTAAAAACAGAACAGAAAAAAACAGAAAAAATAAACTGTAGTTTGGTCATTCTAGCATAGCCTTGTAAGCCTTAGTAAATCCACAGCAAC
Organism: Mchenga conophoros; assembly: GCF_057382185.1. Lineage (NCBI taxonomy): Eukaryota > Metazoa > Chordata > Actinopteri > Cichliformes > Cichlidae > Mchenga > Mchenga conophoros. The sequence goes on from NC_140545.1 coordinate 7,571,128, forward strand.
TCAAACAAACATGCCGAAATACATTTTCATGCAGTTAGGACCAAATCACGTTGTTCTTTCCAGGAAAATTACTGGAAATTATTATTAGGAATTCTGTGTAATGATTTATCCATGAAAGAGAGAGCTACCAAAAACCTCTCGTAAACAGCTTTCGCATGAATTCTTGTGTCTTTGGTTTTCTTTTATTTTTTAAGTGTTACACTCAATCTAGATTTATCCAACAAAACATATAAAACTTTCAAGTTTTCAAACCTCACTGACCTTACGTGTAAAGCTTTAAGACTACTGTATGTTATAGAGCTAAACCTGAAAATGAAGCACTGACCTAGAGGCCAATATCTTAGAAGACTTGAGGTCAGACACCACATAGAGGAAGTAGTAGCTGAGGAAGACCCTCCTTTGTGCCAAGAGGACAGTGAAACAGATCGCATCCCAGACGATGCCGGCTTCACCTGCAGGCAGCTCACATTCATCATCGGGATCAGCTGAAAGGCACACAGGGTAGGAGAAATATGTCTGAAGAATTTACAGCAGATTTTAACAAACTTTTACATGACAGAAAACATTTCTGCATCATGTGTTGTGTAGAATAATGACTTTGATTTTAATTTTAATGTATACCAATGGATATTTAATTCTGCATTTTATTTTGGCTAATTAAAATGATAATTTTAACCTTCCAAATAAAGTGCAACTATAAAAAAAAAAAAGTAAAATATAACACAGCTGTAAAAAAGTGTTGTAAAACATCTAAAAAATGTTGAATGTCAATATAAAAACTCTAATTTTCCATCATGTATTTCTGTTGTGTTTTTTTTTTCTTTTTTTAATGATGCTTATAATTATTGTTTCAGCACTGTGACAATTTCAGTTTGTACTTCAGCAGGTCATGCACTGAGTTGCTGCAATGTGATTGGCTGATTAGATATTTGCATTCATGAGCAGTTTAACAGGAGTACCTAATAAAGTGGCTTTGAGTGTAAATATACCATCGGAAATTCTGGCACATTCTTTTCTCCCTAACACAAATCGTGACTAAATATCCTTGTTACAGACACTTACGGACATCATAACCTTTGATGGTGCAAAACATGCTAAATGCCTGAATTAGCCAGCAGCTGTTCTTCACCAGGCTGTCCAGGTAGGCACAAGAACCCAGCTGAAAGAAGGAAAAACAGGCATTAATCAGTAATGCATGATTTTAAAAAAATAGCTGCATGTCTTGAATTATTCTGTACAATTGTACAACTTCTGAACTTCTTTATGGTATGGTCGCTTACAGACACCAGGTTCTTCATGGCGATCACAAAGCAGGTGTACCCAATGAGCCAGTCCCATAGCCGCAGGATGTATCTGACTGGCTGCATCAGCACACTGCCTCCAAACAGCATGAAGTAGAAACAGGCCACCAGGTAGCCGAGACAGAAGATGTTGATGCGTGTCGTGCCAGTGATGAAAATGAGACAAAGCACCAGCCAAAAGAAGTAGCTGAAAACAAACACCTTCACCATATCAAGATAGCACCTGAGGACAAAACAGAGACCACATCTTCAGTTTAAAAAGAAAGCAAATCATACTGCCAAATATTACAAAGCTAAACCATCGCTATAAAAAATATGTAAGCACTACAGTTAATCTAGTTTTGTATTTTCTATTAGTTTTTATTTTTAGACGCCACATAGAGGAGGGCATATTTTAGAGGCAGGATTTAGGAAAATCAGTACAGGCAATACAAGAAAAAACACAACATCCAGACTCCCAATAAACACATCCATGACTGCTTCATTAAGCAAATTGTGATAAAATCAAATTATCAATTATATTAAAATAATAAATATTAAAACTTTCACTATTTTTTTTATTTTAATTTGATTTCCAAGTTCACGAAATGTTTTAGTTAGTTTTGATATCTTTCAAGAGTCTAGTTTCTATTTTTATTTAAGTTAATAAAAAAAAAACCTTCTAATTCCAGCTTTTACTTTAGTTTTAGTAAACTATAATAACCTTGTAAAGCACATATTTAAAACTCTTCAAGTAGTTTATTCCTTCTCTGTATTTACATTAAGATACAGCAAAAAAATTATTATTAAAGTGCACGTTATCCATATTTAATGTACAGGCTTATGATGTAATTGTCCAGGCTTATGGATTTAATTGAATGCATTTCTTACTTTTTCAAATGTTTGAGAGAATGTTTTTTAAATTTTGTAGAAAAAGTAAATAAGAAAAGAAAATTAGATGAAAACTGTTAAAGATTTTAACAAAAGAATGAACTGAATAAACGGGTTTGTAGTTTAACAGTTAAAAACAATGTAATCTCTTCAACCACTTCCACGGAAAGCGTTTTTCTCAGAGGTAGCGATTGTTTATCTTATAATGCACACAAAAACACTTAATGTCCAAGAACTCTAGACAATTAGAAACGTTTTAAAAGTATTTAGTGTTCTTTACAGCCTTTTTGAAGGAGCGATCTGCCTTTGCATAACTACGTTTCACCTTGCACTTCTACCATGAACTTTGCCACCTCTTCATCCCCTCTATCTAAACAACAGGCTCTGAAGTGCAGGCTGACACTTTGGAAACTCATAACCATTAACGTTTAGAGATTATGCTGTCTCATTTCAAGTTATTTATACTTATCTATCCAGAGTGGTACAAAAATTTGACTGGGGAAATTAGAGATTTTGTATTCTATATTTTCAGGCTTTTCAGCTCACCAAGGAAACAAGGACATTTAATAGTAACTTACAAAATTAATGTAGTTTAGCATGGGAACACTACATGCCTAAACAGAGTTAGTTATAACACTAACACTTGCACTGCAGACAATAAGAAAGTATTCAGTGCAGTTGTAGTACAATGAATAAATGCATGGATGTGAACAGACAGGGGAGAATTCAATGATTTATGTTTTGTTTTCTGTTTATATGTTTAATAAAAATCATGAGCTCTTTACTAAATGTTGCTTCTGTCTGGAAGCGAGGCCTCAGATGCTCCCTGTGGTCATTGACATCACTCACGCACATCAACATAATGGAACATGATGTGGTGTTATTATGTGTAAACAAATAAGCAAGTTCTTTCTTTTATCAGTCATTAACCTGCTAGCTCCTTAGTACAAAGTCTGTCTGGTGAATTTACAGTAAGTCAAAATCAGGTTTCCTGCCTTCTGTGCACACTTTTCTGGCGGCTCCATAGAATCGAACTGAATCCAATCTTCCAGCATTGTCCAAAGTACATGTGTAATGACGGCTTTATTTCTTAAGTTGGCAGACGGGGCTTTAAAACGGTTTTCCCTCTGATTAGGCGATCAGTCGTCTGCGAATAGCCCAAAAGTTCATCAGAGAAATAAGTAGAGATATAAATAATAATTTTGTCGTCCCTAATATGTGTTGAAACAAAGGAGCCCGAGCCTCAAAATCATCGCTCATGTGGCTTGCTTGCAATTTTACAAATAGGGAATAATTAATTAATGAATCAATAATATAGGTGGCAGGGATGATTAGTTGGATTACAACAATCAGAGAAGAGGAGCAGGAAGAGTGTATGTGAGAGAACGGTGCAGAGCAAGAAGGACAATCATTTAGATTAAATCTGAACTTGTTCAAAGACTTCAATCTTACTTCATGTATTTTGTAGCCATCATAATCAGAAAATTCAGACTTCTACATACACGGCACTGAGTCCTGGGGGCAGCAGCATAAGCAGAGAAGCCCATACCTTCCTCTTTCAAGCCACCTCCTTCAGTTCATCCAGGGGAGCATCGAGGCATTTCCAGCCGAACTCAGAGAGATTATCTCCCCAGCGTGTCCTGGGTCTACCTTGGAGCCTTCTCACGGTAGGGGAAAACACCTCATCCAGGAGGCACCAAAAAGCATCCTTGTCAGATGCCTGAACCACCTCAGCTGGCTCCTTTCAATGTGGAGGAATGGCGGCTCTACTCTGAGCCCCTGAATGCCTAAAACCTATCACTAAGGGGCAGGCCAGCTTGTTTCCGCCACTTGTATCTGCAATCTTCTAAGCTGACAGGGAGTCGAATTTCTTGTATTTATTTTAATATAAAATTGTACATAAATTACTAATTCCAAATGTGTTTTCCACATGGAATTTTTTTGGTTTTGTCTGAGAATTTTCAGAAATATATTTTATGGACAGCAAGAAATCTGAAGACTGAAATAAAGCCCATTAACAAAAGTTCCTGGAAATGAGACACGCATAAATTAATAATCTAATTCAACCCTTTAATGCTCCTAAAATGACCACAGACCAGAGTGATGGGCTCCCAACTCTCCATATGCAGTTTAACCCACAATACAAAAAGCGGTTTGATGAGAGTGCTGGATTATGGAGTTCAGGCTATTTCCTGCTCTGATCAACACTAAATTTAGATTTGGAGGGTGAGTCATGTTAAAGATAAGAAGAAAATAAACTGAACAACAGAATTACACAGTGTCAGTATACTGATAACAGACATATCAACCCTACAACAATTAAGAATCACACATTCTGACCTGCAGTGAAGAAAGTTGTCAACAGGTATGAACTGGTTGAAGGAGCAAGGATCCAAACTGCGGCTGATCTCGACATTGTCCCCGGCCAGCAGTCGCACTGCAGCTCGGTTCTCCTCCTCAAATACGTGCCACTGCAGAGACGAGCAGAGCAGCAGGAGGTAGTCATCTGCAGACGGAAAAGGACAAAAATGGGAGACCCTAACCCAGAAGAGGAAAAGAAGATCAACAAAATAAGAACTTAGAAGATCAACTCACAGAATATGAATAAAGGATTGGGTCTCATGGCAAAGTCCGGTATGTAAAACCACTTAATCACATTAGAAGACAAAGGGTGAACAGCTGTTCTCCAGGGGTAATCTACCAAGCAAATGGAATAAAAGGCATAGCACAGATTATTTTCATTTATATATATTTATATTTCCTTTGAAGTGATTTAGGTGATTACATTTTTTATCTTAGAAACTTTTTTTATATTTTTTTCAAGACATGGAAGCAAAACTGCTACAAACTATTAGAAAGATCCTTACCAACACAGAAAGCAGGAGGGATGCCGATGCAGAGCAGATACTGCAGCACCATGAGGCCCGCTGTAAACGTGCAGTATTTAGACCACACTTCACCAATCGCCTTCCTGCGTCGCCGAGACAGGACGGCTAGCAAGGCGCAGGAATGGAGCAGGGCGTAGAAATCCATCCTCTGACCAATCACATTGACTGCAACGATTAAACTGATCTAAGAAGCAGTACAAGCATGGTAAGAAGTCAGAGATGTGCACTTTCAGTTAAAGAGAAACAGAATGAATACTGCAAGCCTGAAGAAGTACCTCGAGTCCAAATTTGTAGAAAAAGAAGTTGATGAAGTACTTGATGCATGGCAGGATGCCATGATCCAGGTGCTGCCTGGTGATGCCTTGGAAGATAATGCTGAAGGGTGGAGGCTTCAGGCTGTTATTGAGACGAAAGTAGAGCTGGTGGCGGTGGACAGTAGACTCGAACACCAGCAGACCCAGGACCATCAGATGGTTCTACCACAGTAAAAAAACAACAACCAATAATTACTTTAATGCTATAATAATAGTATGGATATCAAAGTATTATTTTCTCTAAACAAAACTACTGCTAAGTAACTGAAATCTAAATTTCTTAAAGATTTTTGCCCTAATGAAGTTTCATGACTAGTAAATGACTTTAAAAGATGCTCAATCATCCAGGTAAGTAAATCTCCAAAAGTTGATTCTGTTCATCTGGACAACTTTAAAAGAGCTTTTAAAAGCAGGTGCACTCTTTTCTAAATGTTGGAAACACATCACAATTTTTTTAAGATACCAAACTTTGACATGTATCAGCTCACCCTGAGACAGGGGAGGATCCTGCCCTCACACTTGCGCAGTGCTCCACACCAGTAGACGGGGTCAACGGGCTCGATGTAGAGAATAGACCTCCTCAGCAACTCCACCATGTTTCCCTTCAGCTCTGCTCCATCATCCAGGCCCGAGCTGTTGGAGGGAAGTAAACCCTAGACAAGGTAGTCAGACTCATTATCAAAGCCTGTTTCTACCTCAGTATCAGAGATGACATCAGGACCATGTGACTGAAGTTTGTAATGTTTGTGCATAGTAGAAGAAATAGCATCCCACATAACTACAATCCTGAGTGACACAGTGGCAGTTACATTCACAAATTAACTTAACATGCATTAGCAGGTTTGACCAGAGAACCTTCTTGCTGTGAGGTGAGTATAACTGCACTACCACAGAATACAAGCGCAAAAAACCCCAATAACACAGAAACGAGCCACTTAATCCAACCTCCAGAGACTTATAATTACAGAAAACTCACAGCAGTGCAGTTAGAGGAGTAATCAAGAGGTTTGATGACTTTGAGCTGGTAAAACATCTTGCACACCACCATGACGCATGCCCACACAGCAGAGATGTTTGATGCTAAAGGTCGTAACCGTGGGAATGGGAGTGCAAATGCCCACAGAACCAGGAAAAGCAAGTTCATCAGTGAAACCTGTGCAAAATATATTAACATATTTATGTACAGAGAAGAAGAAGAGCTGGAGGTTAAATGTACCCTCATCAACATCAGCACTAAGTAAATCAATACTGTTGGACATATTTTTTTTGTTGCTGCTTTAATAACTTGTATTTACACACCTATAGAATTTATGCATGCATGATCAGAGCCAACATCCCACCTCTTGCAGCGATACCCAGATGATGCCAGACGACACAATTTTGAGGCTGTGGAGCTCCATCAGCCTCCAGCTCAGCTCCTGGAGCCTTCGAAACCCCGACAGACCCTGGATGAGCAGCAGGCTCGCCCGATCCACAATCACAATCCACTTGTCCTCACTGCTGCTGTGCACTGTTTCTAAGAAGAGGGGATGATACCAAGGGTAGGAAAGGGCATCAGACATAATTTGATCATTAACACTGGATTATATCAATGCTGCAGCCGCAGACAGTAACAGTACAATCTCAGTTATCTGAAGAGGAAACATCAGAACATGTGAATAGACTCCAAATGCTCTAAACTGAAAGAGTAATGTTTGCATGTGTTTGCATGTGTTAAAGGAAGCCAACGAGTTTCAGAGAGTAAAATTGAAAAAACAACAACAACCTGTGTCAGCTTGTTAATGAAAAACATTGTTGTTACAGATACTACCTTCTCCTGTCTCCTCCTCCTGCTCTTCTGCCCCTTTTTCTGAGGAGCTTTGCTGTCCAATGCTGGCCAGAGTCTCCTGACTTTTACCATTTCCCATCTGCTCCTTCACAAGCCTGACAACCACAATGAGGGTGTTCCATTTAACTAAAAAACTGCAGGAATTCAGTAACAAATCCATCGGCAGTTTTACAGGTTGTTATATATCCAAGTATACGTAGTAACTTTTCATCCAAACAAATTATGTTCCAAATTAATACAATACAGAATGAAGATAATAAAACAACAATGAAAAGTTTTACCGTTTCTGGAGCTTTTGAATGTTTTCTTTAATCCTGGGACAAAATGAGAATAATGACAATACTTGTAATATTTCAGTTACCTCAAAGCACAGCCAGAGACTATTTTATTATTGCCCGACTTTTAATATTTTTATGTAACTGAAACATAATGTAATGCTCTCACAACATAAAGAAAGTTCATTTTGATTCAAATGCAGATTTTATCCACAGGCAGTGAATAAGCCGTGTGAGATGTGGTCAAATGTGGTGGATCTTTGTACAAACAATCAAAGTATTTGAACTGCGAGTACAATTAAAAATTTATAATAGGATAATTGCTACACTTACGTGTCAGATATCTCATTGACTGAATTCATGAGCTCTTCCTCTCTGTACGAAGAAAAGGACAAACGAGACACATAGTATGTAGTATAGTCAGTAGGCAATCAAAACGTAAACATTTCATACGACTTATTAAAATTTCCCTTAACAAAAAACCTAAAAACTCCCCTTCAAAGTTGTTTTGTTGTGCATCTTCTGACTGTACCCAGTGATGCTACAATTTTAACATCCTCTTATGACGAGTAGCACTTGAGCAGCTGCGAATTCACCTTGAACCTCAAAATCTTGCAGAACACAATCATTAACTTCTGTGCCAAACTGACCTGACTTTTACATCAAGTATCATTCGTGGTAATGAGTTAGGTCTCTGGCTACAATTCAACAATGGCTCAGGTGTGCAGGAAGACAACCCTGAAGGGAAGAATTTAAATCTGTTAAGGTGTTTTCAAGGAGTCATAGAGCTTTTTTATTGCACCTCATACAAAAAAGCCACAAAAATTGTTATTTCATTTATCTAGAGAGGGGGAAACCTATAATTACTTTTAAAATATAATAAAAATAATGTATTTTTTATATTTTCTAAGTAGATTTATCCTATTTTGACATACATGACTGCCTCATTTCTTTAAGTTTCTTTTAATATAACGCACCACATGTTCTTGTTCATATCGATATCAAAGGACAGAATGTTTTTTCTGAGCAGGATCTTTCCCTCCATACATTCCTGCTGTCTCACCTTGAAGTCTCTCTGACAGGTACGTTGTCCAGGTCAGTGAGAGTCAGAAAGTCAAAGTTAAAATAATGAAGCTGGAGGATACAAGCCAAAAGGAACGTAGCAGGAAGCAGAATGCGTGCAAACAGCTCCACCGTGTCGTACCGTTCCAGACCCAGGTCACGAAGACTGGAGAATCACATGGGAGAAAAACACACAACCTTATAACAAACAGCCAAGTCTGCTACAAAGACAAATTAAACAGATATAAAGAAGCTTCTTGCTTCATATCAAAATGGCTCCTAACACTAACAAAAATAAATTAATGAGTAACAATTCACGACCTACCACGAGTATATAGTACAAGACAAAAGACTCGAGTCTACACCCCTCATTTCTTTATATTTGCTTTCTAGGAGTCAGGCCTTCTTGCAATGTTTTAAAGTGCTCTTGAGCAATAGTTCTCAGGGCTTTCTCAAGGTCCTTCAATGTTTTTCTTTGGACATTGCCTGCTTTTTCATTCATTTTTGGTCCACTCCTTGTACCTGACCATTTCAGAGGAAAGTTTTCTCTTTATTAAGCCACTGACGTAAGAATCATACAAACATAAAAAGGACCAAACTCAAGGTATAAACCAGTGTCGTGTCTACACATAACTATGGAAAAACTCAATCTATCCTTTTCTACATCAAGTGTTGGGTAGAGAATATGACAGTGACCAAAACCATCCAGGTTTTTTCTAACCAAAAACTCAGGATGATGGGTGAAGTACAGGCTCTGATCAAAACTAGTAATTGCGCCTTCAGCATGAGGGACAGCTCTCTGTGCCAGAGCCAACCTAAGGAGGGGCATCAAACAGGCCAAGGAGGCCTACAGGAAGAGGAAAGAGAACTTCCTCACAGACCAGCTGCCAGAAGGTGTGAAGAGGCATCCAAGCCCTCAACAACTACAAATGCCAGAGGCCTCCCCCCCCCCCATAACCCCCGACAGCAGCCTCAAACCTATAGCCCTCACGTGTTTTGAGCGGATAGTGTTTCAGCACGTCAGAGACTGTCTTTCACTGTATTTACATATGTGCTTGCACATGTTTCCATAAATTGCAGCATCTATTATCCCATTTACCTAACAAAATATAAAGAATCAAGAAGTTTCTAAAGACTTCTGCACAATACTGTATGAGACTCACCCTTCCTCTGACATCCCCATGATTTGTCTGAATAGCCCAGACACGCTTCTGAACTGGTACATGTAGATAGCTATCAACACCACCATGGAGTAACCAACAACCACTGCCCAGAACGTCTTCAGGAGTCGACGCCACACATCATAACGGATCTGAGAGAAAAAACACAGTTTATAATTTCTCCTGTAAGTCTTATAATTACCAATTAAATATCCATCCATCGATCCTCTTTCCCTTATCCTTTTCAGGGTAAGGGACGGATGGAGCCTATTCCAGCCACCATAGGGCGAGAGGCAGGGTACACCTTGGACAGGTTGCCAGTCTGTCCAGGGTGTACCTGGACAATAAATATATACATATATATATATATATATTTAATATATAAAAATTAAACAAAATAGTTCAGAACAGCCAAATTAGATCTTCATTAAAAATGACAGTGTTGCATTTATCCTTCGAATCGCCTTGGTATGTAAAACACCGGGCGTTGCTGATGTTGTCTAAATAGACATGTCATGTCCAAAGCCATTAGGCCTTCCTGTAAGTGCCTACCATCTTTCTAAAAGGTCAGCAGAAACATAATATGGGCAAGAAAAAACAGTAAAACTGGAGCAAAAAAAGTGGCTGTGTATGTGCTTATTAGTCATAATCAATACTTTTAACTGGAAAAGAGTATGGATGAAGAGTAAACAGTCTGCCTTTGTGAGCTTTTCTACATTTTATGGAAGATCTACACCCACTCCGAACATTTTTACGCACAAACAACAGCTGAATGGTTCACTGATGTTAGTTTAGGAGTCAACACATTATAGTGTAAGATGAACCTAAAATATATTGGCTTTATGTGTTCTACAACAACATTTTAACTATAAAAGTGGATTAACTTTCCACTTAGTGACCCATTTCAAAATCATAGATAGATAGATAGATAGATAGATAGATAGATAGATAGATAGATAGATAGATAGATAGATAGATAGATAGATAGATAGATAGATAGATAGATAGATAGATAGATAGATAGATAGATAGATAGATAGATAGATAGATAGATAGATAGATAGATAGATAGATATTTTGTGAGCTGAGTAACTATACTCTGATATAAGTCTACTTTAAGTTAGAGGACAGAAAACTAAGTTACTAACCTGGTAAAGAACAACACAGAAGAGGAAGAGGACAATGTAGAGGATTTTGTATACGACCACCTGAATGAGTGAAACATGATACAATGAATGAAACAATAGTATTTACTTATTATTTGCACGGCTCAGAAACAATTCAGACTGAGATTATAGAAACAGACGGATCCAATGACGTGTGGGACTATGGGAATGAGCATTTTCATCTTCTTTTTCGTAAATAAGGTTTTACTAGCAGAAGACAAAACACATGCTGATATTCAACAGTACTGAAGAAGGAAATACATGTGAAAAAACAACAACAAGAATAACAATAAAACTACTTTTAAACCTATTACTTCTAATACTACTACTAATCATAATAATATTCGTTTTTGACCATACAGAGGCTCCTAAAGATCAGTTTGAAAATATTTTTGGAAAACTCTTTTTGCAATACATTTTTGTTTGCATTATATCCGACTTATAGAGAAAGGCTCTGCTTTATAATGATACAGTATGGTGCATTTTCAGTGCATTCAAGGACGAGGTGAGAGTGCATTGATGTTCGGGGAAGTCGGAGGAGTTGCAGTTACAAAGGTGACTGGAAGCGCTGGTTCCGCTCCCTCACTGACCACAGACAGACTCTCTGTGACTATGTCTGCAGATTAAGATTGTGCAGCCTTTACTGAAAGCCGCTGTAACAACATCTTCATTTTTACAGGATGTAACTGGGACTTCATCTCACAACTCTGTTAGATGAGCATTACTAAAGCTGCTGTACGTTGCCGTATGTAGCACCATGGGCTGAAACAGTAGCAAGATGAGTTCTTACAATAACCATGTTAGCCAGAGTGCTCACAGCCAGTATCTGGTGAGCACTGGGCACTACATGTAATGAGAATGCAAAAAACATATTGAGAAGCAAAGCAAAAAATAGTTGTTAAAAAACTTCTTCCTGTGATATTTAGGGCCTCTGTTAGTAAAAATCTGCCTTAGCCAATGCTACGATGTTTAAGTCTGTCATTAGATACCTTTCCAGAGAAGCTGACCACAAAGAACATAGAGCAGCAGAAGAGGATCCAGTACTTCACCAGAAACCCCTTTACACCTGAGATCAGTTTCGCTACCAGAGGAGATGGCTGATTTTCCTCCGCTGGCAAGGTGCAAAACAAGGAGGCAGAAACACAGTGAGAAAGAGAAGGAGGTAAGGGAGGGCATTACAGAGACAGCTTGATGATTAAACTTGTCTTGTTGATGTCAGGATGATTTTCATTAGTGCCCAGGTAGGAGTTACATTACTCCAACATCTTCTGACATATAATCTCGAGAAAATCAATGAAAAGATAAATTACGTGGCACGACTTTGACTTCATCCAGAGATTCTGCCTTCATGCTCTGCCCCTCCTGTCTCTCCTTCAGCTGCTGACGAAACATCAACCAAAAGCTGAAGGTGTAGAAGACCTGCAGTGAAAATAGTTTATCATAAACACAAAATACACAAGTTTGTGTACTTAGTAAATATTAAGCTGAAGCAGACCTGTGTTGGGAACAAAAAATTATTTTAAAAAAATCTGTCAAAAGTTTTCAAAGTACACTAGTCTGTGAATACTGTTGGAAAATTCTTGTTTAAGAAAGATTTAAACTGAATTCAGTGACTTCAGACTGTCTGGTTAAAAAAACACAAATTTCCTTATGGTAATAAACTTTAGATGGAATACATGAACACACTGATAAATAAATGTCAGGAAGAAAAAGTGAATTAGAGTTATATTAGATAATAAATGTGTACAAAAAAAAAGCCAAACTACTATACAATAGTAATTTTTACTAAGTACATAAGGTTACTGTATACAGTAAGGCTCGTGTTTCTTAAATGACTGAACGGTAACACGCACAAAAAACAATATAACCTACAAGCTAAGGTAGGTCTAAATACAGCTTTATTGTTTTTAATGGAAGCGAGAACCACAGAAGGAAATTACAATAGTTTATCAGGTCCATTCCTGCTCCTTATTACCCTGTCATGGCTAACCTTTGCTCCCAGGTGGACACAGGGTGCAGGGTGATAGCTGTTCAGGTCAAAGTCCACTATGACCGCCGGGGGCAGACCCGGGTACAACTCGGCCCGGCTCAGCCGGAGCCCGCTCAAGAAGCCCAGCACCACCAGCACGGTGCCATAGATGGCGAGGAAAGGGGCGGACATCATGGCATACCGCCTTCTGTCTCTCATCATCCAAATTATACAGGACCACACAAGCATGGCGAAAGTCAGCCAGTTGTTGTAGGTGATACTCCAAATCTGTATGCAGTGGATATCATAACAAAAACAACTTTTTTAGCCGCTTAGGGTGAGTTAGCTAATATTGTTAATGTTGTGAATAATAGTTATAGTTAACTTCATAACGACATAGTGAGCCTGCTATTAACTATGCAAAGTTGCTTGCTAATCTTTACTCACCCAAATATGGCTGCTTTAGCTTCAACTGGTCAGATGTTAATTAGTCAATTTGTGATAAAACTCGTACGAAAACTAACAATACTACTAAGATCTAGTAATATAGTAATAGTAAAAAAAAATTTTCAAAAGTCATGTTTTTCATTTTATTTTAGCTAACTAAAATGCCTTTCACATCTAGATTTAATTTTTATCTTAGTTACAGTTAACTATAATAACCTTGGTAGAAAATAAAGAAAATACCTGTAGACTCTGGGTATATATAAATTAGTCTTGCAGTTGTCTAAAGTATTGTAACTGTATAAAAAAGTGGTTTCAAAAAACAAATAAACCACTTTCTTTAAAGGTTGAAACTTCATAGCTAATGTGTAAATTCTCCTTATCTTTGCTTGTAATATAATGTGACCTATACCTAATGTCTTCACCTGTTCAACACTGTGATGATACTGGTTGTGGCTGCTAAAAAAAAGTCACCACACAGAACACATTTATGAACCAGCATGATTATTTGTACTCTACCATCATGATGATAAGGCCGCTGACGTAGCTGTGCTTTTGCACCTGCTGACCAAAAATGACCAGACCACTTGGGCCTGAAGGTGGAGGCAAGGTCTCTGTCAGACTCTCATGGACCTCCTCAGTCTGCTCCTCCACATCTTCCTCGCTTTCTGTGTCTGGCAAAAGAGGGAGGGAAAGTAAAGAATGAAATGAAAGGGTTTAGTGAAAAATAAAAGTTGACTCTATATCATAGTGGTTTACATATTTACCTAACAAACAAAAAGTTCCCTGGTTCCATACCAAGGAGGACACACAAATCTTTTTTGGGGTTGTGTGAAGAAGGACATCTGTCATTAAAAAATCTGCCAAATCTATATGCAGTGACCCCTTATGAATAAGAGAGCAGCTGAAAGTAGCTTCTGCTTTTTTATCAAGTTTGTGTACCGTATAGTTTTAGTTAATTAAATATGTATTTAAGTTTTCTGTGATTACCATGAGACAGTGAGTCCTTGCCCTCATAATGAGGGTAACCGTTTGTGTAATCTGCCCCTCCTAATGGACATCCAAGACTGTCAGTGTGGAGATCTTGCCAGGAGTTTCCTTTGATCAAAATCATTGGCTGAAGAAAGAGAGCAAATTATGCTGTGTGTTACAACAAAACTGTAGGATAATCTCTAAGAAATTTTAAGTGAGTCCACATCTGATTGAGAATTCAGTGTACTAAATAGAAAATGCTAAAACATCCTCACCTCGTCAGGTAGATAGGTTTCCTCATCTGTGCTACTTAAAAGCTAAAAAGGGAAATCTCGACTTTAATAGGCGTTTAAATACCAACTTGTAGTAATAAAACTATGTGATGTCCAATAATTTATTTAACAGCCATTAAGCTTTCAGCATGAATTCAGGATCACTGATATAAGTACCAACCAGAACGATAGTTGGATGCAAAATTCAATAATGAAGTTACCTCTTGCTTATCTCCTGAGATGTAGATGACCCTGGAGAAGCTTGGAGGAGCGTCTGGACTTTCTACTGGACTCTCACCCTCATCTGCTTCATCCTGAGAAGCACAATCACTATCAAAAGTCTGCCAAGTAAGTGAAAACCATGCGGACCAGCAATGGCAGAGTAGCGCTCAAAGTAATAGTAAAACTTGCACTTCTACTTGTAGTACTGTTGGGAGTGGCAACCTTCCAAGATAAGCTGGTAGAACCTGGAAATCTGCTTCCTTGGGCAACACAGTTGTGGAAGTTGGGGCAGAGATGTGTTACTGGTATGATAAAAGCAGTAGTTTTCTAAGCTCAAGTCACTGCAATAGCTGAAGAGCAGATAATGTATGCACAACTCTAGTGTTTAAAAGCAACTTCTCCCCTCGTCAGCCAAGGCAAGTGTTGCTTATTAAAATCCACCAGCCAGAAACATTTTTTTTAACCTCATTGGACTTTACACCCATGTGACTGGATCTTGTGTGACTTAAAATAACCCAGCTGTCTGCATTATTGTCTGTGTGTGTGTTTTGTCACTGGCTTGTCTTCTGCCCAGGAACCTGCACGAGTTCTGATGTGTGTGAGCGTGTATTTTTCTCATTTTAATTAACAAAAAACCCATGTTTGTCATTTCGAACCTATCCCATATGACTTTTGACTCTAAACATATTTAGTCTGACACACACACGCGCACCTTCTCTGTGACATGAACCCATTTGTGCAGCAAAGCCACTAGTGTGTAGTAGAGGAGTAGAAGAACCAACGGGTTGAGGAAGTCTGGCCAGCTGACGTTTGTGTGCACGCTAAGAGAGTGCAGGTTTGAAGTGTCGGATCTGATGACTCCTATCATACCAAACAATCTGGAGATGAATGGGAAGAGTAAAGGGAGAGAGAGAAAAGTGCCACGTAAGGCATATTTTTAGTAAAAAGAATTTAAATAAAGAAATAGAAGAACCAGACTGATATAATTTAAATATCTACTCTTATTTCTATACCTGGGATAAACATCTTCTGGTGGTATAAGCTCCTGGGAAAGTGGCAGCTGATAGAGATACAGAACCAGCAGGTGTCCTCCGCTGAAAATGGCCATCATCACACACAGGGAGCTGAAGAGCAGCATGCTGATGGAGCGGCCTAACACCCACCACCACACCAGCCCCAGGAACACCCCGAAGTACACTCCTGAGGTAAGGGAGGGCAGTATGATACCTGTACACACATAAAAGATGACAAGCCATGAAGAAAAAGGTGATTTAGGCAATACTCACCATTTTTAAGCTATAGTAAGCTGGCATGCACAAAGCTGCTGCTGTATTGTACCTGCCAACCCCAGCAGCAGAGTCACCACCACCTTCCCTGCTGTGTTCATGATAGCTGACAGCAGCAGCCTCAGTCCAGCTGCAAACACTATGAGCTTCTGGACAAATTGTGGTGGACCCGACTGTACCGGCAGGGTAGTAGTCTCTTCTGAGCTGTCAAAGGACGAACCCTCTATTTCACTTCCATCCTCTGACTCCGTGTCAGAGGTTTCCACATCCTGAAAGATCCATGAAACAATCAGTGCTTTGTTAGCTTAATGCAGGGAAGTCAAACCAATAGAACATTGTGGGCCACATACAGCCTGCTTTGATCTGAAGTGGTTCAGACCACTGAAACTCACCATTCTGTCATTGTAAAGACATTTAGCTAAACATTTAATCCCTGAGATGTCTTAATATAAGAAAAAAGAAGCACACAATAAATGTGTAAAATTACAGAAAAAGGTCTAGTTGCTCATTCCCCAGACTGCCCCGTATTTGTAATAATGTTTTTTGACTGATGACTCACTGAATGGCAAAGTGAGTCATCTTTATCAACAGAAAAAGCTGTAAAATGTATTAAAATACAGTTCAAAATCTTTGTACTCCTTCATATTATCCAAAACTTTCCAGCAGACTAGACTGGAGTCTTTGCTGGGCTGATTCTGGTCCCTGGGCCTTATGATTGATACCCCAAGGGTAATGTTGTGTCATAGTGACTATAGCTGTTGACAAGCGAGTGGTTACCTGAGGGTCAGAGGGTGGGATTCCGTTTTCATGGAGGTTGACCTGAGGCACGGGGCGTAGCAGTTTCCTGCAGAGCCTCAGTATGAACAACGTAGAGACCAAGAGGCCCACGTCTGGGAGCAGGAGACGTACAATATTCCCAGGATCAACCGAGCTAAATCTGAAAATACACATACATTAACATTTGATCTTCACTGATCTCCAATAGATGATACATCAATTTGTTTATAAGCACATTTAAAAAAAACAACACAGGCTACCCACCTTACAATTCCCAAATGGTAGAGAAATCCATCCCAGAAGCCACTAACTGTTAGAAAAGGGGAAAACCAAACAGCCATCAAGTTAAAAAGCATTATTCCTGTTTTAATTGGGTATTTCTTTGCACTGTTTTATAGTCAAATTATTTTTTTGGCTGTCTTTGAGGTCTGCTCGGAGGATTGGTGACATTTTATTATAAAAATTGCTCATTTATTGTGACCAGAGTTTTGTTTTCACCTTGTGGAGGAATGTATGCGAAGGGGATCTGCAAGAAGCACTGCAGGGTCAGGAACATCAAACTCGTGTAGATGATCAGCCGCAGGAACTGCCCAGTTTGACCTAAGACCAGTAGCAAGCAGGAAGCAAAAGTAAGTGCAATTACAGAATTCAGAACAAAGTCTTTTGTTCTGTGTAATGAGCTAGAAATGGTTTATGGTTTACCGTAGTGCAAACAGTTACGCCCATAATTTATTTGACCATCACATAGTTTGTAGTTTAACACCTGTGTACACAACCACAAGCCATGTGGGGGACACAGCAAACATGTGGAAGAAGGTGCTCTGGTCAGATGAGACCAAAATGGAACTTTTTGGCCAAAATGCAAAACGCTATGTGTGGCGGAAAACTAACACTGCACATCACTCTGAACACACCAGCCCCACTGTCAGATATGGTGGTGGCAGCATCATACTCTGGGGGTACTTCTCTTTAGCAGGGACAGGGAAGCTGGTCAGAGTTGATGGGAAGATGGATGGAGCCAAATGCACGGCAATCTTGGAAGAAAACCTCTTGGAGTCTGCAAAAGACTTGAAACTGGGGCGGAGGTTCACCTTCCAGCAGGACAATGACCCTAAACATAAAGCCAGGGCAACAATGCAATGGTTTAAAACAAAACATATCCATGTGTTAGAATGGCCCAGTCAAAGTCCAGATCTAAATCCAATTGAGAATCTGTGGCAAGATCTGAAAACTGCTGTTCACAAATGCTGTTCATCTAATCTGACTGAGCTGCAGCTGTTTTGCAAAGAAGAATGGGCAAGGATTTCAGTCTGTAAATGTGCAAAGCTGGTAGAGACATACCCTAAAAGACTGGCAGCTGTAATTGCAGCAAAAGGTGGTTCTACAAAGTATTGACTCAGGGGCCTGAATAATTACGCACACCCCACTTTGCAGTTATTTATTTGTAAAAAATGTTTGGAATCATGTATGATTTTTGTTCCTCTTCTCACGTGTACACCACTTTGTTTTGGTCTTTCACGTGGAATTCCAATAAAATTGATTCATGTTTGTGGCTGTAATGTGACAAAATGTGGAAAAGTTCAAGGGGGGCAAATACTTTTGCAAGCCACTGTAATGTGGTATGCTGGAGCAGTTTGTCTTCTGCTCCACGTCTTACTCTCCCCATCATTCTGGTACAAGTTAATCTTGGCTTCATCTGTCCGAGGATTTTGTTTCCCCAGAGCTGTTCAGGCTGTTTTAGATGTTTTCTTGCAACATTGCCCTCTTATTCTTCATTGTAACCTGTGGTTTGCATCTTTTTGTAAATTCTTTGTATTTCCATTTATGAAGGTGTCTCTTTATTGCGGACCTCAACAATGATACAACTATACACGTTTTTTCCAACCCTTTGAACTGAAGGTGAAAATCTTCAATCGCATCGTGATTGTTTGATTTAAAATCCATTGTGGTGAATTACAGAGGGAAAAATACAAAATTTGTCTCTCGAGGAAACAAATGATGTATTTCACTATATATGTTGATAGAAAAGGTCCCGAGGTGTGACTTTGATGTTTTAATCTTTAATAATTAGCAATTTCTCTCCCTCTAAATGTTACCAAGAAAACTTTATGAAATTAGGACAAAATCTATTATTTTTATCTTTTATGAAATCACAAATAACTAACACAATTACTCATAGACTGAAAATACTGAGTCAATTCAACTTTCTTCAAACTTTAACCGTAATTCAAATATAAAAGATGAATATGTAAATAAAATGTGAGCAGGACAAAATTTGTGACACCCTGGTATAAAATTTATAGAGAAACAAAAGTCAAAGAAAGAGATGTCCTGAAAGGCAAAGCAAGCAAACTGTTGCAAAACAGAATATTATGCAATAGTTTTTTAAATCTATTATATTGTTCTATAATTGTTGGAAGCCAGAATTGTATCTGAAATTAAGTAGGATTAATTCCACAGGTGTAGTTGCAGAGAAAAGTAGGTTTCAATAAAAATAGAAGTTGCTTTTATCTTTGCTGTACACCACGTGTTTTGTTGTCTCCTGTTCAACTCAATAATCATTTTTATTCCCCTTAAATAAAGCCGGCATGTTACTCTCTGAGTTCTGGGACACATATACACAAAAACACACAGTAATGGATGCATCCTGTGGTTCTCTTCAGACATTGTTCAGCAGAATATTGTCTCCCAGACACTTGGCAGTAAATTGGACTGGTTCTGTCCATACTTCAGTTTCTTTAAAAGAAACTGGACACTCAAGTCTCAAAGAAACGCCTAGCTCTGTCACAACTGGTCTAGTACAGCTATTTATCCAATGAAATCGCTTTGTGGCACTATTTTTGAAATCACATTCATGTCACAACATTATTTGCACAAGTTCCGAATTTATTATCTTTTAGACTGTCATTAAAGATATTAATGACAGTCTAAAAGTGAGTTGCTGTGTTGCGATTTTGGCTGTATATTCAAATAAATAAAACAGTTCATAGTCTCAGGGCTAGAGTTCTTGTAATCAAAAGGTTGGAGATACAAAGCATTAATAGCTGACGTGGCTTAGCATTAGCTGAGCCAGCAAATGCGTTGTCGATGTTCACGCTTTTTACTAAAAGCATTGTTTCATAAAACACACACGTACACACTCTCTCCAGCATAGGTGGGTGCACAGAAACGCATGAGCCTTACACACACGATGTACACAGGCTTCACCACTTAGTCCAAGCGCAGTAAGATTATAGCAGGGGGATTTATGAAGCTGAAGGGTAAACAGTTTTTATATGGAGGCATAGAAAAAGAGCGAAAGAAGAAATGCTGTGAAAATGCTGACATTACATCTTTTAATTCCTTGCTGTAATTACCAGGCTATGTATAATTGATTTGACCATTCAAACCACTTCCCCTTTACAAAGTACTTTGAGGGAGGGATACATATACTTTAATTCATCAGAATGCTGTGATCAATACAGAGAAGGCAGACACACACACATGCTGTAGACATATATACATCGCACACAGGTTGATTTACTTGCGCTGGTCTTTACATTTCTTTTACTTCACATCAGATTACTTGATTTCTCCTACTTTTGCACATACGTCATGTGAAACTGTGTCTGCTCTTTAAACTAAGTTTAAAAAAAAGGGAAAGGCAACCAGCGAAAACACAAAATACAAGTTTGAAATGATAAGTAGGTAAGTAACATCACAAAACTGTACATAAATTAGCGTAAAATAAATTAAAAAAATTAAATGGCATAAAAAACAATGCAAAAAGCAGTTAAGATAGAGACTAAACTAAAATAAGCAAATATATAAATTCCTAGTTATATGAATTTATATATAATGATCAAGTAATACCAGCCTGACCTTGCGAAAACAAAAAAGTATTTGCCCAAACCTCAAAGCACTGCTAATTGTTTGGAGTATGATTTGTCACACAGAGACTGTATAACTGTGGATGTCCTGTTCCATCGAATCATCGCCTGAACTGAACAGAAGCATGAACTGACTAAACGGCCTCAACATGCCAAAATTAAAAGAAGCCACAAGAAAGAAGGTGAGTGAATGACGTCAGGGTCATGAAGCTAATTCTAAATTTCTAAAAATGTATCTTAATTTTTATCAGTTTTAACCAAACATTTTAATCGTTAAAATAAGATGCCAGATCAATATTAGGTTTGAATGCCACAGAGCATTTGGTGTACAAATATGTGGAACCACAAATTTTATACAACACATCACAAGAAATGTTTCTTAAAGTGAAAGCATTTTCTCTAACCCACGATTGTAGGAAATGAACATTGTTTTTCTACAATTACCTGGTACATGCTGGAATAATCTTATAAGCTTAAAGTTCAGGCAAAAAAGACTGAATCACTGATGTTGTTTAGATTTGAATCAAGTTTGAACCAAGACCTTTACATTATGATTCAGAGCAACAACATGCCAGATGACATCATTAGCCTCTGGAGCCCCTCTCACCTTTCATGGTGACCAGACTCGGGTTCGGCAGCAGCGGTAAGATGAGCAAAAACAGGAAATATACCAGTGACAGACCATTATAGCGGAAAGATGAAGCTGAGAAGCAGAGGGGAAAAAACACAATGGGTCTGAGAGAAATTCAAAGAAAAAGAGTATTTTTTATAAGGCACAGCATGCTTCTTTTTAATGTTAATTATTATGTAAACTCTAAAATACTCGTAATGTTTCATCTAAGGTAGCAGGTACACATCACAACAGTAAAACACACATAATGAAACAAAGGCTAAAAGAATAAACTGTGTCTAGTATACCTTTGATTTTTTTTTTTTATAGTATAACAATTTATAAAACCTGGCTGAAAGGGTTGTTCTGGGTTGTCTATCCACATCAGTATGACTACTCTGCTTATAGTAACAGCACTGAGTGTATACTACTTAACAGAAGCCCTATCATTTTCCTGTTATTCTTGCCCATTTGATAAGCAAAGGTGCACTTTATGCATAATTAAATTAACCCCAACCTAAAGTTGTTTTAAAAAAAAAGGTTACACACTTCCGGGGTGATTTCTTATGTGTAGGAAAAATCCCTGGTAAGCTGTTATTACCATTAATATAAGCCATTATATTTGTTTTAGCAAGGAAACCTTAGTTAACAAAGCTGGTTAAAGATGCTGATGGTTTTCGATTGGTTTGCTCTATGCTGGAAAAGACCTGAGTTCAACAAGTAGACCTAAAATATTTTGGAACAGGAATAAATATTAATTTAGTTAACTAATTTAAAAAAGCCCTACAATTCAGCTAATATTTTGGTACTGCTGCTGGATGATTTGTTAGAATCTTAAAGAATATTGCTTAATACTGACTACCTCATACCTAACCTCAAATATGATACATTCATTTTAAACAACATTATAACAGCAAAATGAGAACATTTATGCCAGCAGAAATACCAACAAATGATAATCAAAATGCTCCTAAGCAGCAAGCACAGGTTAAGTGTTAACCTTACCCTGTAGCACATAGGGCCGTTATGTGCATGTTTCACTTAAACAGTTTACACGATGGTGGGTACAGAAATACTGCTCAGATAGGAGTAACTGTTTTTCATCAGCACGGTCTACCTCAGGTTTAATCTGGCAGCACATTGCTTCTCACAAATTGTTTTTGTGTCTCGATAATATGCTGCAACAAGGGTTCACCAGTAGCTTTTACCCAACTTATGCTGTGTTAACAGATATGCAACCTTTAGTAAACACCTGAAGATTCTTGCCATGTAAACTTTTACACCCAAAAATCTGAAACCGCGTCTATTACATATCCCTATAAACCCCACTATCTCCGGACAAAACCACCAACACCAGCAGTAAAAATAAATAAAAATTAAATAAACATACAGACATCAACTCACCAGTGAGCAGGAGCAGGGGTAGTAACAAGTTATACAGCATCCCAACCACAAGGTCCCCCGCCATGTCCTCCTCCGTGTGTCAGAGACACCCAAACTGCTCCTTCAGATGCTCTCACTCGCTGGATGTCCGCATAAATAAGTAAGTGACTTAGTTATGTGGAGGGAAATTCCAGCCCGCTCACATATTTGTCAGAAGAGAACTCATGTTGCCTCAATCAAAGTATCTTATAGTACAGCAAAGAAAAAAATAACACGAGGACGAGAAGCAGTGCGATTAAAAAACACAGCAGATTCAAATATTGTGTGCGGATAATGACTCCCTTTGCTCTTCGCTTGTGTTTCTGTCACACCCTCCTTTCCGCCTCCTCCTCACCTCCCTCTTCTTTCCCTTTCTCTCTCTCTGTCTCTCTCCCAGACATAATGGGTTGTAACCCAGCATCTCTGTTACTATCCTCATATTGTAGCTAATCTCACTCAGGAGAATATCCACTATCGTTGCTTCACTGTAAAACACGCTTGCAGAATTACACAAAAGCAGACGAACACCAAAGTGCAGCAGTGATTTTTGTGTGACTCTGCTGAAAGATGTCATTGGGGAGTATTATAAGTTTCTGCATGTGCAAGTTGCATCCATGCCTTCATTCTTGCATTGTATTCGAACTAGTGTATCCCAGAATCTTCTCTATCTGATATATGTGAAACCCATACAGATACTCTCATATCTCGTTGTTTGTTTCCTTAAAGCCGCGTCAGGCTGGCTCATCATATTTGCACTGAGGGGTGAAGGGAAGTGTATCTAATATTCATGGATGTGAGGCCATTAAAGAGCTGGTGTGACTACAGAGGGATGATCAATGCAAGGACTTACAATGCAATAACATTAACTTTGTTCTAAATATAAGAGAAAGGCTGGGGGAGAAAAATCCAGTATGATCTTTTTGTGTTTCAAATGATAGTTTTGGCAACATAAATAATGTAAATGTGTTAAAATAGCCTCTTCCAGGACTATTAGTAGAGTGAGACTGGAAAAGCACTTTATTAGCATTTAATTAACCGTGGCACAGGTTTGAGGAAGCAATAGCGTTTATGCATTATGTAGTGTAAAATTATGTTCATTTAATTTAAATTGCAGTATTGTAAAGTTTAAGGATTTGCAGGAATGCAGGAATTTGCTGTGTATAAGAACAGGAAAAAAAAGAAATACCAGCTTCTTAAATAAAAAAAGATAACTTAAAACATTAAAAGTAGTAGTTGTTGTCCTAAAATGTCACAGTTTTCTTCTTGTTTATATATTGCAAGGAATCAACACTTTGTATAGCAGGTCAATCTATGTGTGATATTTTAATCAAATTCATACAGCATCCTCTGAGTTTTAGCGGGGTACTGAGTGTGAATCTTATTTTCTCCGTGTAAAGCAAAGCAGCAGAAATGATATTTGTGAATAGAGGTCACATTTTGGTCTTTAAATAATCACTCAAGTTGTTTTTTCAAGCAAACTTTAAACTTTCCTTTTCTTTATTTTACATGGTAAAGATTCAAATAAGGGCATTTGAGTGTTCAGACAAAAGAGATGCCACCTCTCTAGGAAATTGTATTGGACCTTTTTTTAAAAAAATTTATGGACTAAGCAATAACCAATAATGAAAATATCAGCTGTATAAAATGAAGTGTTTTGTTAACAATGTGGTAGTGGGATCTCTTGCAGCCAGACAGGAGAATGGTGGAGGGATTTTTGACTATGCTTACAGTTAATGCTTAACATCTAACTTTTAAATTGTCGTTACATTACAACACCAAGCTATAGTAATAAATCCCTTTTGTGTATGTTTATAGATATTTAGATGTGTGCAGATAAGCACACAGTGTAAAAAAAAAGAAAAAAGAAAGAAAGAAAGAAAAAAAAGGTTGAATTACTCCTCAGCAGTAAATCTAAATTGATCATGATGACAATGAGTGCTGAGTGTGCAGCTAACATTTCATGACAGTGCAGTTAGAAAGAGATGCCATCGGGCATGCCCTAGAAGGTTCATGGGTGGGGATGTGAGTGCATGTGAGTGTGCATGTGTCTTTAGCTATTTAAGAGATAGGAAAATATATTTGAGATGTTCTCACCTTTCTTAGGTTTTAGTTTTAAGATCAGAATAATAATTCATGCTCAGCATGTGCGCAAGAGGACGTGCACAGAAATCGGTAGAAATGGCACTCTGACTCAAAGTGAGTTTTACTCTCTGAGTTTAGCACCCTGGTTTCGATGGGTGTTGAGCCAATATTGATCTGTTGCCGGGAACAGTCTCACTTCAGTTCCTCTAACATTTACAGATCATTTGCCAGCATACATCACTGATGCACTTCACTCTACCGCCTTAAAAATACAAATAAACCCACACCTGCCTTGATATTAAGGCTGCATTATACAGAGACATTTCGGTTTTTGGACAGTGAAGCAGTGTTTGTACTTTTGCTTCAGTACAGTATGACTGTGGATTTTAAATAAAGGAATCAGGATCTGGTTGAAGTGTGGACTTTCAGCTTTAATTCAAGGGGATTTAAAAGATATGGTGTATTAACTGGTTAGCAGCTATAGTCATTTTTATACATAGTCACATATTATCAGAGGGTCAAAATTAAGTAAACAAGCTACATTCATTTTAAATATAAGAATTTGGATGAAAATCTATTCCAGTCAATGACTACCTGAAGTTTAGAAACTATGGACATCACCAAATGCTGATTTTGACAGACTAGGCCTTTGTTTGTAGGTCTGTCTGCTTCAGTTTTGTCTTTTTGCTTGAAATCAGGTGACTGACTTGGCTATTAAAGACCAGCCCATTTTTTGTTATTTGTTTGTTTTGAGAGGCTCTTGTGTTGCTTGTACAGTATGCTTTTTGGATCATTATCCATTTCCATTGTGAAGCGCTCTCTGGCCAGTTTTGTGGCTGAATCTGAGTAGAAAGTGTAACCCTGTACACTTAATTACATAATTCATCTTGCTACCTCTATCTGCAGTCACACCATCAATACATACTAGTGACCTGGTTCCATTCAACATTACCTCCACCATGTTTGGTCACATGCTTAGCATCAGGGGCTATTTCTTTCCTTCTCTATACTTTGCTTGGCTTCCTTCTTTTAAATAATGTACTAGATCATGATTTGGTTATTCCTGAAGGTTTTTGCTGTCTCTCTGATAGGTTTACTTGTTTCAGCCCACATGAGGATGGGCACTTGCACTGACATCTCTTTGTAAGTCAAATATTGAGAATTCCAGTGAACAACTAACAAATACAAGTTTGAATCTGTATCATTTCCAGATGTTTTATCAACCAGTTGCTTGTCAGTCAACTGTCCAAATAGTATTGAGCCTCTGAAAATTGGTGACTATGTATAAAAATACTTTAGCACCTTAAAAGTTAGCTCAATGCTTTTGTTCAATCCCTTGAATTAAAATTGAAACGCTGTAGTTAGATCATATCTTGATTGTTTGATCTAAAATCAGGGTGGTGGTGCAGGGAGAAAAAACTACAAGAAACTGTGCATTTGTCCAAGGACTAATGGACCTATAGGACCGTGCAGATCCTGCCTTTATTCTAGTTTATATTCCCCGCATGATATGGTGTGAAAAACTGGACAGAGAAAAGGTGGAGGAGTCTAGTTCTCTTTTAGACTATTTGTATTACAATATGACAAAAGTTATTGTGAGTTCTTTGTCCAGTGACATGCAAAGCAATATGCCTACCCCAGTTTTAACACTAAACACTAACAACATGTGGTATATATACTATTAGTTTGCAGTTAGTGACTCAAATGAATGGGGACACAGTTAACAGGAGATTGTGATTGATTTCAAGTTTGAAGTCACAACTTGATTTCACATCTTTTAGACTTTTAGCATATTCAAAGAGATGGTTGTCAAAACAAAAAGGTGTGGCGCGGCTTTTTTTTTTTTTTTTTTGTATTGTACTTGAACAGATGGTAGACTTCTCCTCAGGGAATTTGACAAAATATTTTTAAAGAGCTCCCAGTCTGCAACGGACTCACTACCAAAGGCTACCACATGGTCATGGAGTACATCTTGGTAAAGTTTCATGGTTCTAGTTTTAAATCAGTAGAAAGAAGGAAGCCAGTGAAAACGGCTTAGATATTTTTCAGTATGTTTAATATGATTCACTTACTCAAAAAATAGCAGTTTTTTAAAAATGTGTACAATAAAATTGTGACTTGGAAGTAAAACAGGAAGTAGATGAAAGGGAACAGAATAGAGACAAACACTTAAAAAGGTTCAAGATGTAACTAGGGAGCCTAGACTGCACTAGAATAAAGTAACAAAAATAAATAATGCAAAGTAAGAGGTAAAGAAAATCTGAACTCTAAAATGAGGGTTCAAAGCAAAACTCAAGGAACAAAAGCAAACAGAGAATACAAAATGAACAGCAATTAACAATCCAAAACTCAAAAATGTTGTAAATATTGTTAATTGATTTGGTGTGGTGTGCTCTACAGTCAAATGTGTATGAATGTCATGGGGATAACTCAGAAGCAATTGACTTAAACCCAAACCTGCCTGCTGATTTTGAAAACTGCTGCCACCCAGTGTCTAAAAGTCCTAACTGCAGTTTGGATTCTGGACATTTGTTTTGAAGCATGTACATTAACTTTTCAAAGTTCACCAGGACATAAAAGTTCAAAGCCATGGTTTAACCAAGTCTTTTAGCCTTTAGATTAGCTGGCTGTGACTTGTGGTATTTTAGTATTGTGTTTAATATTGGTAAAGGAGAGCCGTGTTGCTCCAATGGCAGAGAACTGATAGATTACATCCACTATCACAGGCTATAGCACATTTTATTTGATATCTCTAGATCTAGATGGAGAAGGGATAAAGACTCCGCCCAGGACTCGATCGGGATATTATATGAAGTGAATACATGTGTAGGTTTGGTTACAGGTTATACAATAAATAATGGATATCTAGAGGAAGCTGAACACTTTGGTATGTATCAGTCAGAGCTTTTAGGAGTAGAGAGTGCTAATGTCAGCACAGCTGGCTCTACTCATTTGTGTTTGAAAATACAGCTTCTGCCACAGGTGACTTTTATCTGTGGCTTTATTATCTTCGATTTCTAAATAAAAAAAAACGTGGATTTTAGTTTTTTTTATCTGGAGGACACTATGGGACTCCTCATCCCTCACTAAAGATTTGCATGGTATGCCACTTGATACTTATATTTCACAATATTTTATAGGAAAAAAAATATTGCACGTGGCTGTTTTATTTTTCTCATGAATTTATGGAGTGACACTAAGTAGTCAAACAGTTCCACCACCTGCGTTATTAAAGGAGACCCTTATTTTCTCTGACGTGTAGTACTATTAAAACAATAAATACTCAGTTTCAAAAAAAATAGGTCATTGTGTGTGCAAAGTCAAAAGCAGTCGCAGTTTTCTTCTGCTTGTGGCTTTATATGATGTCAGTAAGAACAGATATCTTTAATATAGTCATCTCAGGCAGACAGCTGTGTGCCAATGGGGAGCCAGGGGGCAGCACTGGCCACCCCCCAAGATTTGTTACCCCCCCCCCCTAGGGTGGGTCCTGTGTTGGTAATAATTTTAATAAATGTGAGCGCAAGAGAGAGGAAGACACCTTACAGCAGGGGTGTCGAATTCCAGGCCTCATGGGCTGGTCTTCTGCAGGTTTTAGATATCACCCTGGGCCAACACACCTGAATCAAATGATTAGTTCATTATCAGGCTTCTGGAGAACTTCAAGCCATGTTGAGGAGGTCATTTAGCCATTTAAAACAGCTGTGTTGGCTCAAGGGCACATCTAAAACCTGCAGGACACCGGCCCTCAAGGCCTGGAGTTCAACACCTGTGCCCTACAGTGAGCTGGAGCATTATTTTTGTCATTTGTATCTCCCTTACGATGTCACCCTCTCCCCACCACTGCGCCCGGCACTCTTCTGTTTTTGGTGTGCCACCCCAATATTTGTAGTGGCCCCCATATGGCCACCCCTATGAAAAAAATTCTGAATGCCCCTGTTGCACTCACGTGCTTTACAAGAGAAAGCCAGTCAGAATTAGCTTAAAGTGAGGGCAGCTTATTTCACAAGATAAAGAATGATTATTTAAATCGTGAGTTATGGAAAACTATTTTAGCAGATTTTAAGAAATGGGTATAATAGTGTTAAGCCTATGTCTTGAAAGTAACTTAATGCACCAGTCTTCCTAATAGTATAACTCAGTATAATCCGCTGCTGATGTGCTTGTACTTTTCCGTGAATAAATGTCTGTAACAGAACATATCTAGTGGTCTTCTAAGATTTGAGTAGCCCTGCTCAGAGGGGTCTTGTGCTGTTATTCCTGCATACAAACCACCTCAGGTCTTTTTTCCTTGAAGAGGGCGCCTTTTTCTCTCTCCGCACAGCCACGCCGCTAACGCGGCTCCGCACCCGGATCACGTGACCAGGCGAAGCGGCCTCTCCTCCTCCTCCTCCTCCTCTCTCGGTCCTTCCTTCCCAGGGTTCAATGAGCGTTGTGTGGCCCCACCCCGTCTCTCTAAAAGCGCTGTCTATCTGTTCAATGTAGGCTACTATTCTCGGAGAGAGAAAGCAAGAGAGAAAGGGAGAAAATAATAACCTCCAAGAATCGGGTATTCCCGTCTTTCACCTTCCTCGACCAGCGGCCAGGAGGGGAGCGGCCTTCACGGTGGGAATGTGCTGCTACAACAGCCCCGCGTCCTACTTTTTGTGAATGTAAATGCACATGTAGTGTCAAGTCTGTAGCCTGTTTACCCACCTAGGATTCAAGAGGAATCTACATATGTGTATATAAATGTATGTTTGTATGACAGCGTGTGTGCACATGTATAGGCCGTATGTAGGTTATAAAAGCCGAGCCTGACAGCGGGTGTAGCTTTTTCACCTGCAAGAAACGTGGATACATTTCGAGGGATTTTCACGTCTTTGGTCACGTTTTCTTTTTCTGTTATTTTGTCCCCCTCCTATTTTTTTTTTTTTTGTAATTATTTCCCCCCTCTCTCTTTTGAAGGGATTCATCGGAGTCGAGCCAGAAATTAAGAAAAAAAGTCTATCGGTGCGCAGTTTTGGAGGCTTGGTGGTGATGTGAGGGGCTGATAAAACATTTCAGCAACAAAAGCGAGGGGCAGAGAGAGAGAAGGCCCTTTGGAGGAGAAAACAGCAAGGAACAGCCATCACATATAAGGAGGACAAATCGGAGGGGGGATACTGGATCATTTCGGATTTGGAGGTGGCGAGGGATCAAGACGAAAAGACAACCGCAGTGAGTTTGGGGCTGATTTGATGCAGAGAATGAAAAAGAGCCGGGTGACGACGGAAGAAGCGAGAATGCCACACATGTAGCTCGTTTGGGTGTAAATATTATTTTCCTTACAGCTGTCCTGCTGGGTCCCCGACGAAGACAGCCGTCGGGGAGACAGAAAAATAGATATAGAGTCTAAGTATACACCCATGGAAATGTTTGTCATGAAAAGCGACGTGGTAACGAGCGGCGCTACAGCACAGGCGAGCTTTGCGGACACGCCGAGTTCGGCTCCTTGTCACGGGCAGCTGTGAGACGCAAGACCCGGGCTTTTGGAGATGCAAATTAGGCTGTTTTTTTCTGCCTCCGTTTGAGGTGAACCGCCGTTTTTGGGTCTTATAGTGGACATTGTGGATTACAAGTCTTTATCTTACACGGCTGAAGGGGGGGGGGAAAGAGTTTGGAAAAACGAAACACAAACTACTGCATATAAAAGGGAAAAGCCCGAGCCGGATTCAGCAAACTGAGAAGGCGGCCTCCGTGTCGTCAGCAACAGTATCCTGCCCTTTCTCTGACAGCAAAATACGCGTTACGGACTTTAAATCTCTACACAGGGGCGCCACGGACCTTAAACGGTGTAAATGTGGGTAACGTTGCTGCCAAATCCGCGGGTCAAACGAGGCATCTAGACTAGTTTATCTGATTTATTTTTCTTTCTACATTACCCCCCCACCTTCCCTTCCCCCTCCACTACCACCTCCTCTACTTCTTCTTCCACCACCTCTTCCTCCTCCCCTGGACCCCCTTTTTTCTTTTTTCTTGCGGGAAGATGGGTTGTTTGGGCAACAGTAAGACCGAAGACCAGAGAAATGAGGAGAAGGCTCAAAGAGAAGCAAACAAAAAGATAGAGAAGCAGCTCCAAAAGGACAAACAGATCTACAGAGCAACACACAGACTACTACTTCTAGGTGAGTTTGACACATTTTTACAGATCTTATGTGCTTGCTGCTTTACAGACAAGGCCTCTGTTTGGACGGTTGAGACCCTGCTTCCTCCCTGCAAAACTTTCTGGGATGTTGTTTTGGGAAACATTGTCAACAGTGACTTTGCTCTTGCATAAGGCCAAAAATGCAATACGGTGCTGGGTTTTTGGCATGTTGCTGTCAGACTGTCATTCTGCAATGCTAACTCCCCAAACCTGCTGTAGCACAGCCCATTGGCTGGTTTTAGAGTATGCAGTGAGGCAAACCTGTAAGGTGGGGTAAACTGCTTGCAGTGGTTAAAGGATTAACGAGCACCAACATCAATCAGAACCAGCCTGTCCTAATTGATCATTAAGTAATGTATGTTTGTTCTTTAACACTTTTTCTTTTTCAGTTGTATTAAACTGGGACTTTGCAGCATGCTGAACAGTGCTCATTTCTAGCACTAAGCATGCATGCAGGCCTCAAATTTGCCAAACTAACAGAAGCTTTACATCACATGCCAGTTTGTGGGTGTGTTGCCCAAACATAAGATAATGTGACTCAAAGAAAAGCACACCAAAACTTGGTTAATGAAGAAATGAATATGTGTAAGACTCAACATGTGGTTGTGTGAGTGAAATTTAGGTGGGCTGGGTCTCTTTCATTATATAAGAGTGTTTTTTGTTTCCTGCAAAGCTCTCATCTGTACCCTCCTCGTATATCCATTCACAGGGTTTTGACTTCTAAGAATTTGCGGCGGACCCTTGGGGGAGGGGGTCAATTTGTTTTGAACATATCACTATTGAGGGTGGATATTGTATGACATGTCACTACTTGCATTAGGGAGGAAGTTGTGATGACTTTTGGAAAGGAGAAGGACAAAACAAATATACCTTCTGTAATTTTTAGGTCTTTCAGATCTAAAATATCAGCTTGATTTAAATGCGACCCTTAAAGGAAACTTTTTTTTTTTTTTTAAGGGTGAGCAAAGGTAAGTAAGCATAAAAAAGGGACACTCAGTTCACACCTGCTACTAGACCTTGTGTTAGCTTTGTTGGTAATAAGATGATCTCTGCAGCTTGACAGGCAGTAAATTGACCAAAAAGAGTCTACGAGTTAAAGCTGGACACACAACCTAACCGATTCTTCAGCATTTGTAGTGTCGGTTTGTATTGTAGCCTAGCTAAAACACAAATGTTGACCATCTATTGGCAGAGCAAAATTTTGAGCATGCGTGCCCACAAGGTTTAAATTTGCAGATCATTTATGTGTTTTGCTCAGTATGCTTTTGATTGGATTAACCACCCAGTCTAATTAAAGCCTTAATAGGTCCATGTTAACGAGACCTGTTAAATAAGACACAATGGGTGAAGGGTAGCAGTACAAAAAGACTACTGGATTGCTCTGTGCTTATACTGGTCAACCCCACAAGCTAGCTTTTCTGTCAGAACACTGCAGGGTGCCCCAGATGCAGTTCAGCTCTTGTCCATCATGATACTACATCAGATGAACAGTCATGCTTCCTGACGTGGAACCCACCACATTTTGCTGCACACCATTAATCCTGTAAATTACTACATTTTAATTTGGCATCTTTGTCAGACTTCATTATAAAAAAGCATCCTAAATTCTCAGGGTGTTAATGTAAACAGGTTTTAGATGCCACATTGCATGTGAAGCAATATTTAATGAGTTTGCCATGACAAAAACAATTGCATCTTTAATGCTACCACAGTATTTGCAAAACAAAGGAACAAGCATTTTCTTTTTGTTGTTTTTTGTTTTGTTTTTTTAAATGCTGTGTTAGCGTACAACTATATTAGCAGCTAATCTGATGTTTTAGTTTAAGCAATGTTGCAAGAGTTTCAGTGCTGATTACTTCTGTGGCTGTGAAGGGCCTAATGGCAGTTTAGATTTCATGTTTCTGCAGGTTCTCTGTCATCCAGATCATGGTTGTCTTGAATGCTTGAAAAGAACATAACTGGGCTTTAAGTTTATCCAAGAGGCTTCTTTACTTCCAAAATGACTGACAGTCCCAGGTATTGAACCCTTAGTTGGGGTTGTCTCTTTGGAGATGGTCCTTGACCCAACGTTGATCATGTGGAATCTCGCATGATCAGTAGTGTTAAAAAAAAATAAAAGGGCATGGGTCATTCTGTCACTGGGGGCATGGTATGAAATTTCTTATATCATATCTCCCACCCCACCATCATGTGAGCTATTGAGGTCACCTGAGGCAAAGTGTGAGTGGGGATTGTAATGCCTGGGAAGGACTGTTGAGACTGTGTTGTAGGTCATGATAGCTGGTGTTCAACAATGAACAAATCAAAGTGGACCTAGGTGGCCTCTTTCACTCCCCTGTCAAACCGTCCGTCTTGGATGAAAATGTGAACCCTGGTGTCCTTCTCCTTTAGGTACAAGTGTACAGCTGAGTCTTGAGCTGGCTCTCCTATGTTGTGTTAAACATTTGTAAGGTGGTTGTTTGGTTTGTCCTGTTTAAAGGTCCAAGTATTCCTGACTGCACTGCATACACTATGCTGTTTAGCTTATGTGTGTGTGTGTGTGTGTGTGTGTGTGTGTGTGTGTGTGTGTGTTGTCCTAGGGATGAACCAGTTTTGGTCTGAGGGTGTTACTCAGCTTGAAGTGCACTGGGATGTTATGTTTGGAGCAAAATCTTGATTTTCTTCAACAATCCTGCCACATAATGGACCAAAGTATTGTTCTATCATTCTGTTTCTGGCTGGTTGATGTCTGACATTCTGGTGTATCTTCTCTGATTTAATGTGATAGAACTGCCAATGTTAAAGGGTCTACTAGCAGATATGCTCACTGTGGACATGTGGCGGCAAAAGTTCCCTTTTTTTTTTTTTTTTTTTTTTTTAAAGGCCATTGTTAAGGTGTTAAAGTCAGTCGGGATTTTCATTTTGGATAATACTCATTTGGCTATATATGACCTACTTTTTAAAATCATTTGTGTGGTTAACATTCTCCAAACTAAAGTGTACTTTAGTATTTGTCCTTATTTTATTGCTTCACAATGTAGTCTGGTAAAAGACGGGTAATGGGCAGAGAAGGAGGGAGCACTGTGACACGAGGTCATCAGTTATCGTCGAGCTCATGATGTTACGAGTTCATGATATATACTGTAGCAAGCTGAGCCATCAAAATGCACAAGTCCCAGACTTGTGTGGTTTCTCTGATGTGCTTGACTAACAGTTGCACTTCATTGCTGGGAATCGCAGCCTAAACTGGTGCAAACTGTCAGATGATGCTAATGTAAAGCTGACTAAGTTATTTTTTTTTACTTTAGACTTCGTCTTTTTACCTTGGAAATGTATTTAGTTAACTTTTTTTTTTTTCATTCGTCCAAAGTAGGACAGAAAGGGAGAAAAGAGCCCTAAGGTAAATGACATCTGTACAAACATGCCACTTATTACGCCTTTAACTTTGAAATATTCAGTATTGCTGTAATACTGTAGAATGCCAAAATAAGTTTTACATGTAATTATGTATTTAGACATTTACTTCAACAGTCACTCATCATGTCAAGCAATAGTTAAAAAAAATCACCTAATAAATATTTAATCTTCTAGATATTAAATAATCAAACAAACTGATGTACTTGTGGCTTTGTGCTTCAGTCTGTTTTAAGCTTTACCTTAAGTACGTTAGGTTTTTTGTTTGTTTGTTTTTTGGGGGGGGGTGTAACTTACATTTGTCTTTATTTAATTCAAGGTAAATTTAATTTTACCTTAATGTAAGTGAACACCAGAAATAACTAAGATGACAAAGACAAGACTGCTGTTTCAGGCCTCTTTTTTTTTTTTTTTTTTTTTTTTTTTAAATTTATATAAATAGGCCTGAAACGGGAAAAGCATACATCTTGGTGTACATTGGGTCTTGTAACTAAATTTGCTCATTCCTCATGTAGCCTTGCATGCTGTAGGTTTGACATTACAGGGCAAAAACTGAGTTTCATTCTTATAGCAGTTCCAAGCAATTCATCTGGCAACCTGCAGCTTACCACTAACGGCCCGGTAGTGCTGCATGCTATCAATTTCAGTCTGTTAAAATAGAAATGAGAAACGAAAATGAATAACACACATATACAATATTACACAGTAAGGTTCAGGCTCAGATAAAGTGACGACAAGCGTATTGTTGACATCTGAATACAAACACAAAAAACCCTAATTGGATTTAATTTATGTATTTATTTTTTAACAATTCAAATTTTTCATGCAGTATCTTAGGAGAATTGTGATATGTTATACTTTTAGCTAGTCTTAGTCTAACTGAGAGCATGGTGTCGAGATCAGGACTCTGTGGGGGGTTACAGCATCTGTTGATGGACCCCTTGTTCTTGTCAGATGGTTCTTGGTGCTGGCTTTTTTTTGGGGGGGGGGGGGGGGGACTCATTGTGATGCTGCAGAATGAAGTCTCCCATCCCGGGTGATATTGAATGATCAGAATATTCCTCTTGTGTGCACACCTTAACATGTTTTCTCCCCAGGACACACAAATGGGCTTTCGAATTGTTTTGGGGCTTTTTTTTTTTTTTTTTTTTTCTGTATTTTGTCATAGTTGCTTAAAGGGTAAGAGATTGTAGGGGCAGACACAACAAGATGTTATACTTTATTCAAAATTAAACCATTATTTGAAGTAGTTTAAAAAGGAATCTCAAGGTCTTCTTTTGTTCTCTGGCCCCTTGGATAATAATCTAGTGTTGTGCTTTATTGGTGGCCTTATTTGCACTTGTTCTCACACCTCTGTGACCTCATAGTAATGTCACCGGTGCGAACATGCCTGTAACAGCGGGCACTGCACTAATTGTCAGTTTGCAGGCAACTTATTCAGTCAAACCCATAACAGTTTGGGACCTTTAACCTTGTAGTGAGCTACAGTGCTTGTGTCCACATAAAGGAAGTTGTACTTACACTGTAAACTGGTATTTCAGATAAACACCCATTTTATCCCAACACTGAGTGCATGTAAGTGTATCAGTAAGGTACATAATCCATTTTCACTTTTTCTCTCTCAGGAGCTGGAGAGTCGGGAAAGAGCACCATAGTGAAACAGATGAGGATCCTACATGTCAACGGCTTCAATGCAGAGTGAGTACTAGAGTGAGGCTGAGAATGAGCAGCATTCTGCTGAGTGCTCTTTTAAGTCTGAGGCTCATGTTGGCTTGTGGGTTTGAAGACTTTTATCCCAGGCTGAATCTACATCTCCTCCTCAGCGCCACAGAGACCCCTGTAAGAGTTTCTGTCAATGGTCATAAGTTTCTAATGAAACAAGTATACCTCTTTGCAACTACTTTGACCTAGCAACAGCCAGCAACCACTTGCCAACCATTTGGCAAATTTACACTTTTTGCTACCAACTGGAGGTTTCCAAGGGGTCGCTGACCAGCCTGCAGGCTTTTCACTGTGAAGAGAACTGACTATATAGTGGGATACTTTGTCAACTTTTAGTAGACCTAACTTGTATTGATTCAGTTGTAAAATGGTGCAATAGAATCCTAAAGGTAGTTTCATCTTCTACTATATAGCCCTGGAGCGTTGAAGTAATTTATTTATTAATTTATTGATATGCTAGTATTGGCAGAAATTAGACATTTTTTGATTTGGTTAAAAGCGATTATTTAGTGAGCTAATTCTCTGTAAAGACATTATGATGCCACTTAGCTCACTCATTGTTGACCACCTCTGGTCGAAGCTAAATTGACTGCTATGACTGGGCCTAGTTTAAGTTTTGAAATCTGCCCAGGTAAGGAGAAGCGTGCATGTAAGGGTAAGGTGCTCCAAGCCGGCTTAAAGAACTGACAGTCAGTACCCTAAAAACTGCTCACCTACAAGTAAAATTAAGCCAGCTTTGTGATAAATGATTTCAATAATTTGCTGTTCTCCAGTGCCTCAACTGCTAGCTCCACCATGTTGAAGAGTAGTTAGCAATGCTGCTCATTTTAAGATCAGGGTAGTGGCACTCTTGCAAGAGATCTCCAGGGCAGAAGTCCGTCTGAACACCAGACAAAATAGAGAGAAGGCTGAATGATATGAAAGACCACAAGATCAGTGTCCTGGTCAGCTTTCCGATAGGAGAACATGAGATGGGAGTTGGAGCTAGCTAGCCAGCAGCTGAACTTTTATAGTACTTGCACAAGTTTCTGTCAGGGTCTCCTAAGGTCACTCCAACGGTGACCAACAATATAACTGATAGTTGTTCCCTCTGATGGATTGGAGTGGGGGTGGGGGATTGAACTGAATCACCAAGCATACTTGGTTGAGGGTTAATCTAGCGGAGTGGTCTAACAAATTAAACCCTCTGTGTGAAAACTCTAAAGACTACCCTTGTGTTGCATTTCTTCCCCCCCCTCCTCAGTGTTTTTGGGAGCACATCTTTAACTTTTGCTTAACCAGTTTCAGGAGTAAAATAAGATGTTTGTATTGGTCTGGTGGTGGTCATGTATTGATAAGATGGAAGTATCTTTGCGAGGTTAGGCTAGATTTTCAGCACTTAAGGCGAACTTGGGCATATGACCCAGTGTGTGACTCCACAACACAGAACAGTGTGTGTCAGTGTGTCTGTCTCTGCTTGCATGGGTGAGATCTGTCTTCATTAAGAAACAAATCCGTAGAGTGCCATTGGAGTCATAAATGTGACTCGTGTTTATTGAGACCTGTATGGCTCATTCCTGTCCTCAGATGCAGTAAACTGGAGGATTTTCATGTTAGGTTTATTGTCTGTGTATGTCTGATCAGACGTCACCTTTGGAATTAATCACCTTCATCAATGAAGGTCTCTTTAAACCAAAACGGTGTTCCAGAACGGACTTCACATGACAAGCATAATAATGTGCTTTAATTTGCCTGCATCCTCAGGCAGGACATAATATACTGATTTGAGCCTTAAAGGGTTCAATAAGGCCTGTGATAAAAGAATTTTGGGGTGAATGGATTGAGTGTTGTGGCATCATGGTAATGTCAGAGTAATTGTCTCGTGACCGGAAGACTGGCAGTTCCAATTGCCGGCGTGATTTGGGAAATAGATGAATGGATGACTCATCTCTCCATATTCTTTGAACAAACGTGACTTAGCTGCCCTTGGGCAAGGCATTTGGAACTGGAAAGTAGGCAAAAATGAGGACTGGGGTATTTGGGACATTTTTATTGAGGGGGAGGGGCAGATGATGGGCCTTAAAGTTGAATCAAAGCAGTTCATTTTATTATTATCCCCCCACCCCCTTGGCCATGAAACCAACACAGCAAGCTTAAAAATGGGCTGAAGTGAGACTTCTATACAGTCTTCATGTTAACTTAATGTGGCTTCTTACAACTTACTGAATTTCAGTTTCATACAAGTCTGTTTTTTTTCTCTTTTTTGGGGGGGACTTTGCTGGCCCCGTTCTGGCCACCACCCCTCATGTTTGACACCCCTGGTATAGATGGCCAGTTGATTATTAATTAATCCATGTTATGCAACACACTAGAGTACAGAATGTTATTGATATTGATTTCAAACCCTCTTTAGATGGGCTATCATCCACCTAAACGCTTTTCTTTTTTGTTGAACACATGTTTTTTGGATGCAATCACTGTAGCACATATTGCATATATGTTACATCTTTAAGTCCATCTCTCTCTAACCATACAAAGGGAAGCAGTCTCTCTGGAGAGATCACACAACCATGTGACAGTCTTCATTGACTATCAGTTTAAAAATGTAAATGTGCCTTCCCAGTTCCCCTCATAACCTTCCCCCCCCCCCCCCCCCATTTTATTTTTCTTTTCTTCCCAGTTACCTCACATGTGGTTTGTTGTAAAATATGTTTTTGTTTTTCTTTCACCACAAAGACTGAGTGCCAGAAATGCCAAGTTACTGAAGCTAGTGAACAGACGTTAGCTTTTGGTGTCATGGCTTTGGCTGTATACATACATTTGTGGCTGTTAAGTGTAGATAAGTTTGTAAAGGGGACCGTTTCACCCTTGTCACTGACATGGAGCTATTGTAAACACAATGTACTGTTGTCCTGGCAGGCTCAAGGTGAAAGATAGACTAACTGGCTCTCTGGTTGCCTTTTATTAGAAACATTTTTTTTGTCAGTCCAAATGTCTCAAACACACAGCTATCATTTACAGCAGACAGACATAATTTCGCTAGCATGCATGTCAATGAAGGTCTGTTTACCCATACAGACCAAAAACAAACCTAATACAGTGGACTGTAATGCACCCGGTCAGGGTAAGAGGGACCTCTAACACTTTTTTTCTTTTTTTTTTCTCCAAGCTTCATTAAAATGATACTTTATAGCAAAACTAAACATGTTTTTGATGTAAATATAGTGGTTTGAAGAGAGGCAGAGTTGCAGTGCAAGCTGTGAGAATGGCTGTTTTCTTTCAGTGGATGTGAAGTTGCTTTTGTATCATGCAGTTTTGTCTGTTTGACAAAATGTCACCGACTGGTTCAAAAAACAAATGTAATCATTCTGTCACCATTAGCCTTAAATTATTTTTTAACGCTAAATTATGTCTTGTCTTTTTATTTACTCTATTTTGCTCCCTCTTAACAGTTTCAGATTATTGCTGTTTTATGGTTAATTTGTGGTCTCAATGTATTGCAGGTTAAATGCTAAACATTAATATCCAAAATCTTTAGGATATTAACTTTTTCTATATATAACAAATCACCTGCAGACAAAAGTAGAACTCGTTTTACATGTTTTGAGCACTTCATCTCAGTCAAACAGTTTTTATATGCATGCACTTTTTTTCCTGTTCTGAAGACATTTGCAGTATTTCTGCGATTTACTGCTTCTCATTGAACATTTTCTGTTTCAGAGAGAAGAAGCAGAAAATCCAGGACATTAAGAATAATATTAAAGAGGCTATCGAGGTAAGTGTGCTGTTGGTGGTTTAGTAGCAGCTTAGACAAATGCGGCCGTAACCTGTCGTGTTGTCTTATCGTTTTTCTTTGGGTTTCTTTTCTACAGACCATAGTAACAGCTATGAGTACCCTAACCCCACCTGTCCAGTTGGCATGTCCTGAAAACCAGTGCCGGATTGAATACATCCTCAACTTTGTCAATCAGAAAGACTTTGATTTTCCATCTGTGAGTAGCAATATATCACCAAATACATATAAACCCACACTTTGACATGTAGCTTTCTTTAAGTAATTTATTTAGCGGTTTTTCTTGTTTGCCTTGCTTTGATCTTCAGAACTGTTTTATAATGACAGTAATTTTCCAGCTTTACTCTTTCAAATTGAACTCATGGCTCACGTTTTCATAGTTCATTGCCCCAGTTTATGTTCTACTAAGAATTGTAGAGTTGACCTTATATACTTGTTTGAGTTTGTTGGGTTGCTTCAGAAATTGGGATAGATGTGTAAGGTACATTTTAGGACTTTTATTATTTAAATTTGTGTTATTATTTTTAAAGTCTGTATAATGGATCTGTAGCAGGGCCATGGCCTTTTCAGCTGTGTGTTTGTACTTCAGTAGATCATGGTAGGAATTACTCCCAGTGTCACAGGTGAGGATCTCTTGAAACAGGTAAAGACTGTGTCCAGAGACTGTTATAGACACTGGGGTTTACTAATGAATCCACTGGTAATGTCTGTGTGGGTTTGGTATTCTCAGCGGGATATTTCCATTGACTAATTGTCTATCCCAAGAGATGAAGGTTTGCACAATACCTACACTAATATGATTATAGCAGTTTAAGGTGAAACAGTGGTATTATTTTTGGGAGTCTTTGTCCGTCTTGAAAATGTGTATGTTAAGACAACTGACACTTGGTATGCCGCCATGCACTGGTGGTGTAGTAGTTAGCACTGCACTGCAGTGCTGGAGCTCAGCAGCATTTGCAAAAGTCTGAGGGCTAGTGCAATGCATGGGAAGTAAGTTATGCACTCAACACTAAAATGTTAGTGTGGACATTAGTCAGTGTTTATCTACAGCCACCTGTTGGGCTTGAGGTTTCAGGTCACTCAGTCTTGTATGACCTTTTCAAGAAGAAGCTTTTGTTACTTCTGTTTATTTTGAATAAAGTTCATAAATGATAAATAGGGGTGGGAAATATTGAAACTAAAGGGGCAGCTGTGTTTCAGTCAAGTAACGATCCTCACCAGACACCCATTTATTTACATAGTGGCACTGAGCTCACACTCTTACCCTGAGTGATTTGTAGTTTGTAAGCAGACAGCAAATCTAACTCTGCAACAATTCATTAAGACAAATCAGCTGTCAGAGGACTCAAATCTGAGAGATTTAACCTACGAGCCACTCTCGTCAACCACTAAATCACCCAGCTG
The DNA here is from genome assembly GCF_057382185.1 of Mchenga conophoros. Lineage (NCBI taxonomy): Eukaryota > Metazoa > Chordata > Actinopteri > Cichliformes > Cichlidae > Mchenga > Mchenga conophoros. Next base: position 7,612,371 of record NC_140545.1, read on the forward strand.
CCCAATGAATTCCATGCATTCTGAGCTGTTGGGAAGCAATTATTTGTTTATGGTCGTTTTACTTGTTTGGTTGGATGACTTGTTTATGACAAGCATGGCATAGTTTCCAAGTTATAAAACATGATGGTGAAAAGTGTGTGTGGTGGTGAGCGTCATAGGCACATCATCACTTCCAGTCAGGACTGTGACATTATTAATTTATCTCGAAATGAAGACTAATGGTAAATCAGGATGAAACGGGAATCAGTTTGCAGGAAGTCAGTTGCTTTTAAACTGGCTTTAACAGTGCCCTTGTGCGCCTGCCACTATAAATGTTTAGGTTAGATTTCATTTTTAATTTAAAGGAGGGAGTATTACAGTTAATTCAGCAAGCAGAGTGCTGGTAAAGTTGTAAAGAGCTACGAGGACGGACGTGCCCACACGTGACGCATGCAGGTTTGTGAACAGGTGAATTCCAACATTAATAGTTTAAAGCCGTTTACCACGGTCAAACCGGTTTAGGACTTTAATGGAGACGAGGAATTGAATCCAGTGCAGATTGAAAATGATTGGAGATCCTTATTTTTGTCAGGTACATTATTGTAGACTGCCTGCTGGATGATTGGGATAAGATAAGTCCAACTCATTTACTTTTCCATTACATGATGACTTGAGGGCTGCACTAATTGTTACCAAGTCAGATTTCTTAACTTTAACTGAGTTTATGGAATGAGTGTTTCATTTGTAAAATGTGAAGAGCAAATTTTGTTTGCAATTTGAATCACACATTTGTTAATGTCTCATCTCTGCAGCCCATAGTGTAAATTAATAGAGGAATGTGCCGTTGACTTGCTGTCTAAGTAAATATTGGATGACTTCCTACATATGGCTACACACAGCAAATTCCAGTGTTTATGTGCAACACAGCCATTTGTCTATTGCCCACTCTAGTACACTATGTAGATTTTGGTAAACACTTTAAATTTCAAATTCAAATGGTAAATGGCCTGTATTTATATAGCGCTTTACTAGTCCCTAAGGACCCCAAAGCGCTTTACATATCCAGTCATCCACCCATTCACACACACACACATTCACACACTGGTGATGGCAAGCCACATTGTAGCCACAGCCACCCTGGGGCGCACTGATAGAGGCGAGGCTGCCGGACACTGGCGCCACCGGGCCCTCTGACCACCACCAGTAGGCAACGGGTGAAGTGTCTTGCCCAAGGACACAACGACCGAGACTGCCCAAGCCGGGGCTCGAACCGGCAACCTTCCGATTACAAGGCGAACTCCCAACTCTTGAGCCACAATCGCCCCAAATGTATAAATCAAGCACCTAGCCATGCAGTCTGACTTTATAAACACTGCTGAAAGAGCCAGTCTAAAGAGTTTGCTGAATTCGAGCATGGTGCTATATTAGGGATAGTACTGTTGCAGCAAATCAGTTCATGAAATCTCTTCCCTCCTAGATATTCCACCATGAACTCGAAGTAGTATTATTGCAAAGTCAAAGTGTTTAGAAACCACAGCAACTCTGCTTCAAAGTGGCAGAGCAGGGTCGTCAAGTCCTGAGGCTCTAACACTCCGCTGACTCAGTAACAGCCAAACTCTGGCATTAACATCAGCACACAAACTGTGCACCAGGAGCTACATGGCATGGGTTTCCAAGGCTGAACAGCTCCTGTAGGTGTAAAGTGTAGGTGACTCAATACCTTTGTTCCTGTAGTGTAGGAGAAACCAGATATATTTGACCTGCATTTGTTTAGTTTATAGATGAGCTAAAAATGGCTCTGCACATAGAAAATACCTTTTGAGTCACTGCAGTTGGTCTGCTCTTAATTCCCCCCCCCAACTTTTTTATTTTCATTAAATGAGTGCATCAAATTTGATTTTTTTCTTAGTTTAGCAACTAGCTGCAGTTATTGATCAAACGGTCACATATTTCATATCACAATCTAGTGATGCCTAGAAATCTGCAGTAAGAGAAGCAGCATCTCTCATATTAAATGTCAATATCACAGCACAGATGCTGGTATTTAAAAAAAAAAAAAAAAAAAAAAAAAAAAAAAAAAAAAAAAAAAAAGTAAATGAGCAATATAATGAATTTGGCTGTAATGAAGGAGAATATACTATATGTGTTTAGAGTGGGCATCTAAATCGGCAGAAAAACTAGTTGTGCTGTTTGTGTTAAGTTATTTTGGGGTGATATGTCAGCAATAACAGGTGTTGCCACCTTACAGCCACAAGTAAATTTCAGTAGCTTCAGTGCATATAGCTACACACACACACGGGGAACACGCTGTTGTACATGAGGAAAACCTCCCTGATCAGGAATGTGGAGACACAGGGTTTTGTCAAAATGCTCAACAGTGTGCTCATAGGGATTGGAAGACTCTAAGGAAATCAAACTTGTTCCTTTTTAAATCTAGGAGCAGAGTCACCTGACTAATGGCCATGTTTCTGTGACATTGATGAGAGGTTCAGGAGCAGCAGACCGAATGATCCATTTTTAAAAACTGTGCTAAATATGTATTGCGTGTTTTTTTAAGGATGAAGGGTTTGGATGCTGCAGTTATAAAATGGTCCTTTTTATAGCAATGATTCTCATAGTGTTGCCACTTCATTTCGTAAAATCTACTGTAAGCCTGAGCAACAGTTCAAACATCAACTCCACCTTCACAAAGCTTGCACCCTTTCAGTTTTTGATGTTATTAAAGAAGCGACAAGTCAGCTTTGTTACTGGCTTCACATAGTGGCTGGTGGTGTACCGGAGTGCTTGACATTGCCTAATGTTTCTTCATGTATGTTAATGGAGTGGACAAAATATTGGGAACATGCCGTGTAATGCAATCCAGCACACCACCAGCCACCATGAAGCCAGTTAAGAAGCATGCATGTACAATGCTCCGGACAGTTCAAGTCAGGTTTAACGGGTGTGCTCAAAGTGGTCAGTGAGTGACACACAGAGGTGGTGTTGTTGCTGTTGTTTCTGCAACTTTTTACTTCCTTAAAATGAAATCGGCAAAGGTGTTAAGAGTGCAAAAAAGATAAATGCTTGATTGATTTGATATCTGCATGTCACAAAGTCTCTGTCTGCTGTGAGGAATCTGCACCCTTATTTACCTTTTTAAAGATGTGCACACAGACATCGCCCAGGCACAACGTACACTGCATATGGTGTCAACAGAAACGCTGGGCAGGAGGTGCCCTCACATACACATCATGGACAACAGACAGCCCTGTGCTTTTTCTCCTCCTCCCCCCCCCCCCCCCCCGTTTCATGTCATGTTCAGTGTAACATGCACAAGGAATACACACAATCGCCTACTTTGAAACATGTTTAAGCACATGAGCTGTTGCTCAATCCTGTTTAATCATGCAGTGGTTCTAATGTTGTCTTGCATTTCCACTGCAGTGACACAGAACTTGTTTTTTGTAATTTCATGATAAACATGATTACTAACAATGTCCAACTTTTGCTGATGCTTCAATTCTCCTGTTCTGCCTGTATGATTCATCTTCTCTCCCCCCCCCCTCCCTCCCCAAATCTTCTTGTTCTCAGGAGTTTTACGATCACGCAAAGACACTGTGGCAAGACGAAGGTGTCCGGGCTTGCTATGAGAGATCCAATGAGTACCAGCTAATCGACTGTGCACAGTAGTAAGTAACTTAAGTTCAACTTCATGGTGACGTGATTTATAAATGTGAGGATTCTGTGAGGGATAACTTCTAGTTTTTATTGATACTGTGCATGTGGTGCCATTTTGTGTGGTTATCTTATAGTTGGTGTAGTTTTAATTGTCTTTTTTATTTATTGTTTTGTTTGCTTTGAGTTACAGAAGCTTATTACTAGTAATCTGAGGCAAATGTTGTGTACTTGGGGCATCCTAGAAGTTGCATAGCAGAGCGGCTCCTTTCAGCTTGAGATGGTGTCAGGTCCTGCTGGAAGCCGGTTACAAGCAGGATGAACAGTTGCATTATTGACAAAGAAGTAGAGACTGAAGTATGTTTTCGTATTTGTTCTAATACTTCCGGTTTTATGACTAAAGCATAAGTAGGGTGAAATCTGGGGTAGACATGCTCATCCTGATCCCAGCATGTGCGCTACTAAGCGGTTTCATGGCAGGTAAGGCATACTAGTTGGGTTTTTTCAATTCATGACTCCTATATGGCAATGAGACCGTGTATTATAGAAAAGTGCATTTTACCTTAATTTCCTTAAATCTGGCTAAATTATTTCCTTAGATTAAATGACAACTAAGGACTCAAAACTAGATGATAGCAATGTGAGCCCTAGCCTCGTCAATCCGGTTGTTAAGTGATGATGTATGAACCCTGCTTCCAGGTCCAAACTACTCTGCGTTTATTAAGGCTGTTTTTGGTTTTGGTTTGTATCTTATTCAATGTCATCTGAGCAAGCCCCCCAAAACAAAAAATTCAGTGATCACTGTCGACCTCTGTCACTTTTATTACCACTATTCATTTTTAAAGCTCAGCTTTTAAAACCTTATGATGTAACTAAAGCCCCATGCAGTAGTATATTAATGACCAACCTCATATTTTGAATGGATTATCTCAGTTGTTCTCCTGACTGAAGTTTAGTCTGTTTACAGCTTCCTGATATGCAATTGCATTTATCCCTAACCATCGGGAACCATCACATGATCTTCTATTGAGTGGAAAAAAGTTGGCATTCATCTTCCAACTTTAGTGTACTAATGTGTTTATATTATGCAAATCATAGCTGTGTAGCTAGCAGTGACATAGAACAACATTATATACCAGCTAGCCCAACTTCAGTAACCCTGCAAACATTGTTGTTTAGTTTTCTGTCTTCATTTTTGTTGGCTGTGATAGCAGAGCTGTAAGTTTTAATTTTTTCAGAAATCTCAATCCATGGTTTCCATCTGTAGCTCCCTGCTAGCTCTGTTATGGTGAATGCCTGGATGTTAAACCTAATTGTTACACCTGGTAGAGCAGTCACATTGATCATTTTATTAAAGAGGAAAGAATTTAGGCAAAATTGTAACTCTGTGATGCTGCTATATTTGTTTAAAGTGTAGCTTGGACCCAGAAACGGCTAATAATATCAGACTTGAAGACCGGATAGTATGAATGCTCTAGCTCCCTAAGAGATTGCCAAAAAATCTACTCGTTAGGGAAGCACTATGCACCCTACATAATAACTGTGCTTTAAAAAAGATTTAAAAACTAAATGCAATGAGATCCAGAGTTTATTTCCCATCAAGAGGAGAAAGCTCATAGGTAATATCGGCATATACCACCTCTACATACAGTTATGGACTTCAATACTGTAACCGGTGCTCATACTCGAGTTTGAGATGAACAACTCAACCAAATGTTTTGACTTGACTGTGACACGTTTGTTTTGAGTCTTAACAAAGACTTGATTCTGTTTTTCTGAACCCTTCTCCATACCCTCACCACACACTGCATGTTTTCAACAACACACACTGACTCAAAGTTCAGGAAAAGGGGTAAAGTAGCTAGTCTATAAACAAAGTTGCATGAAGCTCTAATTTAAAATCAACCCAGCAGATAGAAACGCCCTCCTTCTGTTTCCTCTCATTTTCCCAATGTGCGGGCACCAACGCACCCTTACACATGTAAATGACGAGTGTGGTCGTATGTGAAAATGCTGGCATGCAATTGTGTAGTGGAGAAGATTAGATTTGACGATGCTGATTCAGTGCATTAATGAGGGAAAACTAGCTAGAAATCATCTCGATTAGGAGTAAGTCCGACAATATCAAAGCTCTTCAGCATAAAGGGAAACGAGTCTCTTGCTGAATTAAGACTGATACAGTGCATCACTATTATTAAAACAGCTTAGTCTTCGAGTGGTGTTTCTAAACATGCAGTTTTCATGTCCTGGTAAACACTGAAATAAAACTTAAAGGGTCATATTTTTGGGATACATTAAATACCTGCGGACTTCTAAAAATCACTGACGAGACTTGGAGCACTCTGCATCTGCTACAAATAAAAACAGCAAAGTTATCATAACCTGTCAGGAGTATGGAGTCATCCTAACAAAGGTGGATGACTTTTAAAAGGGAGCTGAGACAGGAGTCACTGGTTGAAATCTTAAAATCTGGATGTGCATACGTTAAGTGATTAAGGGGGGTCCTAAATGTACTTTTTATGGGTCAGAGTTGTCCAGTTTATATTTTTTTTTCCAAACAAAAGCAGGTAAAACCACAAAGAAAATGTATAGTGAAGGAGTCGTGTAACAGCTGCAGTTTGCAGGGTTTGGGAGCAAACATGGCGGAGGCTGAGTCATCTACAGATCAGAGGATGCTTAGAGGAGGGGGGGGGGGTGATGTTTGAGGAGGATACCTTCGCTGCTCAGCTCTTGACTATGACCCTGTAGTCTTGACTGTTTTTTACTAATAAATCCATCCTGGTGAATAATGCATCCGGTCATTGAGAACTTTAGATCGGTTTGATCTTTAAAAAGTTGATTTCCTCACTCAAGTGGTACAGTCCAGTCTGTGATCCCTCCTCCTTCCTCCTTGCACACAACACAAACTCATCCTGCTCTTTCTTTCCTTCTCTCCTCCTTTTTTCCCCTTTCTCCATCAGTCTGTCTTCTTTCTGGTGCTACTCCAGCTGCACGAGATTGGGTGCTGATAGACTATTAATAGTGCCTGTGGTTGGGTCTCCATGGTAACCGTGCTGCAGGCCAGGGCGCTGGGGAGCTATTTTTGAAATCTGCTCTGTAATGTCAGACAGACGCCACTACACCTTCATTCTGTCTCTCTCCTGTTTCTTTACCTCTTCCACTCTTGTGTGTGTGCTCTCATCTTACCTTCTGGACACTTTTTTTTTTTTTTTTTTTTTTTCCTCTTTCTTTCTTCCCTCTCCGGATGGGGCTGGTGGTTGCTCGGACCTTCAAAGAATCCCAAAGATTCTCTCACTGTCCACTTCCTCTTCCTGTTTCCTAGTTCATCCATGTCTTCCATGATATATTGATGACCTGCTGTCATCGGCAAGATGTTTGAATGCTGCCTGCGGCTTGTTCTGATCTTTAACATAGCACTTCTTGGTCATCCTTTTTACTCAAATGTGAAATAATTGCAGATGTTGCAGGAGGCCCACCTTCTCTTGCAAATGAGGAAAAAGCTACATTAAATACTATACATATTAAAACTACTGAATGCACTGTACTCTTCTCCATAAGATCTTAGTTTCCTCAAGCTGGGTGTAACCTGAATCTATCGTCTTCTGCCCTTTGAGTTGTCATGATCACTTGTAGCTATGCTCACTCCCTGCTTTCACATTGACTCATTTTGGCATACTGGACAACAGCTTCAGTGTTTTCCCTGCATATTGAGTGAGCAGTGAGGATGCTTCTACCTTCAAGGTCATCTGCTGTAGAAAAATACAATTAAATTCAAAAGTTGGTTTTATTGGTATCTCTCTCTATTGGAGACTTTAAGTCTCAGTATGTCGGGCTCAAAACCACACGGACAGCCTCTCTGGCAAACTGGTTTTGTATTTCATATAATACCACAGCTGTGGCGATGTACATGAGAGATGATACTTAAGTGTTGCTGGAGGAAAAAGTGCACAGTCATGCCTGGTATTATACCAGTGTTGTGTTTTGTTTTTGGTTTGTTTTTTTTTTTTGTTTTTTTTTTTTTTTTGTCTCATTTGACTCCTTGAGCACACCTGTACAAGTCTTACAAATATGAAACCACTGTGTGGTCTATAGTATTACTTCGGTAACTGTTCTCTTGCCTTTTGTGTCTCTCGTCTTTTCAGCTTTCTAGACAAGATCGACATTGTGAAACAGAGTGACTACACTCCAACAGATCAGGTGGGTGAACTTCTTCCACTACAAAGTTAATAATATCCTACATTTAACTATACAACTATTTCCCCTGAATAGTATTTTATGAGGAAGGGACTTTAACATTTTGGTCCCTGTCACATATTAAAGTTATGCTTTTGCTCCTTTGGTGCCAAACTCAAATGTGTTATATCCTCTTATTTTTCACTTTGAAATTCAGTATATTGTCCAAATATTCCATATGTTGGATTTGTATCTTGTGAGTGTTTCTCCAGGTTTGTCACTCTAATCTGGCACATAAAAGCCTTGTTGTTACATTGTGTCACTCCTGTTCACCAGGATTTGCTGAGGTGCAGAGTACTGACTTCAGGGATCTTTGAGACGAGATTCCAAGTGGACAAAGTTAATTTCCAGTAAGTAAAAAAGGGTGGAGAGTAACAGTTTCTTTCAAAGGTAATCTACAGTGTCTGAGGATATAAACACAAATCAGCTGTACATATGCATTTTCTCCACATGATGGCAGCATTTTCCATGTTTACATTTATATCTGTACAGTATGTTTGATGTCGGCGGTCAAAGGGATGAGCGCAGGAAATGGATTCAGTGCTTTAATGGTAAGTGGTGTTTATTTCCTCTCACTTCCCTTGACTCGTATCCTTTTCTCTCACGGTGTCTGATTTATCGCTGTTCCTCCCTCTTCCTCAGACGTAACAGCCATCATCTTTGTGGTGGCCAGTAGCAGTTACAACATGGTGATCCGAGAGGACAATCAGACCAACCGTTTACAGGAGGCTCTCAACCTCTTCAAGAATATCTGGAACAACAGGTGAGGAAAGACGCCAAACCTGTCATCCTGTGGACTTGTGGTTTGTTTTGTATTGAATCCCGAGATTAAGTTGACAGCATAGGAAATCAGAAAGCCTTCGCAGCACTTCAGCCTCTCAAGGGTAGGCAAGTTATTTATCAAACATGGTTTCGAAGCTAGAACACTTTGAGCAAGTCCTAAGCGAACTGTTATCTGCTGGCCCCTGTTATGGCTTATTTTGGCTGACTGAACTTTGTCTTTTCACACTTGGAAACAGTTTTATATTTCAGTGTGATCTTATTTCAGTCTCTCGTCTTCCTCAGGTGGCTGCGGACCATTTCTGTCATCTTGTTCCTAAATAAACAGGACCTGCTTGCAGAGAAGGTGTTGGCAGGGAAGTCCAAAATCGAAGAATACTTCCCAGAATTTGCTCGCTACACCACACCTGATGATGGTGAGCTGCCTTATTACAGCATCTGATTTTGAGCTGTGTGTGTGTGTGTGTGTGTGTGTGTGTGTGTTTTAAGATTAAGTACAATAAATTATACCGACGTGAAAACACATTTTTATTTTCATCAATGAAATTTATCATTTAAAAAAATGGAAAATTCGATGCAACAACTCATCCAGAAATTTGAAAGGATACCTTTGATATCATTCACCACAAGGGGTCATCCTGGATACACCTAGAAGATTTTTGTAGTGAAGCGCTTGCTCTGTGAGGTGGAAAGCTTCTTTTTACGTCTTACACATTCTGCTATAGAGTTGTAGTGCCTCCTTACTAGTTGTTGCATTGTCATGTTTAAATTGTCTACCTGTGAAATTGCATATGGTGAGAAGTTAGTCACTGGCCTCTGTCTCCTCTTACAGCGACGCCAGAACCTGGAGAAGATCCGCGTGTTACAAGGGCAAAGTACTTCATCAGAGATGAGTTCCTGGTAAGTGCGTAGCTGTCTTTCATGGGATTTGTTTTTAAATGTATGCAGTGGAGGGGCGGGGGTTATGCTTTAATAAAATTTGGAGACGTTTCTGCTGCACAAAAGTTGTTTAGCTGCTTTGTAACTTTTCCTTTCTTCTACAGAGGATCAGCACAGCAAGTGGAGATGGAAGGCACTACTGTTACCCCCATTTCACCTGCGCCGTCGACACAGAGAACATCCGCCGCGTCTTTAATGACTGTCGAGACATCATCCAGCGGATGCACCTGCGGCAGTACGAGCTGTTGTGATGGGAGAGGAAAGGTGTTAGGCCAAAAAGATAAAACCAGATCGGACTATGGAAGACGAAAAAGAAATCCCTGAACCTGCGTCTCTGAACTCTTCTGCAGAAGTATGAGAGCTCTTGTGACACAACAGGGGCCAAAACACACACTTATAGTAAACACGCCGTGAACCCAGAAATTCCCCTGATGCAAACTCTCTACCTGATGCAGAATTTTTGACGGATGGGTTTGAGGGGCTTACACGTAAAACAGACTTCAGTCTTGACTTTCAGCCATACTCCCAGCTCCTCACCTTTCGACATAATGTTATCGTCACGTTACCTTCACCTTCCTAAAAACAGAAAAAAAGTGGCCCAGTCCGGACTGAGTTTCCTGCAGCGAGGGTTGGAGCTGCAGCTTGAGTTTTGTTCGTTTTGGTTTTTTTGGGGGCGGGGGTTTCTCCCCTGATTGGGCTGAAAACTAAGAGCTACTACTTCAGTGCAATTGGGAAAGAGATGAATTACTGCAAATGGAGAATGAATATATCACAGCAGATCAACTGAACACTGTATTTAAGAGAGACAAAAAACAAAAAAACAAGCACTGTGCTCAGGACTTTGACTCAAACCATGTACACCAAACCTTCCTTTCACTTAGAGACATCTTTAAATCCAGTGGCTCTGCTTGCGCACACACAACACATCTCACCTGCTTTTTACTGGACTGCACAACAGGGGGGTCAATCTGGCAACGCACGTACCTGCTCGCATTTCGTTGAGATGCCGGCTATTTATCTGGGTCGGTGCTTTTTGAGATTAAACGGGCGAAGTTCAGCCGAGCCCAGAGGAGCAGCGTTACCACAGACTTAACCAGACCACGGGTGTGTTGGTGAGACGTCACTCGAGCAGGTGTTCACTAAAACGGGATGGGAGCCAACTGCGATTTGAGTTTCTCTGATGGGAGGTGTCGGCCGTGATTGACCGGGGCGCCAGCGGCTTCTCTACAGAACTGTTTAGCCACCTGACTTTGTCTTGTTGGTATCGGAGCATCACGTGAGGAGGATATATTGAGTTTAAAACAAAAAGAACCAGAAATGCCAACTTCTATGGGACTTTCAATAGAGGGCGACGGGCATCCTTCAACAGTACAGTACCATATAAGTTAAAGAGAACTCTCATCCTGTTATACAGTCTCCACAGCTGTTTTTCTCTGTGTAGACTTTTGTGCCATTGTGCCCTGTGCGCTCTTTCTTTATCTCAACTCTTTGTCATCCTTTTGTCACCCGTTCTCTACACGTTCTCCATCTTTCGCCCACCCTCTTCACCGCCACCTTTTCCATTTGCACTTTTACCTTCCTGGCAGTGGTCTTTCATTTTAAAGAGAAAATAAGATATATTAATCTTGGAATATTAAAAACACAACAAAATGGGACTTTTTTTTTTCTGCCCCCACCTGTGTGCTTGCACCTCCCTGCCATTCCTCCCTCCACCATTCCTCCTCTCCTCCCTTGTATGTCTGTCTTTACTTTACTGCTGAACTATTATTCTTGTACAGACTGTAAAATGTATTATTTTGTACAACTTTATTGAGGAAAAAACTTTTAGAAGATCCCTGTGCCTTGATCACGACTGTACGTGTGTAATGAGCTAAAGTGGGTGTCATACTGCGCTGTATAGCTTGGCCAATCCTCTCCCTGCCTCCCTCGCTCTTACATTCTCTCCCTTTCTTTATCCCCACCTCTCTCTTTCTCAGTCTATTTCTTTCTCCTCTCCTTTCCTTGGAGATGGTGGATGACCATTTGTAGCTTTAGTAGAGTTTTGTTTTTTGGGGTGGTTGGGTTTTTGTTTTTTGGTTGGTGTTTTTTTTTTTTTTTTTTTTTTTTTTTTTTTTTTTTTCTTGGGTTATTTTTGGGGTTTTTTCCACCCTTTTCCTTCCAGCCCATCTTTATGATTTAATGTCTTTTTTTTTTCTTTTTTTTTTTTGATCCATATACCCCCAAAAAGATAAATATGAAATCTATATGGGTTCTAAAGTATTTTATTAGAATCAAATGAACCTTGACAAATTGTACACTTGATGGTGTGCATATTGCTATAACTTAATCCTTTCAACTGAAGTTGTTTGGGATTTTTTTTTTTTTTTTTTTTTTTTCTTCCACACACTGAAGGGTTATAAGTGGGAGGTGACAGATGCAAAACATTGCTTGTTTCTACACAAATCGTTCTTGTTTTTGCAAAAAAAGAAGAAAATGGCCAAAAAAAGAACAATTTGTTTTTCTTTTCTGCTGAGGGGGGAGGGGGTCCTCCTGCCTAGCCTTGCACAGCAGAGGCAGCCTGTACAGTATTAGCATCTCTCATTTCAGTGCCCTAGTCTCATTTAATGTGTACATCAAATATGGGTCTACTTTCTGAAAAGGAGCTCTATGAAATAAAGAATTTTTTTTTCTTTTTTTTTTTCTTTTTTTTTTTTTTTTTGGTGCAAACAGCAACTGCTTTGTCATGTTTTTGTCATTACACTCTACGCAACTCAGGGGATAGAAATCAACAACCCTATTAGACAAAAGTGCATCCAAGCTTATCGATTCTTATGACTGTTGTGCTTCGCAAAACAACAATCCTCATGGCAGTGAACATTTTGCACATCTACCTGTGTCTCTAGCTCCCAACCAAAAAACTGATCTACATTCGTTGTGAAAATCAGTAACGTATCGGACCAAATCGCTTAATCTTTAACAGTGCTGATATTTATTTATTTATTTATTTATTTATTCCCGCCCCCCTACTCCTGCCCCCACCGCAGCAAAAAAAATTAGAGATGCCTTGTCTTGCAGCTTTTACAATCAGAAGTATGATCTGAATGCACTGTTGTATCAAACATATTTGCTATTTCAAGTTTAGCTCTATAAATTCTTTAGCTCCTTTTGGTTTTTTTGTTTGGTTTTTTTTATCTCTTTATTCATTTATTGCTACTGCTACTCAAAGTACATGTGTAATATAATGATCTCAAAGAGTGACTGGCAGGAAGAAAAGAATATGAAAGGATGTAGCACAAGTAGAAAAGCACAATGGGTCGCCAACTGTGCGCCCACTTTGATCTTAAAAGGGCTGTACTTGAGAGAATCTTTTAGCCCGTAAAAATAACTTAAATGCATATTTACTGCTTGAGATATCTTATACGTGATAAAGAAATGTGTCAACATGACTCTTCGGACTCAAATGTGTAAAATTACAAAGTTCTGGTAGCTCATTGCCTAGACGGGCCTGTAATTATGAAATAGAAAATTCAGTTAAAAACTTTCCATTTTTATTATTTGACTGTGGACACATTGATTTTTATTTTTTTTAATTCAGACAACCTCTTAACTTTGGCACTTATCTATTACTTAGAGTGTGGCTGTGGAGGAGGTCGTCTTCGGTAGGAAAAAGAAAATTTCTGAGAATACATTTAAGTGCAGGATTTATGCCCTCCTGCACAATTTTCAAAGACTTCCAGCAGGCCAGGTTGGAGTCTTTGCTGAGCAGATTCTGGTCCCCTGGCCTTATGTTTGACACTCCTGGTGTAAATGATTTTCCTGCATGTATCACCGATGTGAGTATCTAAAGGTAAAATTACCTAGTTTTATTCTGGATTAAGTAACTCCCAAGCCTACTCAGCTCAGTTTCCATGGTCTCAGTCAAAAAGGAAATATTGCAGCCTCCTAATGAGTGCCCTGATAATTTAAAAACTATATATATTTTTTTTAATCATTAAGCACCTAAACTTAAACTTGACATGTTGATTCTATATTTTCAGAACTTACCAGGTGTGTTTTGAAGCGGTGTGTATGGAAGCAATGCACAAGACTTTTCTAGTACATGTTTGTTGTTTGTACTCTTTTTTTTTTTTTTTTTTTTTTTTTTTTTTTTTTTTTTTTTTTTAAAAAAAAAAAGTTTTCTCCAGCTCTCCGTATCCAAAAACTCAACATTTTACTTAGTGAAAATTTCTTTTTATTAATTTTAAGCTTTGACATTAGCAGAGTTTGCTTTTTTTTTTTTTTTTTTTTTTTTTCAGGACTCTCTTGGAAATTAGATTTTTAATCTCAATGAGATTTTTTTTTTTTTTTTTAAACCTGGATAAATAAAGGACTAATATTTTTCTGCTGGTCTCACCAACCTAAGCAAAGTTTAAGCTGATGCCAAAGTCACCATTGGAGCAAGTATGGAGTGAAAGCAGCTTCCAAAACCATATGCTGGTTATTTTCTACAAGAAAGGTGTTGCAGAGCATGATGTAATGAGAATGGATGTGATAAGGTGGTAGAAAATCACAGCAAGGGAAAACTCATATCTGATGGATCTGAATTTGAGCTAAATTAAGTCCATTCAGATACAGATATAAAATAGGAGCTGGAATAAGTCTAACTGGGGCCCTCAGCAAGAACTTTATTTGGAAAAACATAGGACACAAATGTGGAGGGGGAAAAAAACCAAGCCAAGAAAAACACAGACCAGCCTCTCCATATTTTTCCTGTGGGTTGTCAAATCTGGCTGAATTAATTGGTGTTACCTAATTCAAAGTCTACCTATGGTGAGGGGTTACGCAGACCTATTGGAGGAATTTGGTTGGCATTATTTTCAAAGGTGGCTGTGAGACTTGTTATACTGCATGGTTTGAAGATATGACACTAACGAGAGGCAAGTTGAGATGGTTTAGATATGTGCAGAGAAGGTATAAATATGTATTAATGCAAAGGATGCTGAATATGGAGCTACCAGGCAGGAGGAAAAGAGGAAGACCACAGAGAAGATTCATGGATGAAGTGAAGGAGGAAATGCAGATGGCTGGTATGAGAAAGAATTCAAGGGAGACAGCGAGATGAAGACAGATGATCTGCTGTGGTGGCCCCTACTGGGAGCAACCAGAAGAGGACTCTTTAAAGGTCTATGGCAAAAAGGATCTGAAATTTCTTCCATATACTGGTATGGTTTGTATTTTTCACTATTAAAACTATATAAGATTAAAACATAACATTTTAAGGAATGTGTAGCAGTGCTTTAGGCCTTAATGTAAAATCTTTATTGTGGCTGAAGTGTTCATAGTGCTGTCTTATCTCAGTCCTGAGCTGTTAAACGTTGGACTTTCTTTGACAGCACTAACAAAAACCAGCTCACGTCACCTGCTAGTCCCGCCCACAGCGTGACGTAGCCTTTTCCTTCCTCGTCTCCGCTGCTAGTAAAGTTAGCAGTAGCACCTTTTAGCCTCCAGCAGCTGTCGGTGGCAGTCAGTCAGCCTGTCAGTTCGAGTGGCGGTGTGTGTTTGTGCGTGTATAAATCCCCCCTCTTTATTTACCCTCCCGTAGAAAAACCGAGGGCGGCCGGGTTGTTTCTTCGGGAGCCAGCTTGCTTCACCTCTGCGGGCCAACTGCGATAAAAAAAAAAATATTGTTGTCCTCGCCGTCACGACAGGAAGAAGCCCTGGGACATGGCCAGACCAGAACAAGTCCTGTTGCTGGAGCCACAACACGAACTGAAATTCAGAGGTAACCGAAGAAGCGGAGGGCAGGGCCGAGCTTAGGTAGCTAACACAGGAGACGTTGTAAATGAGAGCCAGTATTTCGATTTCTGCACTACTGAGTAGTTGAATGTGCCATTCGTTGTATATGCTGTGGTAAAACGTGAGGGATATAGCTGTTAGCTGTAGTCTACATTGTGTGTACGACAGTTGTGCGGTGACAGGTGAAACGACACTGTGCGACGGTGCTAACTAGCTCGCTGGAGTAGCATCCAGCTAATCTCACTAGCAACAAGGCAAACTGCTAGCTGTCATTGCAGCGTCAGGGCAGGCCCGCCGCACCGTTTCTCTAATTCTCTCATTTGCTTGTCATACGTTCTCTTTTATACTCTGACAGCATTGGAAACACCTCGATTTGATCTAATGGTTCAGTTAACCTCCCCTTCGGTGTCGTTTCTACTGCCCGACTGCAAAGAATTCCCTATTCTAGCATTTTCCACGATCAGGGTGTCATTGCTTATCCTTATTACCATGCTATTTCACAATATTATAAGCTAGCCGGCAGGAGATTTGGCGTTTTCTCCCACTGTGCAACCCGAATTCCTTTACAGCTTTTCTGTATCCAAGCACAATGATTATGAAATTACGGACTGAGCTGCAGTGCCAGCGGTAATGATTATTTTCTTGGATAATTACCTTGGTGTGTCATTTTTGCTGCAGAAATGGGTCAAGTGAGGGCCTAGGGTGGTGGTATCAGTTTGAAGTGGGCTGTTCACTGATTGATTGTTGCAGGGCTTTGGAGAAGAGCCATACACCCACTCTGTTACTGATGCACACTTGCATCAACATCAGTTTCCAAAACCATGCTTAAGCTGTCAAGAAACGTGTGAGAGACCTAATTGCTACAGAGACAAAAGGAAAACATTAGCACTTAAGACACCCATCTAGTAATTTTTCTGCAGCATCCAACGTTTGGCTGAGGGCGTGGTATGAATTATAAACACGTGCACACTTTGCTGATCTCACCACTGTTTTAATGTTTAATTTGCTCTGTTTGTGGCAGGCTCTGTAAAACCGCTAAAAAAAATCTGCTCTGATATTGATGTTTGCAGAAATGGATTTTTACATTGTGTATATTTGCACTTTTACCTGGGAGAATCTTTGTGCACCCACCCTGTTTTCTTTCTTCTTAGGAGCCCAAGTAACAAACAAATGCTGCATCTATACCCAAACTACGAGACGTGTAAATTCACCCACATGCTTGCACGCACACTCAAGTCACTGCATTTCTTTCTTTCTCATCCTCAGGCCCATTTACAGATGTTGTCACCGCCACCCTGAAGCTGACCAACCCCACAGACAGAAATGTGTGTTTCAAAGTCAAGACGACCGCACCTCGCAGATACTGTGTGCGCCCAAACAGTGGCATCATTGACGCTGGAACCTCCATAAATGTTTTTGGTAAGGATCTTTGCATCTTTTTGCCATCCAGAAAAGTTGGTAAAGCTGTGAACCTAATGTAGAAGTTCAAAGGCTTATACTGATCCATTTTTGCCTAACTCTGTAATTAATGTTAGCTTATTGGGCTTAATAGAAGTAAAACTATATTGAGTTGTCATAATTTAAGTGCTAGATAAAGTGTAATATACTTACATTTAACAGCGTCAGATATGGAACCGTAGTGCTGAACTAGCAGCAACCATGTATTGTGTTGCAGCACGCAAATAAAGGGTCGCGCCTGCACTACCTGTAATGGATACTGCAGTCACTACCTGAGTTTATAATTACATCATGCTTGGAGACATTTTACACACATGCCTCCTTATGACTTTCCCAATAATCTGTCTAATCTGCACATAACTATTATATTTAAATTAAAATAAAAAAAAAAAGACTTGTTTCTGACAACTAAAGTGGTTTCTGTCTCCTGCATCATTTTCTTTTTTTATTCTTTCATTTTTGTTTCTTATTTTTTTGGAGGGTGGTATAATTTACTCAAAGTTAAAATTTTTGAAAACATTTTATCCACAGCATAAGATGGAAAAGTGTCAAATGTTTAGACATGAGACATTTTACTACCTCATGAATAAGATGAGTTAAGTTCGAATTTGATGGCAGCAACACATAAATCTTTTTTTTTTTTTTTTTTTTTTTTTAAAAGACATCACGTCCTTTGAACTAAAGCAAAAAGTGCTTATATAAGGCTCTACTGGTATATGGGGTGTATTTGTCCCTATAAAATTGGAAGCTTGTACTAGGGCTGTGCCATATTATACTGTTCACGGTAATACCGGTATAATGTTGGGCAACGATAAGAAAATGAAATCTCCCGATAGAATATGGGTAAAACACGCATGCGCAGTGCCTTTGTTTTCATACGCACATGGCGGAAAAAGCACGGCGGCGACAGAGAATGAGAAGGGTGAAAGCGGATCATTGAATGAAACGGATGAACCAGAATTGGTTTGTAAAAATGCTGCAACTTCAGTGGTGTGGAACTGGTTTAACTTTCGTCCATCAGATACACAACAAAGCACTATTTTTGGTAGAGCATGCTAGCGGGCCATCGTTATTACCGTGTTTTTTGGAAAATACGGCACACTTAAATTCAATCCTTTGATTTTTCTGAAAATCGAGAGTGCCCCTTATAATCCCGTGTGCCGTATGTATGAATTCGGGTTGTGTTTACTCACCTCGAAATGATTTTGTGTGCTACACGGCGCTCGAAAATCTGTCAAATGTTTTAGTACGACTTTGCTAAGCTACGAAGCCGCACTGCTTGATGGATTGTCGGAGCATTACGGCTACCGTAGGCAGGAGCCTCGCGGAGTGATACGTACTGTGCTTCAACATAATATTACCGTATTGTGTGTGTGTGTGTATAACCTCTTTTTAAGTTTTCTGGATATTATGCATGGTTATGCTGAGGATATGTCGGCCAATTTCCCCTGGAAATGCCTTTTGGTTAAACTGTCAGCAAAGAATTTGCAATTTTTATATAACTTAAATGCAAAAAAACAGCTGCTTTAAGTGAAAATACATTGATGGGATTTATTTTATTTTTTTTGCATTATTAAGTTGTGGAGTTGTAAAGTATTTTGTCTAGTGTCAATTATATCGTCAGTTATATCATTATCGCAAATTTTCAAATGTATATCGTAGGGCTGCTCAATGAATTGAATTTTAATCACGATTACGATCTGGGCTTTCAACGATCATTAAAAATGACTGAGCCGATTATTAGCCCCTCCCTCGTGCTTTACTCTCGCGCTGCTCCGTGTGGCAAATCGAGCGCACCTCTCTGCATTTCGAACACGCATCACAACAATTAAGAGGACCCGAGGAAAGCTCGGAAAGCTAAGCAGCATTTATTTGGAGAGGAGAGTGACTGCCGTTGGTTGAAAAGAGGTAAAAAAAAACTTCAGTGGTGTGGAAACATTATGGATTTGCGGAGTCAGACGTGGATCAAGTAGACATAGTGTGTAAACTTTGCTACGGTGTCATAGCTGCACCACAGAGCAACACTGCAAAGTTCACTAAACATAGATGTTTACATTTTTCATTTATTTTTTTTATATTGCAAACATTTGCACTGTTATCAGTATTTGCACACTATTTTATATTATTTTTTAAAGTCATTATTCAATACATTGTTATTGTTAACCCTTTAAATCCCTGTAGAACCGCGTAAGCTAACGCAATAATTTGTTTTGCATATGAAACCGGAGGACTTGTACTTACATCTTATGTCATCAGCTTGTCCTAGGTCACAGTTTCCTTCCACATATAGCTTTGCAAAAATTGCATAAAAAGCACTTGCAGGAACAAAAACATAATATTCCAGAAACAGGCTTTGCCGATCCGATCAGCTGTTCGTAACACTTCCCACATTGAAAAAGACGTCAACGCGAACTATCGCATATCCGCCATTTCCTGTCCGAAACCGGAAGTGACATCATTTTCGCGGAAAATGTAGTTTTTTACTTGTAGGCCTTAAAAGCCTATACTGGTGTTTTTATAAGTCATGTTTGACTCTATACTTTTCTGAATAGTTTCTGGGATGCTTAGAACTCGAATTGCACTGCTGGAAATAGTTTATTTTGATGCACCTGCTGTTTTCTTTGCAAATTTGCATCATAGGATTGTTTTTTGTTTTTCCTGCAATATATAAAAATTGCTGTATCTCCAAAATAAAACTATGAAGACACTCAAAATAAATTTCCTGTTGTTGTAAACTATTTTTTGCAACTTTTTTGTATTTAACTTTTTGAGGGATAAACCTCTTAAATTTCCCCAAATAGAAATATATGTTAAAAAACAAACAAAAACGATTTTCAATTTTTTTGTAGTTTATTGCACTTTTTTGCAATTAATGTAGTTACTATGGACTTAATGCATACATATTATTAAAATATGGGCTATAACAGTTGTATTGATGTATAGCAACTTGAAATGCTCCCACAAATGGCACTACAGCATGTAAAAAAAAAAAATAATAATAATAATAATAATATAAGCTCTGGCGGACTTGGTTCTATGGTAGGTCTTAAAGGGTTAAATAAATATCGTCAAATAATCGAGATCTCAATTTCAGTGAAAATAATCGTGATGATCATTTTTGCCATAATCGAGCAGCCCTAGTATATCGTGATAAATATTTTTGGTCTTATCACCCTGCTCTAGCTTGTACTACTTGAAAGACACAATAAGTCCTGAAAGGTACATACAAGCTTTAGAGCAACATATTCATCTAGAGGTCGTCTTTTTCAAGGAAGGCCTTGAATATTTCAGCGAGACAATAAAACACAGCATACTGCAGCTATCATAACAGCATAACTTTCTAGTAAAAGAGTCCAAGTGCTGAACTAGCCTGTCTGCAGTCCAGACCTTTTACCAGCCAAAAACAGCAAGAAGCTTATAACAGACAAGAATGGGACACTATTACTCCCCTGAAAGTCCAGCAACTGGTCCCATTTCCTCTGGTTTTTATGGGCTGTTGTTAAAAAAAGAGGGAATGGTAAACCACAGTAAACATGGCTCTGTCCCAACTTTTTTTGAGACATGTTGCTACAAATTCTTCAAATTCAGCGATTTTCTTCAAATTCAAAATGGCTAATATTTTTCTTGACATTGTACATTTTTTTCCATTTTCAACATGTAATGTGTTCTGTGTTCTATTGGTTTATGAGACAGGCAAATCCTGGTTTCTTCATTCTGTCTTTGTTTTTGCCCACAGTTATGCTACAGCCTTTTGACTATGACCCCAATGAAAAGAGTAAACACAAATTCATGGTGCAGTCCATGCTGGCTCCATATGACATGACTGACATGGAAGGAGTTGTGAGTACCTGAGCATACTATTTTCCTTTTTTTTTTTTTTTTTTTTTTTTTTTTTTTTGGGGGGGGGGTGCTTTATTACTGGAGAATCTGAAGGGTTTAAATTTCTTACATTGCCTCTCGGCCCTGAGTTTTGTTTTGTTTAGTTGCGTTAGTGGCATCTGTGTCTTCCAAAAGTCTATCTTCAGCTGAACACTTGAATAGTGTAGCTCACTCAATGTATTTGTCTCATTCCGCAAAAGCTTTTTTTAAAACTGTTTGACAAATGTATACATTTTTATGCAGCTCCCTAAGCCTGAAAATGTAAAGTTGGTCATTTCTGTTGAGAATTTACTTTGAAGTATGGATATTAGTGAAAAATGAAGTTGTGATACAAAAGAAAAGAAAAATCTAAAGGTTCCCTTTTTCATTTTCTTGTCAACAGTGGAAGGAGGCAAAGCCTGAAGAGCTGATGGATTCAAAGTTGAGATGTGCATTTGAGATGCCTCTAGAAAATGACAAAACTGTAAGTGTTTCTCTTCACTTCAACATTTGCCACATCACTTTAAACATTCAATCACATTTTTTCACACCCCAAATGAGCTCCACAAACGGTTGTTCCACTGTGTACTTCATTGATTTAAGTACATAATAATAGCTGTCTGTAGTAACAGATTATATGCTGACTGAGTATTTAGTGGGACCTGTTGTGACAGTAAAGTTGTAAGCAGTAATCTGGCTGAAAGCACGGGAACCCCACCAAGCTGCCCAAACCTTCTGTTTGAGAGGAGGCAGCCAATCAAAAGAAGGTTAGCTAAAACAGAGTGCAGCGTTAAAAGGTGAGGAACTAAAAGGGCTCGTTTCAGACTGGATCAACTGTTTGACTGTGCCAAGGCCAAGTATAAGATGAATAAGAAATATTTCAATTTGTAAATCATGTCGAGCTCTAGCAGCAACAATGAATAACAGTATGGAGCTGAAAACAAGCACAATAGGTCCCTTCAAAGAATAAAATCAGACTAAACCATTTAATTTCTGTTTCAGTGGAGTAGTAGTTTTTAGTTTTTTTCCTTCTGTCAGCATTTTTTTTTTTTTGTCTTGTATTCATCAGCTACACATCACTGTATCACCCATCTTGTGATTTATTTTGTTTTGTGATTTGTTTCCACTTTAATCTCCATGCTTTGTCTTTGCATGTCCCCTCGTTCCTTTTTTTTCTTCCACTCTCATCCCACCGACCACTCCCCATCTTCACTCTCTCTCCACAGCATGAGAGTGAAATCATCAAAACTGTGTCTTCCTCTGCCTCTGTTAAGACTGAGCACTCTGTCCTGCCCAAGTCAGCCAGTGCTTCGCTGGATGATGGAGAAGTGAAGAAGATCATGGAGGAGTGCAAGCGACTGCAGATGGAAGTGCAGAGGCTACGGGAAGAAAACAAACAGATCAGGGTGAGACGCGCTAAAACAAATAAGAGCCTGTGTGTCTGTCTCATATTCCAGTCAGACTTGTATTTTCTGCTCTAGCTCGTCTTCTCTTGTGCTAACAGAAGAAGCATTGCTGTGGAGTTTACTCTTAAATATAGGAGGAACAAGACCAAATCTGAAATAAAAAACAAAACAAAACACTGAAATAAAATGTTTTATTCCAGGAAATATATTTTGACTAGTGCAACTAGTGCTGCACTACATTAACGTGAAGCAGAGAATGAAATGACTCAATGACTGCCTGAGTTTTCTCAAAGTATTTTTGTCATTGCTCGAGTCCAGAGAATTGTCCCTAGACAGCAGTGACCCCATCCTGTATGTGGTATGGCTCATATCATTGTCAGCTCGTTACGCTGATTCTTATGAATGTCTTTTCTGTTATGTGTAAATGTTTACCAGCTTATAAATCATAAACCTGAATAGGTTAATTACTACAAAATTGCGAGTAAAGGTGATTTTGAGAAATGTTTAAAACTACACTTCTACACGATCACTGTAGCAAAGTTTTGCTAGAAGTTACACTTTAACCCTCTCTTTAATATAAATAATAGGGGATTTTAATTGGAAACAGAAATTAAAATGGAATTACTCCGGAGGCAAGTCAGTACTTTACCTTAAAGGAATGAACAACCACACCTGCCATTCCCAGCAATGCAAATATCCAGGAAGATTTCCCTCTCTCTCAAATAATGCTGTCCAATTGTATAGACACACCAGATGGCAAGTAAAGTCTTGCCAGTTCTTAGAACTTAGACCCTCTGGTGACCATTAAAGTGTCCTTGTAACATGGATATAAACCTAAACATTATGTTTTATTTAGATGCGTAAAAACAACATACATTTATGAACCGGCCTTGGTCACGAAGTTTCCAAATACAAATACACTGAAAAAGAAAAAGTAATTTTTATTTGATGTTGTAGTTTTAATCACTCAACATACTACAAACCATAGGTAGTTTCAGGAAAATTAAATCAGTCGTCTAGGAGGAGTGTGGGAACAAACATACAGTCATATATGATATACAATCATCATACTGGGTGTATCATAGCAACAGCAGTGGCTGCAGTGACTCCAGACACGCTTGCAAAAGTATGGGACAAGTTTGGCTATGTTATGGACAAATGCCATGCATGGAGAGGGGGACACATTGCGCATTTGTGAAAATTGTATGTTTTGTATGTAAAGCTTTATATTCAGGCATAAAATTTCCCGCAAGCTTCCTTGTCCTTTTGATATCTGTATTGTTGTTATCCGTGATTTTTTTTTTTTCTTCATTTGTTTGTTTGTTTTGTTTTCTGTAGTTTGATAATAATTAAAAAATTCTGACAGCACTTGAAGGCAGCAGTGTTATAGCTGCTTGCAACAGAAAAGCAAAACTGTTCACTATGCTGGCTCTTTGTTAAATGATGGAAAATGATCCTGGTGTAAACATTGTTTAAAAATCCAGTAATGACATATAAAAATAAATATCAGATTTTTGATAAGCTATCATTGGGAAGCGGAGTGACAAATTCTAACAAATTAAAAGTTAACTTATAAGCGCGTATTTGTATTTCTGACTCCTTGTCTTCATCACAGGAGGATGACGGTCTGCGGAAGAGAAAGGTGACACCGTTGGCCCCCGCTCACTCCTCCTCCACCATGGCCACCACAGCCGTGAGGGACGAAGGCCTAAGCACCCGCGTGCTGGCGTTCTGCGTGCTCTTCTTTGTGATTGGAGTCATCATTGGCAAGCTGGCCCTGTAGGGACACAGACGGACAGAGCACAGTGACAGACGGACGGATAGACCGCGTGCTTGGGAGGACGCGTGTCAGCAACGGCGACGGGGATGTCTTCTGGGTTTATGTTGATCTGTTTCTTTCCTTCTTTTAAACATTTAAGGCAATATCATGATGGTTTGGTGTAAAAAGAAAACGAAAGAAGGCTATCCCAAGTTAAACCATGAGTGCGAGCATTTTTGTCACAGGTCCTTTTTTTTTTCTTTGATCTGTTCTTTCCGTCCATCTCTCTTCCTTAAATGGATCTTCCCTAACTTGCACAGGTAACAGTTAGTCGTGTGTTTAAGTGGCTTCACGCTGGCTGAATGTCTAGTCTTTCATTGATTCGCAAGTTTTCATAAGTTGCTCACACACGTTGTCCGTTTAAAAGCTCTAACCCTCTTCTGATAATCTCTTCCACTTATTAATCTGCAAGGAGAGGTGAACACAGTTGATCAGTGAAAGACTGTTTTTTTTTTTTTTTTTTTTTTTTTTTTTTTTTTCCCCCTTTCTAGACTCAAGCTTCATGTATTGTCCTCTAAAGAGTTTGGGGTTTTAAAAAGAAAAGAAAAAGCATGTGTGTGTGTGTTTATTTTGCCTCCTGCAGGAGCAATGATGTGTCAGACTGTGTGACTGTTTTTATGCGAGGAGACCACAGACGGTGAGGCTCACAGGCTGTGAAGAGGGCTGGTTTAAAAATAAATAAATAAATAATCCAAACGGATTTCTTGTATTCAGCAAAAATGGGGGTGTTTGTTGAAAATCTAATTGAATGATTGAATTGGATGATTTGGTGTAATCCAGACCAAGGAATCTGTAGAAATTCATTAAAATCATGACTCAGTAAATTCACAATTATGACTTCAGAGAAAGTGTTCTGTATGGTGATTTATATTTTATTTTTTGGCTTCTTTTTTTTTTTTTTTTTTTTTGGTTTGTTTGTTTCAGAAACAAAGCTGTAATTTACATCTTCATGCTTGGTTTTTGTTTTGTTTTGTTTTTTTGTTTTGTTTGTTTGTTAATTACTTCCTCAGGTTTGCACACAGAGTTACGCTGAACAGGAAAAAAATAAATAAAAAGGCTAATGTCTGGCTACAAAGCTCTGGACAGGTCATGCAAAACAGACTCTTACTTATCCATGCACATCAGAGTATGTAACACAAGTTCTGACCACTCTATTGAATTTTGCCCATGGTGCATTGACTTTGCGCCCTCTGGTGTATTACAGCAGTTGTTTGCCTTTTTTGTTTGTTTCTCTTCTTCCTCTCTTGTGTTGTCGTGTAGACACTTTGCTTCTGTTGTTTAAAATATTCAAATGCGCTATTCTCACTTGTGCACTCTGTAGTCTGCATGGAATGACCTGAATTTATTATGATTATTTTATTTTTTTGAGTGTTGAAAAATCCATGTTAGCAAAACCAACAAACAAAAAAATACTGTCTTTTCCAAAAGGGACCATCTTGAGTCTGGTTATCAGTTTGTGTGTGTGTGTGTTTTTTTTTGTTTCCTTTGCTGTCACCTTTTCCGTTTGTCCTGTTGAGTTCTGGTGGTTGTGAGATAACACAGCTGTATTATCTTGGCCATCACATGACCGTCTCGGCTGATTCATTTCCTCAAAAGTTAAAAAAACAACAACAATGAATATCTGCTTATTTGCATGGGGAGGGGAGGGGGTCAGATATGTCTGGATGTGGGCAGCTGTGAGAGGACTGACCTGTGAATACACACTACATTAAAGGATTTAAAAACAACAAAGGCATCAGCGCTTCAGACCACACCTGCAGATACAGTCACAACAATGTAATCACACAGTAATTGGATACTCTTTTTGTATGTAAATAAAAATTAAAAAAGACTCAAAGGATAACTGGCAAAGTTATTAACATACTGTACTAAAGGAAGAAAATAAACAGCCACCATGGATGATGTAGCATCATAATGAATTAAAATACATAACCCCCCCCAACTGTCTGGCTCTGTGAAAGGTTTCTGTTTTTTTCCCTTTCAGTTAAGAATGCAATCTGGGAAGCATGGTGTGCATATCCCTGTAACTGCTAATACTTTGATACTTGAATAGCAGGACAAAAAAATCTATACAGCTGCAAAAATACTGCCTTTACTTGTTATTTTGGGACGTTTCATTAAGTACGAAAGCACAACAGCTGCTAAACTCGAAAGAGGAAAAACTATTGTTATTATTATTAATATATTCCTTGTTAAAGAAGAGTGATTGAAGAATTAAAGAGGATTAAAAGCAGTTGTCAGGCAGATGGCGACAGAGAACCAACAGGCAACGCCCCTCATTCGCCGGGCAGAATGACGTCAGTGGGCCTAATCCAGGAAGTGGAAAAACATCAACAACCCTTCCAGGGTCCAGGTTAAGGCGAAGTGTCCGAGTAGCTTAGCAGAGACGTAGCTTTAGCTTTATTTTATAAGATATCTCGCATCTGTGTTTTGTCTTTATAGTAAGCGCTGTGTAATATCCCAGACATGTCGGTGTTTGGCAAGATATTTGGAGGAGGAGGAAAATCGGGAAAGGGACCGAGTCCACAGGAGGCGATCCAAAAACTCCGGGAGACGGAGGAGATGCTAACCAAGAAACAGGAATTTTTAGAGAAGAAGATCGAACAGGAGCTGCAGACCGCAAAGAAAAACGGCACAAAGAACAAAAGAGGTGAGACGCCGCGAGGGTTTTTTCCCCCCCGTAGTTTCTTCTCTTGCTTGTTAGATTTTTGTTGTCAGCAACCTCAAGCTAACCGTTAGCTAGCCCGTTAGCTGAGTTGGCTAACTTTCCCGAGGTGTCGTAACTGCTGGCAGCCTCATCCAGCGTCTTTACCACGGCCATGGCTGCCAGTCTGGATGGGCGGCTGTCTAGCTGTGTGACTGACTTCATTATGTGATCACCGTTAACTTATGGCCCCGCGGGGACGCTAGCCTTGGCCTTTGCTGATATTCGAGTTTTCTTTTGACTCATAGGTGGTTGTTTAAAAATCAGGAGACCTGGTTGAAGGTGTGGTGTGTGTATATAGACTGTTAGGTATGATGTTGCAAATATAGCGGCAATAAAGATATCGACCCAGTTAGCCAGGACAAGGGTTGAGCACGTGTTATAAGTGTCAGAGAGGTGGGCGTGTTTGCATCTTGATCAGATGTCCGTATAGAAACCTGTGGACCTCCAGCAGGTCCCACAGTCTCCTTACAGATGATTACGTGAGCCGATCACAGCTTGGGGCTCATTATAAGTTAACTGTAATACAAGTTGACCATGTTCTACCACAACGTGGAGCCAACCATATAGATTTGTACATGTGTATTGTTCTTGTTGACATCGAGCACATTTCTAGGGATCAGAGTAAATTTAATTTAGATCAGGATGGTTAGCGGTGTCGCTTCCCAACGAGAAGATCGCAGGTTCAAATCCAGCCAGTGTGGAGTTTCCATGTTCTCTCCGGGTTCTCCATCGCTTCCCACAGTCCAAAGACATGCATGATATTAGGTCAATTGATGATTTATGGTTGTCTGTGTTAGCTCGGTAATAGACTGGCAACCTGTCCAGGGTGTACCCCTGCTTCTCATTCTAAGGTAGCTGGGATAAGTTCCAGCCAGCCCGCAGTCCCCTCCTCGCAACACCTAAATTGAATAAGTGGAAGAAGAAAAATGGATGAACAGTTAATGGAGCCACCAGATGTATTAAGTAAAAAAAATTAAAAAAAAGACTAAAAAAAAAGTTCACAGAATGACTCAGCGTAGCACAACCTTCTCTGACAAGATCAGTATAGCCTATCAGGTTTCAGGGGTTGTTGTCATCTGACCTCTTTATCTGATTAATTACTCTCCAGGTTTTCCATTAGTCTTCACGCCGGCTATATTTGACTGTCTTTCGTATTGCTAAAAGTGTCACTAATGTGGTCGAATAATTAGCAGTGAATTATCTAGGTTCACAGAGTAGTGCTGACTAACAGGAATGACAGCCTGATTGGGTAGTATCACAAATATTTGCTGTGTTAAAGTACCATTATTCACTGTTTCTCTTCATTGTCACTAAATGGTGTTTCAAGGCCAATTTGTTCATTCTGACTCTCCCCACCCCACTCCCTGTCTTTGGATCCTCAGCGGCACTTCAGGCCTTGAAAAGAAAGAAGCGGTACGAGAAGCAGCTCGAGCAGATCGATGGGACGCTGTCCACCATTGAATTCCAGCGGGAGGCTCTGGAGAACGCCAACACCAACACTGAAGTGCTCAAAAACATGGGCTTCGCTGCCAAGGCCATGAAGTCTGCTCATGAAAACATGTAAGAGCGAGCACCAAGGCGTGATCGATTGGACTGGGACGAAACCTCTCTGCACAGATTATTTTTGCAACTTCCTTTTTGTTACTGAGACTAAAGCAAGCGTAAAGAAGATTCAGTCAGTTCTGAAATGATCAGAAATATTACAAGGAGGTTTTGCTGATAATGAAATGCATATAATTTCACCAAGATGCAGTAATCCTTTCTTTTATGCATTTATTTCAGTCAGTATCTGTAAAATGTAACCATAAAAAAAGTGTATGTGGGTTTCACTGCCATGTATATTAGATGCCTGACATCCTCCTTAGTTTTTGCCGTAGAACTACTCAGACATCTAATCGTCATATTTAGATTAAATAGCCTCTTTTATAAAACCTATATGAGTGAATTCTCTTTTGCTCACAGTCTTTCCTTCTTATTTCAGGGACATTGACAAAGTGGATGAACTGATGCAGGACATTACAGAGCAGCAGGAACTGGCCCAAGAAATCTCTGACGCCATCTCTAAACCTGTGGGCTTTGGTGAGGAGTTTGATGAGGTAGGTGAAGCTCTTCAGCTGTTTTATGTTTACATTTGTGTGGTATATCTGATTCTAAGTGTGCAAGTGCCTCATTTTATTCACAGATTTTATTACCAAAAATACATAAATTGAGAGCGTACCCAAATAAAACGGGTAGTGATGATTAAAGAAAAAAGACTCAATTCTAAGCTTAAATCAAAAAAAATGAAATGGTGCAGGAGGGTTAATCTGTACTTGCATCCACAGCAACGTATTGATAACTGCAGATACACACTGTTATGACCCTGGCTTGTAGGCACGTTAAAGTGTGCTTTAACCAGGATGGAGAAGGTGGAGTTGCACCTAAAAGGTTTTAATAGATTCTTTTTAAACATTTTTTTAATGTCTTTTTTCACAAAACAGCACAGGAGACAAAAAAACGACTACACCCTCATTTAAAAGAAAAAAAACCTCAACCTTTGGTACCACCTCGAGATCTGTTGTTTGTACACAGAGTAGTCTATGCATGGTGCAGTTTCTACTAAACCTGCCACAATCGTCAGGGTGAGGCAAGTGTCCCAGATGGAAACAAAACAAGTTACTAAGCCAGAAACAAGCAAGCACCTGTGTGTGGAGCCGAACAAGAAGCCTGAGATACATGAAATTAACAATTTTTTTAAGACAGCTTCTGTAATCATCTGGAGCTTGATTGGAGCACAGGACTGGGGCAGCAGTCCATCAGAATGAAATCATTCTGTCTTTTGCATCTTTGCTTATCTAAGGCTTCCTTCTTAATGATGATGGGATTTTACTGTACATGACATAAGCATGTTTTCATACGCCTGACTCAGAAATATCATTACTTATCTCTTAGACAGTTGCTATTATCCTGTGTTTGGCATATGAATGTTGCACTGATAATGATGTTGGGTTAACCCAGTATAGCCGAGTCTAATTATTAGTTATTATCTTTTTGCTTTTGCTGGTATGAATACGTTGTTGCTGGTCTTCATCCTTGGGGTGAATTTCTTTGCTTCTCAGGATGAGCTGCTTGCCGAGCTGGACGAGCTGGAACAGGAAGAGCTGGACAAAAATCTGCTCGAGATCGGTGGACCAGAGACCGCCCCTCTCCCCAATGTGCCTTCGACTTCATTACCTTCCAGACCTGGTAAGAACTCTGGGGTGTAACCATTTGCATTGCATTTTTACGCTGTTCGCAGGATGTACAAACTGTTAATTACTAACTTTCAGTGATGTGACTGCTATAGTTTTATTTTTAGTTATATAGCACCGAATCACAACAGCAGTTTCCTCAAGGAGCTTTATTTCATAGGATCTTTATCTTTATCGTCAGCTAAAGGTGCTGCTATAATAAAGAAAAAAACCCTCAATCAGATGATCCCTTATGAGCAGGCACTTGCCCCAAAGGTTTCATAGTTAGCTTATCCAGCCCTAACTGTATGCATTATCAAAAAGAAAGTTTTAAGCCTAATATTAAAAGTAGAGATAGTGTCTCAGAGCAAAGTGCTCGAATGGAATTATTATACAAGACCTTGAACATGAGGAGAAGATTTTAAATTCAATCCTGGATTTATCAGGAAGCCAGTGGAGATAAGCCAGTATGGGAGAAATGTGTTGTCTCTTTCTAGTCCCCGTCAGTGTTCTTGCAGCAGTATTGGGTAATAATGAATTACAATAGTACTGCCTAGAAGTGATTAATGCTGAATGAGGATTTGATGAGATCTCGATAGGATCCTCAGATCACATCTTTTATTTCTGTCCTCCCTCCCACAGCCAGGAAAGAGGAGGACGAGGACGACATGGAGGACCTGCAGCGCTGGGCGATGGAAGCCATGTAAATGCAGCATCCGCCACATCACACCTGCATCGGAGAGGAAAGGAACAAGAGGGAAACGAATGGACTGATGGGATGTTGTGTCTGAGTGTTTCTGTGTGTCTGAGAAGAGTGGACTGTCTACTTTATGTGTAACACTACAAAACAAAACAAAGCAACAATGCTGTAGTCTTTCTTTTCCTTTTCCCCTTTAGAGACCCCCAAGGTGCTCAGTACAAATGAGTCCGTGAGGGTCTGCTATACTGGACAAAGTCACCTAATATTTTTACCCTCAACTTTAATGCAGCACTTTGTGGTCCTTGTCGTGTGCCATGCTAGTGGCCACAGATTTCATGTTGCAGGGTGGTGTTATAAGCTGGATGGTGCAGTAGATGGAGTTATTCACCAAGCTGTTGTCATTGTTAACATCGCTGGATGATTTTGGGGGGGATTTTCAAGGATGATTAATGCTTAAAAAATCGATTTCTCACTCTCCCGTTTACCTATTTGTGGCAATTTTTTTTTTTGTGTTTTTGTTTGTTTGTTTTTTTGTTTTCCTTGACAAAATAACCCGTTTCTTCCTCGTCTTGTTAACTGCTCTGGAAATGGAGGTGCAGCTGAGTGTGTGCTGGCTGAAGAAGCTTTGAGCTGTGTGTGTTTGCCAGAATCCAAACCTCTTCTTTCATTTCAGGTTGGGTTCTTCGACCTACTGCCGCTCGCTCCTTCTTTGCCTCTCCCCTTACCCTCCCAACCCCATCAGTGGTTCTCGTTCTTTGGTGTAAATATCCCAGCTGACTGTGTGTGTTTTGGTTTTTTTGTTTGTTTTGTTTTTTTAAGTACACTGCATTACTGCTGCCATTGAGCGCTTTGGTTGATGCTGCGTGAAGCATGCAACGGTGGGGAAATCACGACACAGGTCACACCGCAGGGCTAGTAAGAGAGATGTTTAACCTACCACTTTCATCCTCCTCTGTCTGTGTCCCACTCATAAAGGTTTTCATTTCAAAATGTATGTTAAAAAGAAAAAGGAAAAAAAAAGAAACTAGTAATATTAAACTATTGTCACACCTTATTAACTGCATCCAGAGGGAGATGGTGGTTTATAAAAGATTAGATTATAGCCAATCTGCAACACATGCATTTCAGAGTTTAAAAGAGTTGAATTCCTTTAGTTTTTCAGCAACATGATGTACATTTTTTACATAGAAAACGTAACACGAGGACAAATGGATAAGCATGTTTGCATTTCTATGTTTTATTTATCCAGATGAGAATATTATTTGCGAATCATTAAATGGTTTTCAATTCTTTCATTGTGGTGGAAGCATTGTCTGTTCATGCGTTTTGTTTTGGTTTTTGGTCAAATGACTAAGTTAAGCAGATCACCAGAGAAAGAAACAAAGTGTGAGTGAAGAAAAACCTCAGCAAGTACACTTTTAGTTTAATATTAAATTGGTAACTAAAGCTTTGCTACAGAGTATTTCTAAAATCACTCCATAAATAAAACAATGAAGACAGAATCTTTTTTAACAGACAAAATGAACAATAATAATTTATTATTTTCTGGCAGATGCCTTACTACCATTCAGATATCTTGTGGTGGCATGAAATATTTCCT
Source organism: Mchenga conophoros (assembly GCF_057382185.1). Classification (NCBI taxonomy): domain Eukaryota; kingdom Metazoa; phylum Chordata; class Actinopteri; order Cichliformes; family Cichlidae; genus Mchenga; species Mchenga conophoros. The sequence goes on from NC_140545.1 coordinate 7,644,467, forward strand.
GTATCTGTCTCTTGAGGGAGCGGCCGTTCGGTAAGTATAGGAGAGGATGGCCAGTCACTGAGCCAGCCTTCCTGATCAGTTTGCTCATTCTTTTGGTGTCGCCAGCTCCCCCAGCAGAACAAAGTAAAGTCCACTGTGCTCGTCACATCTACGTGATGAAAATCTCCATGATGTCGCATCGCATATTGCAGCATCTCAGCTTCCTTTGGAAACTGAGATCTGTGCTGATCTTCTCTTCAGCTGTTCATGTGGACTCCCAGGTACTTATAGTCCTCCACCACATCAGCATCTTGTTCCGGGTTGTGTAGCTGGAGCTTTTTTCTTTTCTTTCTGCATCACAATAACACCAAAAAACAAATATTAACAAAATCTTTTTAAAGGAGATTTAAAGACAAAGACGAGAGAAGTAACTGGTCTGTTCCAAAGGCACTAAATCTTAAAATTTGCAGCTTTTATATTCATTCAACAAAGTTTAACTAAAGGGAAAATCAATTTGCCGTTTCACTGATCTTTTGTAGTTTTGAAAAATGGTGCCTGTTTATCAGATCTCAATGATTTTCCCTTAAAGTACAACTATTATTCTGGATAAAGCACATTAGCTACATAGCGGCAAATATTTACATAATAATCAGTGGCTGTATACAGTCATTGTGACTTTATGACAATCATTATGAGATCAGAAGGGGAAATACATAATACAAGATATGCTCCAGGTTGTAAAGAAAGAATCGACTATACAGTGTTGATAGCAGGTGTTATAGCCAAGTTTACCTATGCTTTATATCAGTTGTCTAAATTTGACAAGAGGAAATGTTCAAACAAACTCCCACTGCCACTCAAAAGGAAAATCTGATGAAAGATTACCTGTGACTGGCAGGGTTATAAACAGATACCTCCTGCCAACCTTCCTAAGAGGCAAAAGAAACACACTTCAAAATGATAAATTGTTTTTTTGATTGCAATGATTTTCTAAGACGGCAATTTAACATTTAATATTTCCCGTTCCCATAGTGAAACACTGGACCACATTCTTTATGAATGTGTTCATTTTGGTATTAGTTTACTTTCAAAGGTTCACGTCAGAAAATGAAAATTCCTTAGTCAGGATTGCAACAAAGTGAAATATGGCCTGATAATGTAGGAAATGCTGTTTACAATTCTTTAATTTGTTTTGCAAGTTTATTTTTACTGTATTATTTAATTGTATTTAAGTTGATTTTCTTTCCTTTTTTCTGGTACTATTCTCGCTGATGTTCTGTCCTTTTTTTTACTTAAATATTATTTTCTATCGTAATGTTATAATGACTAGTTTGTTGTTGACAAATGAAAGTTTTTACTATTATAATTGTAAAAAATGAACTATATAAAAACGACAACGTGCATATTTAGCACCAGTTTATTATTTCTGAGTCACGATCTTGAACGTTCCTTAAAAACTGTCAATGCGCAAGCGCAGAAAGGGGTGTCACCACGAGCACGTCGGGATTTGGCGACTTCACGCTTGCGCACTGTAGTCATACGCTGATGCAAGAAATTTTGGGCGAAGCGGTGTGGGACTGATCGAAGAAGAAAGAAGAGGCATTTTTATTTCATTGTTCAGCACGCAAACATGTCAGGAGACGAGGTAAGGCACTCCGAGTCAGATGCTGTTTAATCCGTGTAGGTGTGAAGAACTGCTGGACGGAATTCGTTGAGTTTCAGGCGCATATCGGTGCTGGGGATGACTTTGGGCCTCGACTCTCCTGCTCCCTCCCTTTCTGTCCGCAGTAGCGCTCACATGGCTGCTGCAGTCGGGCTAGCACGGCCCGAGCCAGCCGGAATATCAAGAAAGTCATCAAGTATATTGATATACAGCTATTTATCGGAGCATATACGTTATATATTCTGAGCGTGGCTCATCAATTCGAGCTGTCGAAGCTTCCGCCGGACTCTCAGAGAAGAGTGGAAGCTAGCTATGTAGCCTTAGCTTCCCGTTACCAGAGCTGCGGAGCTAACTGTTAACGTTTTCTGCTGGAGACCAAAAGCTATCTGTACCTCGGTTTGTCCTTAAGGACAGCTCCTCTGGCTGTAAAATAAAACCAAAATACCAGAATTACCGCTGCTTAATGTTAATAGTACGACATTTTTATTATTATTTTTCTAACTGAATGGGGGCAGTCTGTGCAATATGTTAGTTAAAAATTCTGGAGGGTTACTTTACCTCAAGCCTTATTAAGAAACCTACAGCAGTAGGTAGGGTTTCTTAATAGTGTACTGACACACTCAGTGTACACTGGATCAACTCAAGAGTCCAGCCTCTGTCTGTAAAGATGATATGCAACATTTTGTTATCTGTTAAGTTGTTTTCTTTGTTCAATCCTTGATATGACTTCATGTTACATTTTTTTGGCCTAAAATGGAAAAAATAGCGTCTTTCCACAGTCCAGTTTTCATAACTGAAAACTAAATTTCACAAGCGTAAAATGTTCAAACAAACTCCCACTGCCACTCAAAAGAAAAATCTGATGAAACATGACTTTCATAAATATATATATCTTGTAATTCTCACTGGTATTTGTACTTATGCTGGATTAGTCAATGTTATGTATATTTAAAGCAGCCATAAAGTGTCTGTACTAAATGAAGCTGGACAGCATTTCAATATTTATTTTAATTTGATTTTTTTCCTTCACTCTTTTTTTCAGATGATTTTCGATCCCAACATGACTAAGAAGAAAAAGAAGAAGAAGAAGCCCTTCATGCTGGAGGAGGACGGAGGAGAAGGGACGGGGGGAGAAGAAGCTAAGGAGGTGGAGACAAAGGAGGCAGAACCAGAGGCTGGAGATGACAAGGAGGTGGATCTAGATGAAGATGAAGGCAGGAAGAAAGGTTAGATCTATTTAAGGTGCGGTATCAGTTCGCAACTATGTTGTGTAGAGTTATGAGCTCGAGGAGGGGTTTTTTTTTTCTTTTTTTCCAGAGCCGTCGGATGACTTGAACGACCTAAACTTCTTCAACCAGAAGAAAAAGAAGAAGAAACCCAAGAAAGTGTTTGAAAATGATATGGAGGAGGGATTGAAGGTCAGCCATTGATTAAACATTTGCTGATTTTGCATTACTTTTAACTTTTTGCTTCTACTGATTTTGATTGGCTTACCAATAACTTTCACGTGCTGAGTTTCACTTCTCGCTTGTCCAAACCAGGAGCTGAAAATTGAAGGCGAGCAGACGGAAGCTATGGAGGAGGACAACCTGGATCTGATGCTCCCTAACAAAAAGAAGAAGCCAAAGAAAGTAGATTTTGATGAAAACGACTCCGGTGATAAAGACGACGGTACGATGAAATCACATGGTTTTGAAACTAGGGACCGAAAAAAGGGACATGGATCATAATGTTTGACCCATAATGTCATTTTTCTTTTTCTTCTCCCAGCAGTGGATGATGATGATGGCAAGAATGGTGATGGGATCTCCTTCAGCTCTTCCACAGGACCGGCCTGGGCTGGTTCGGAAAGAGACTACACCTACGACGAGGTAGGATGATACGTGAAATGAGAAAGTTAGAAACAATTCAGGAAAGGCAGAAAAAGAGTTATCATAGTTGTTTGTGAAGTTATTTCCTGTAAAGTGGGATAAATATTAGACTGTTTTCAGTTGTTTTGTACTGTGTGAGGCTGTGTACACATAGACATAATAGATTGTTGTATTTCTCTCTCTCTCATTAATAAATGTCCTGATATTAAGACCTCAGACCATTTGGTTTTGTGAGCTCCGTCCCCACAGATTTGTTAAACTGGAATTACTTTGCAAACCGTTTCTGCCTGAATAGAGCCTGTGTCCAAAAGGAAAGTCTGATGAAACATTACCTGAGACTAGCAGGGTTAAAAAATCTGATGAAACATTACCTGAGACTGGCGGGGTTATAAACGGATACCTATCCCTGCCAACCTTCCTAAGAGGCAAAAGAAACACTTCAAAATGATAAATTATTTTTTTGATTGCAATGATTTTCTAAGACAGCAGTTCAACATTTAATATTTCCTGTTTATTTTGTCAAACAGATAGTGAAACACTGGACCACATTCTTTATGAATGTGTTCATTTTGGTATTTGTTTACTTTCAAAGGTTCACGTCAGAAAATGAAAATTCCTTAGTCAGGATTGCAACAAAGTGAAATATGGCCTGATAATGTAGGACAAAGCACCAAGTTAGTGTCCACTAATTTGGTGCTTTGATCTACATTTATGTTGAAGTTTTGCACTGAATATTTAACGGCATTAAATGTACTTTTTGAATAGAGTTGTTAAAATCCCCCACTTATTGTTCTATGAGGAAATGAGTGAAACGGTTTGTAAAATTACAAAGTTGGATTTACCGGTCTGAGAACAGTGTTTATAAAAAGCACAGATTTACACACTGCTTTCCTTTTTTATTTATTTTTATCCTCAGCTGATCCCACAGGGCTCTCAATTTCTGTCCTTTTATATTCTGTGTTGAAAACTTTATGAACATAGACAAAAACAAAACAAAGTCACAGTATCGTCTCTATTCCAGCTCCTGAACAGAGTCTTCAACATCATGAGGGAGAAGAACCCCGACATGGTGGCTGGGGAGAAGAGGAAGTTTGTGATGAAGCCTCCCCAGGTGGTCCGAGTGGGAACCAAGAAAACCTCCTTTGTCAATTTCACAGACATCTGCAAACTGTGAGCCTCGTGTAGCTTTTTATATTTACTGACAGACGCATTTCAGTGACACTTGTAGTATGTGTAATCCACAAACTGATTTCTTTTTTTTCTTTTTTCATGCGATTAATCACAGGTTGCATCGTCAGCCTAAACATCTCCTCGCTTTTCTATTGGCTGAGCTGGGAACGAGGTACGCTTTTTGTATTTTAAGTGATGTCAGTTCTCAAGCTAAGTTTGTGGCACGTTTTGTTTTTGTGTGTTCACTTTAAGTAAAAGTTTAATTAGCGTTTTTCTCTGTCAACAGCGGCTCCATTGACGGAAATAACCAGCTTGTGATCAAAGGCAGATTTCAACAGAAACAGATAGAAAATGTGTTGAGAAGATATATCAGTAAGTAGGAACGACGTGTTCTTTACAGTGAAGTTACATTGATGGGGGTAAAATTAAACAGCCCCTGCTTGTGAACAGTAATGTTGAGTGGACTGTTCTCACCCCTGCAGAGGAATATGTGACGTGTCACACCTGCCGCTCACCGGAGACCATCCTGCAGAAGGACACTCGTCTCTATTTCCTGCAGTGTGAGACGTGCCACTCCCGCTGCTCCGTCGCCAGTATCAAGACCGGTTTCCAGGCTGTGACGGGCAAGAGGGCGCAGCTCCGCGCCAAAGCTAACTAAAGGCCATTAAAACTGGGCTTCCCCCACCTCTTCTCACGGTCCAATCTTTCCCCATCAGAAGGGCCGAAGCTGGGGTCGGGCGCCCGCTTGATCTGCTAAAAGGACTCTCTGAATTGAACTGCGGGAGGGTTTGGCTGTCATTTTGGTTGTGTCATGGCCTGACCTGACAGGGAGTGAGAGTGTCTAAAGATGAAAGATAGGGTTCAGGCACCTGATAAGCAACAGATGTTTGACACATACACTGCTGGATGCATTTGATTTGTTTGGTTGATGGACCCTCCAGCTCTTAGGGTTTTTTTTTTCCTGTTTCCTATTTGCTGTGATTCTTGATTCCTCCAAAAAACCCTTGATTTAACACAGCTTGAAGTTTAGTTTTTGTTTATTTTTCCACTTTACATGCGCCAGACGTTAATATTTCTTCAGATTAGCCAAATTGTAGATAAGCTAAGTTCATCTACAGTAACAGAACCAACGAATTGTTGACTTGGTCACTTCTGGGTTTTTTTCTTTTTTTCTTGAACTCAACTAAAGGGTGTGTTCTTGTTTCTGGTCTGGTCCTAAATGATATATACAAAAAACTGTCAGTCCAGGATTTTCTACTCAAGCTTATAGAGACAAATCAGTCACCAGGCTGGAGTACATACAGGAACATGTCACTGAAACTAGTGTGTGAGGCTCCTAACACAGGACCTGCTTTTGATCATTTTGTAGCAGGAGACACAAAACTAGAAGACTTGGGGGCTAATGAAGGGGAGAGCAACATTAAGAGTACTCTAATAAAGGAGGCTGTTTATGAGATGAGTAGAAATTATTATACAGTATGTTTGTGAGTGCTTTTGTGGCACTGATGAGCAGTTTGTGTACCTATTTGATTAGAACATTTTGTCAGCCACTTGAGGTTTGATGAAGTCAATTTGAAAATAAAGATTCAATTTTTCTCTTTTTTTTTTCTTTTTTTTTTTTTCTCCGATGAGCAGGATTCATGAGCTAATGCCAGTCACTAAAATAATAAAGTAATAATAAACTACAACTTCTGAGCAGGCACCTCAGATCGTTTCCTCCTTCAGGTTCCTATTTTGCAGTGTGGTTAACAGAGTCTATCAAGGAGTGTCAATCTAATTGTTTTGAGAGGAATGTGAATATAAAGGTCTCGCTGGAATCATTTTAAAACCTGGTTTTTACAAAAATAAAATATTCTACACTCTCTCTCTCCACTACTTTCTCTGCTTGCATTAATGACGGTGCCCGTTTAGTAATTGTCAGTCATGATAATGACGTCATGTTTTCACTGTCACAATGGAAAAAGGTCGTAATGATCAGTGAACGGCCTTGGCTCTCGTCATTATGGCCCCCTCCCATTTCTAAATATGGCCATTGTTTCAAGTCCCATTAAAATATTTAAGTCTTATTTGTGTGACTTGCTCAGATGTGATTGACAGTCCTTGTGAGGCCTACGGTTTGCTGTAATGATACAAACACAGACCCACAAGGTTAAAACATGAGCAGCTGATAACCATGGTAACTGAAGACAATGTCCTTGAGTTTGGTGATTACATGTCGAGTTGCAGATTTATTTTGAACCTGACTGCAGGATAATATGTCAGGTTGGTGCCATAGTTAGGTTTCCTCTGCAGGCCCAAATGTCACTATATTATATAATTGTTTTTTGTTTTTGTTTTTAGCTGTGCTTAAACTACCAGTATGCAGGCAAATGCATCAATCACTGATGTATAAGTCACATAAATCTGTCATAACCAGCCAGACTTAAGCACATAGCCTATCAGATAAGCACTCATTAATCTCTACCACTTGCCATATTCTAAATGTGTTTCAACAATTTTATACAGCCAAACCATGAATGTTTAATTTAAATTCACAAACTTTGCACTTATACTATCATTTGGAGTCAGAATATGGATACTATAGATATAGTTGGCCAATTTATCCAATAGTTATCAAACCATTGAGGCTATGCTGTCTCAGTTCTGCTTCACTTTGTACAACTCGGACTTTCAATCAGTGCAACTCCAGGTGATGTCGCCTAAAGAAATACTCAGATTCTGCAGTAGCTGGATGTTTAAGTGATGAGGAGCAGAGGTTAATGGTTTTGTGGAGTGGTCATTGAGAAAGTATTGACTTCTGAATGTGAATAAGACCAAAGAAGTTGGTGACTTGACTTTCAGAAGGACACGAACCGTGTGTATCCTGGGACAGGCTACTGATGTGGTGGAGGACTATGACTACCTGGGCATCCACATGGAAGGCCAACACAGAGGCTTTAAACAGAAATTATAAATGATAGAGATATTCCGTCACGCAGCTGTGGACCATATGCATCAGAAATTGTAATACCAACGGAGTGAATAAACTGATCAGTAAGGCTGGTTCTGTGTCTGGCTGCTAACGGGAATTTTTCTAATTCAACTTTATTGCAATAGAGACTTTACTATTCCAACAATTTACTGTTTAGTTGCATGTGTTTTTTAACTACCTAGTTTTTGTGACTGCGGGTGTTTTCTTTTTCTTTGTTTTTTTTTACAAGTAAAATTGTACCCTTTTTTGAATTAGTTAAGATGATCTCTGTATGTACCCACTGCAAACTACAGTTACAAAATGCCTCTAGTTGTAAATGACTAGGGCAGATTTTACATAGGATTTAACTAGTATTTTCCTCTCGTGCGCGTAATGTCTGCGGTTTTGTGATAAACGGTAGCTTTTAATTTGGAGTTCTGTTCCGGAAATTGATCATCGTTAGCTTCACGCTTATTGGCTGGGTTTGGCGAAACAGCCGACCGGTTGCTGGCGGAGAGCTAACGGCAGTAGCATTCAGCAATTTCGGAGCAGTAGTGAAGAACAGTCACTCTAGGCGAATCACAATGCCTCGAGTTTATATCGGACGACTAAGCTATCATGTCCGCGAAAAAGATATTCAGCGGTTTTTCAGCGGCTATGGGAAGCTAATGGAGATTGATTTAAAGAACGGGTAAGTTTTCGGCGGAATTTTGTAAGCCAGAGTCCAACGAGCATGTCGTAGTTAGCATTAAAGCTAGCCATTCATGCGAACGACGCACGGACTCGGGGGGCATTTCACTCTTTTACGCAGATAGATATATATTTTTTAGAAGTTAAGTTTGATTCTAAAACGCAATATGTCGATGTATGACATTTAGTATTGTCCTTATAAATGTAAAACGTTTTGTTTCTTTAACTTCATTCATGAACGTTTAGCAAATGTCGCGTGGCCAACATGGCGTCTTTATACTTTGCACGTCGCTGTGCTAACGTATGCTAACGCTAATTCGTGGAAGTAAGCGGGTAACGCTCATTTCATACTCATGCTTTTAAACCCTTTCTTTTTGCAGGTATGGATTCGTGGAGTTCGAAGATAATAGGGACGCCGACGACGCCGTTTACGAGCTAAACGGGAAGGAGCTGTGTGGGGAGCGGGTGATCGTCGAGCATGCCCGGGGCCCGCGACGAGACCGAGATGGCTACGGTGGGGGTTACTGGGGTGGTGGGCGCAGTAAGTGCAGTCTATTACAAGATACCCTCTCTTCCCCTTCCCCTTGGGGTGAGGTGTCGACGTGGACTGCACAGACAGCTGTTTGAATGATTCATGGTTACGCTAATTTTAACAGACTTGCCGCATAGGTTTAGATACTCAGCTGGCCCTCGATCAGGTTTTTCCAGGTACCCCTCATGGGTTATAGCCAGCCACGTGGGTAGCTCTTTAAGGCGCAGGTTGCATGCAAAGTTGTAGGACTGTCAGTAGAGATGTTGTTCATTATATCACGCAGTAACTTCATTACATGCAACCATGGTTTATCTTCATTCTTACAAATCAGGGAGTCCAGTTTAATTTTATATCACCCTGCTGAACAGTTCTCAGTCTGTCACCCAAGGGGTAGTGACCTGCAGGTTTTTGCTCCTCCATAGTGATTATCATCACGAGCTACATGCTATTTGATTGCAAGGGGCAACAATCTGTGAGATTTAAAGAGCAGTTTTGAGTCTAGAGTTTAGTGTTGTTAAATAACATAGTTTTCTTTTCATACATTGTAAAATTCACTTGAACCATAACTGTCATTTGGGCGAGCCATGTGAAGGTGTCTTTTTTTATTTTTATTTTTGTTTGTTTGCACCAGAGGGGGAAAAAAACAAGCTGAACACAAATCACCACATACATAGCTACCTAGTTAGTGTAGTCATTAGGAGTAGACTAACGTTTTCATGTGAAATGTGTTTTAACTTTGGTCTATATATAAATTTTTTTTTATATTCAACATTAACAAAAGTCCTTGATGTTTCAATTTGAAAGAGTCCAGTTGCGGGCTGAGGCTGAGAGTCCATTGAGGCTAAAGATGACTGGCTAAGATGACTGCCTGTCCCGTTTGGCCTTGGCTTTCACCTTACAATGTGTGTGTGACCTTTGCCCCCCCTTGATCCTTGGCTGACCTAACCGGAAGCCATGATGACAGCAGCCTTTTGCCAATAGACCAGGGGTGATGGTGAGGATTGCCATTGGTTTTTATGTTGACAGCAAACATAAGTGGATCGGCACCTTTACAGACCTTACAATCTAAAGAAATGTTGTAAGATCAAAACTGGAAAAAAGAATTTCAGACTGACATCCGGTTAAATAAAAAGATGCCAATTTTCAAAAGATCGGTGTGTTTTTAACACCGTAATCAATTTGAACAGTGTCCCTGACTGCAGCCTTTGTGGATGCCTCCTTTCTGTTTGTGTTACAGGATACACAGGTCTTGAAAGAACATCACTGTCCATTTGTTTTATGCAGCTATAGCATCACAGTGATGTACTGGAGTAAGACAGATGCTGATTTGTGTTTTTTGTATTGCCGGAAACAGATGCAGTGGTGTTCTTTGCAGCAGAAAACAGCTTCCAAATGTTGAAAAATACAAACTTTAAAGAGCCCATGCAGTTGCTTGTAGAGCACTTAACTGAAGCTGTTTGAAAATGAGATCAAAGAAACCCCTTTGACTATTTGTACAAATTTAACCCCCCCCACCCCCACCCCAAGGACAATAATCTGGAAACTCACTGCCTTGAGTGCATTTGATAGCCCAGAGCAGTAGTACTTTGAATCTTGTTTGGTTTAGTGGTTTCTAACTATTTGTGTGTGCTGTCGTTTTTTTTTTTTTTGTTTTTTTATAAAGGTAGCGGTTACAGCAGCCGCAGCCGCTCTGGAAGGGACAAATATGGACCGCCAGTCCGCACAGAGTACCGCCTCGTTGTGGAGAACTTATCCAGCCGCTGTAGTTGGCAGGACCTCAAGGTAAATATTTGAAAATAAGAGAGGGGAATCTTCAGATAAAGGGAAAGTGTATTGTAGAAGTGCTTGGAATGAAATCAATAATCGGCACCTCATCCTCTTCCTGTCCACCAGGACTTCATGCGTCAGGCAGGAGAGGTGACCTATGCAGATGCCCACAAGGAACGCACCAATGAGGGAGTGATTGAGTTCCGGACTTATTCCGACATGAAGAGGGCTCTGGACAAGCTGGATGGTACTGACATCAACGGGCGGAAAATTCGCCTGGTGGAGGACCGTCCTCGCAGACGTCGGTCTTACTCTGGCAGTCGCTCCAGGTAAGCAAATTTCTTACTGCTGACTGCTTTAAGATGAGCCTCGCTTTGGTACATTTTGTTTATTTAACAAGAAACTGATGTAAAAAAAAAAAAAAAAAATTTTAAATCGTGCTCTGTCATCTTCAGATCTCGCAGTCGTCGTCGCTCCCGTAGCAGGAGAAGCAGAAGCCACAGGAGCTCAAAGAGTCGCTCCAGATCCCACTCGAGGTTAGGATCAATGTAATCTTGGAACCGTAACATGGAGATTTAAATTAAATTATTGGTATTGATAAGTTCTGTATGTTCAGTATGACATTTTGTCATGACATTGCTGTCATGTAAGGTGGGGCTGTACTGAGCTTTGCTTCTGTTCCTATAGGTCTCGTTCCCGCAGCAATAAGAGACGGCATCATTCCCGCTCCAGGTCTGAGAGAAAGTCTCGCTCCAAGTCAGGAGACCGCAAATCACGTTCTCGCAGATCTCGTTCTAGATCCAACAGATCCAACAAATCCAAATCTCGTTCACGCTCTCGCAAATCTCGGTCTCACTCCCCCGAGCACAAGTCCAAGTCTCGTTCAAAGAGCCGCTCTAAGGTAAAGTCGGAGAGGGATTCTCGTAGCCGATCAAAGGAACGGTCTGCTGAGAAGAAGTCCCGCAGCCGCTCACCCTCTCCAGTAGAGAATGGAAAAGAAGAGCATGTGGCCAAATCTGCCTCTCGCTCCCCATCTCCACAAGAGGAAGAGTGCCGATCCCAGTCCAGAGAAAAGCGCTCCAAGTCTCGCTCCAGGTCTCGCTCCAGGTCTCGCTCCAAGTCTCGCTCCAAGTCTCGCTCCAGATCTCGCTCCAGGTCTCGCTCCAAGTCTCGCTCCAGGTCTCGTTCACGGTCTAGATCAGCTTCTCAGGATTAGTGGGTGTAGAGAAGGGAGAGGTTTTCTTATTGTTTAGCTTGATCATTATGCTGTACATACTGAGCAGTGTTTAATAACTGGTTTATGCTTCTGACGCCCCCCTTCAAATGTACATTTGTCTTTTAACTTGTTAAAGCAGGAGTTTATTAGACCATCAACCACAATACAGCCGATGCTTTTTGAACTTGTTTCAGATGATCTGCTCCCTTTAAAAAAATAAAAATTAAAAAAATAAAGTTTACAAATAAAATTAAGAATTTTGGATTAATGAAAATGGGTGCTGGGCTCTACAACTATAGCCTGAGGAAGTTGATGTCTCTGTGACTGGTGCCTGATTTGGTAAAATTTAGGTTTCTTACTGTTCCGCTTTCATTTCAAGTTGTTTGTTTGGTCAGTGAATATTAAGTTGTCTTAAATGTTCTTTTATTCAGTTTGCAGCTGTTTGTTTTGGTTGGTAGTCTGACAGTTTGCTTTCCTTGTGTCTCCAGGCCTCTTATGTCTGAAGCATCCATCTTTGATTGGTAATTATTTTGTGTCGTACTCTTTCAAGCTCGCATGATTGTTGAAGAGTAGGCTTCAGGACTGGAGCAGTTGAGTTGACCTGCACATTCGGTCACATTCTTCGAGGAATCAGTCTGTCTTTGTGTTAAACGATGCATATTCAGGATGTAAGAGTTTGTAGTGCAGAACTTCTTAATTTAAAGATGAGGGTTTGGACTTCACTTTTGAGTAACTTGCATTGTAGATGGATTATTTTGATCCCTTTTAACTACTTGTACATAGAGTAATCAGCACAAAGCAATCTTTTGGTAGCTTTTTGGGGGGAGGAGGTTGGTAACATTAAGCAGGTAATCTATTAAGGGCCTTTATTTTAGTTTTTGATTTTCAGTTTGACTAGACTCCTTTGCAGCGTCCTGTTTTTCCTCAGATTCTTCCATTGCGCCGATTGCTTCCCTGGTAATGTTTTCCCTCCCCAGCTTCAGAACAGACTTAAGGGTTTTGGAAAGCCTTATTTAAAGTTTGCAGCTAGTACTGTTTTTGTGCTTGAAAGGTCCATGTGTTCAGAACTCCTGTGAGTCTGTAAACATCAGACTTGCTGAACTCAGCCACATTCTCCATCTTGTGGAACTGACTTTTTTTTCTCCCCCAACATGTATGAGATCTAATGGGGAAAAAGTCCTTTTTTATGCTATGTTCAATAAAAGATCTTCATTAAAAAATAAACTTGCTGCCTGACGTTGTTTTGTCTGGATTATAAAAACCTTGACTGCAGTATTGACATGACCTATATCCTGCTAATTATATAATAAACGCTCGCTCATTATAGGCTGCAGTTGTGGAGGAAATGAGCAGAGCGCGTATTTATGGATGTAAGCGGGAACATTTCGCTCGCATGCCAAATAAAAATCGTTACAGCAGCTATTTTACGCTTTTGCAGCTAATCGAGGGAGCACTTTTTTTTTCCACCTATCGACCATTACTGAAAGTGGAGCGACGCACTGGAAGTCTTTCTTTTGGCGTTAAATTATAGCCAACGAGCGGTGACTGTACTGTGGTCCCGCGCATGCGCAGTCCAAGCCCCGGAGCCGCAGGAGATCAGAGCTGGTAAGCCAAATTTCAGTTCCTGAAATCTGAAAACACGAATTAAAATCAAATTTTAGAACTTTCCTCTAATTATAGAAGGCAGAAGCATATTTTAGTCACACTGGGTTTAAAAAGAAACCCGCCAGTCAGTTGTTTCTTTTTTTTCTCCCCTCACCGAGGTAAACCGTTTTTGGCGTCAGAGATGTAATCAAGCACAAAGCTTATCATCTTTAATATATACATTTGATAATGGCTCGCGGATCTTTGACGTAGCAGGTTTAAATACAAATTTTAAATTTAAAGCAGTTGCGCCAAGGTTTCAAAAATACCCGGCACACTTAACGCTGTTATGAGGAGAAAATGTTGCTCATTCATTAAAGATATTGCCGGAATGGGCGATAAGGTTGCTTTTTTCATTAAATGGGATTTTCACAGGAATTGAGCCTCTGCTTTAGCACATTTTTTGCCTCAAGGATTTCAGATCCTCCGCCATTTTAACTGAAATGCTGTATTTTAGTCTCTGTCGGTGTGTGTGTGTGTGTAGACTTGGGAGCTTGCGCGTAAATATTGGTGTGTCACCATTATTCTTTTATTATTGAAAGGAATGCATGGCTTATAAAAGTTCATGGCTGTTTTGCCTTATTGGAAACACTTTTAGAGGAAGATTTTTTGGAGGGTGAAATGTAGTTAAATTTTAAAGTAAAATTTTAACTCTGTCCTGTACTTTGGATAAATAGTATTTTGTTGAATGATAAAAGCGGTGCTAATGTGGTAAATTAAAAAGAGATGTTTCAAGACAGCAGAAAATAATATTATAATAATTTAAGATTTGAATTTTGTATATGCCTCTAAATCAGACATATTCCAATAAAGAAATATATTTAAAAACAAGAAACAACATAAAAATGAAAGCTTAAATTGGCGGGATTACTCTCCCGTCCATACTGTGGCACTCCCTCCTCAGGTTTTGGGTACAGTCTCCTCTATAAATCTTTAACACACAATGTTAAAGCTGTTACCCGATAACCAGACAGCATTACTTTGTGCTATTTCTCACGCTGTGTCTCCCAGTGCTCCAGCACAACACACTGGGACGCCGTCATGAGTGCCAAAGTGAACATGGAGGCTCCAGCCAAAGAACCGGACTGCACCCCTATGGATCCGTCATCTTCGCCTCCCACAGAGACAATCCTCATCTGCGGGGGTGATGGTGTGACCAAGAAGGCTCGGCCTCAGCCCCACACCACCACTGCTCTCCTGCTACCAGGTGAACTCATATGTAAGCATGTTCACAGATACATACTCTACTAAAGCACTGTTGGGGAAAACACTGATCGTGTCTTCTGATCTCATTAGACTGAAAAACGAATTGAGAAGTGAGCCTTTAAGTAACCAGCAGTGTAATAATTTACCAGGCAAATTGTAAGGTCATAGTTCAGAATTTACACCTGCAATGTTTAACCTAATTCACAGGCATCACATTACAAAACAAGGGTCATTTTAATGGTTGACTTAATAACATCACATAGAAATATATACACAAAAGATGCAACTCATCTTATTAGGTCACTGTTCACAAAGCTGTGAGTTTAATAATCAACTCTGAGTCTTCATTTCCAGAAAACCTTCATAGACTTACTAAACGGCTTCAGATCATTCTGTCAGTAATTCAGGTCAGGTTTATTGATGCATTTGTGATAAACCCCCCCCCCCCCCCCCCAATGAAAATTGAATTGTTAATTAAAAACTTTTCTTTTCATTGAACAAGTCATCCGCTTTAAATCTCAGTCTAATAAAATCATTAGCTGGATACATTTAAATGAAAATGTTAAAATTGACCTCTTTTACTTTAGGAGGGCAGATTCACCACGGCAACAGGTAAACAAGAGAGCCTCCTTTTAGTCCTTTTAGAAGTGCGGAAAGAGTCATTTTATTGAGCCACGGGCCGTTCTGTCATCATCATGCACAATATAAATGTTCGATATGAAATATCTAACTTCTCTGTACTGACTGCGGTGTTTATTTAGCAAACTTTCATTAGATGAAGCTATAGTTCTGATTTTTAACCCTAATGATTCAGCTGTAATCTGACAGGGACAAAATCTAGGAGATGTCCGGGAAGATAAAAATCTGGAGAAACAGACGAGCCACACTTTACTGATGGACCTGTGAGATTAGTAACCCAGACGGCAACAGACAGTCTGCCCTCAAGTCAGTTTTGGTTCAGTAAAAAAACAGTTATTGCAGCAGTTTATAATCATTACATTTTTTCCCAATAATTATTCAGTAAAAATTTAATGTACTGATGCGCTGTAAGAATTTCATTTTTCACAGAGGATTTCATTATGTCTGCCATTACTGGATAAAAGTTTTTAATTAAATTTAGAGGAAAAACTGTGCTTTAATGTTCCCCAGTGTAAGCGTTCGTAATTTTATGTAATATCAGCCTTCAGTGATAGATGATGGCTCTCTTACGGCAACAGTAGAGATGTTTTACTCAGTTACTGGTAGCCTGATAGTAAGACTTTGCATGTTAGCATGGACAAACACGTTTTTAGAAATGTCTCAGCTTTTATAGAGCTGTTTACATGATGTTCAGATAGATTTGAGATATTTTAGTGTAATTCTGGGAGGGTGAGGCTCTTTAAATAAGGAATACAGATTGTATCGGGACAAATTAAGCCACAATGAATGGATCTGGAGGAGATGAGCTGGATCCAGACCTGATCCAGTCTGAATCCATGATGGTTATCTGAGCGCATCCTTAAACGTCACTGTAAAAAAACCATTGAACTCAGTTTTAGTCATTTCACGCTCATCTTCAATCAGATATTCTCAGCCATTTTTCCATCAATGTGACTGATTACAGAACAACACATGATTGATAACTTAAACAGTGATTGCTGCAGCAAATGTTTAAAGTGTGGGCAAACTGACTGACAGTGTGACAGCTGCATTACTGTTCACAGAGATTCAGCTTTAGAAAGACCGAGTCTATAGATTTAAATCTGAACTGACAATAAGTCTAAGATGTAATCGCTGTTATGTTACGTACAGAAAACAGTGAACTAACCATGCCCTCTTCTGTGAATGAATTTGCTGCGTTGTGCACTTTGACAGCGACTTTATGAAGGAGAAATTAAACTGTGCATATCAAGAGGGGAGGAGTCAGAGAGAGAAACTTGGTAACCATGGTAACTACTCAGAGTTGAAGTTACCTGTCGTTCAGGGGGGGAAAACAGTGTTTCCTTCAATTTAGGGTTAACAAATTCAAAGTTGTTTACTAAGCCTGCTTCTTGGAATCGGGCCCAGCTGATGGTTTAAGGATTGTTAAAGATGCTACATCCACTACCAGTCAAAAGTTTGGACACACCTTCTCATTACTTTAAGAACTGAAGGTCAGACAGTCCGGAAAATAACTAAACTTTGAATGCAGTGCAGTTGCAAAAACCATCAAGCGCTACAATGAAACTGGCTTACATGAGGACCGGCCCAGAAAAGGAAGACCAAGAGTTACCTCTGCTGCTGAGGATAAATTCATCTGACCAGCCTCAGAAATCACAAGTTAACAGCAACCCAGATTAGAGCCCAGATAAATGCCACACAGAGTTCCAGTAGCAGACAGATCTGTACATCAACTGTTCAGAGGAGACTTCGCAAATCAGGCCTTTATGGTCAAATAGCTGCTAAGAAACTAATACAAGCAGCAACAACAAGCAGAAGAGATTTGTTTGAAATACAATTATCAAAATTAGCACAAAACACATTAGACCAGTGCTTTGGTCTCATTGTCCAAATTTAAGATCTTTGGTTCCACCTGCCGTGTTTTTGTGCAACGCAGAAAAGGTGAACTGATGGTCTCTAGATGTATGGTTCCCACTGTGAAGCATTGAGGAGGTGTGATGGTGTGGGGGTGTTGTGCTGGTGACACTGTTGGGGAACTTATTCAAAACTGAAGGCACAGGAGATGGTTTGGGATTAGATGAACCGCAGAGTGAAGGCAAAAGGACCAACAAGATGCTGAGCATCTCTGG